>NC_086327.1:32564880-32892737 GCF_036172605.1 Pelobates fuscus
AGAAGGGGGTAAGAAGAAGAGGGGGTAAGAAGAAGAAGGGGGAGTAAGAAGAAGAGGGGGTAGTAAGAAGAAGAAGGGGGTAAGAAGAAGAAGGGGGCTAAGAAGAAGAATGGGGTAAGAAGAAGAAGGAAGGGGCAAGAAGAAGAAGGAGGGTTAAGAAGAAGTAGGAGGGTTAAGAAGAAGAAGGGGGTAAGAAGAAGGGGGAGTAATACGAAGAAGGGGGTAAGAAGAACAAGGGGGGAGTAAGAAGAACACAGGGAGGAGGGGGGTAAGAAGAACACAGGGGGGGTGAGAACACACAGAGGGAGGAGTGAGAAGAACACAGGGAGGGTGGAGGGGGGATGAGAAGAGCACAGGGAGGGTGGGTGAGTGTGAGAAGAGACCGCTAGGGGAGGGTGGGGGAGAGGAGAGACCACTAAGGGGCAGGGGAGAGCTCTAAGGGACAGCTCTATAGGACAGGGGGCAAGACAGGGAGCTCTTTAACACTACGTGCACACACACACACACAATGCATCCCTATACATACACAGAAACACACAATGCATCCCTATACATACACAGACACACACAATGCATCCCTATACATACACAGAAACACACAATGAATCCCTATACATACACAGAAACAGAACATGCTTCCCTTACACACAGAGAAACACACAATGCATCCATTACACACACACACAATGCAACCCTTACACACAAAGACAATGCATCATTTGCACACATACACAGAAACATACAATGCAAACCCTTACACACACATGCAAACACACACACTGTTTTTCTCACATACACACAGAAACACAATGCATCTCTTACACTCAATGCACACACATACAGACACACACCTTGCATCCCTTATGCATACAAACACAGATTCACACAATGCATCCCTCACACATAACCAGAAACACATAATACATCCCTTATACACAAATACACACTGCTTCCACTACACACAAACACACTGCATCACCTGCACAAACTGGTATCCCTATACACTACATACCATAAGCACACATATTAGATAACACATAACACATCCCCTACACACTCCACTCCCTGTGAGCGAGCTCATGGGTGGGTGGAACATATAAGTGGACTTATGAGTGGGCCTTATGGGCATACTCACCGTCAGGCACTGGGGCCCAGACCTTGAGCTGTGTAAGAGGCCCCCCAAAAATGGAGCTGCTTCCAATTCTCCCAGAACGTTGAATTTTGTGACCACAGTTGCAAACAGCCTCCAGAGGTCCTGTTCTACACCAGACCAGTGGAGCCAAACTGCAGCCCATCATCATCCTCATCTAATTGTAAGTAGGCAATCTAGTATATTATTAGTGACACTAATCTATAATTTACCTCACATTAAAGGGACACTATAGCTTAATGAAGTGGTTCTGGTGTCTATAGCTGGTCCCTGCAGGCTTTTTAATGTAAACACACACTGTGTGCAGCACTGGCGTTAGTTCATATGGCAGATCATATGGGTGGGGCATTGTGATGTCACATGGGGGGGGGGGGGGCGGCAAATTTATATTTTGTCTAGGGCGGCAAAAATCATTGCACCGGCTCTGATCCTGGGCAGGTGCACCAGTCTACTGGTGACCCACAGGAGGGGAGTGCACTGATTGCACTGCACTCTCCTCCTGCCCAGACCCGTCTTGACCGCAGTGCAAGTGCCCTCTGCCCCTAATTTACAGTGGCTCACACTCACAACAAGCAGTGCCTGGAGCCCTTTGCAGAGACGGAAACAAAGAGGTTCTGCGGCAGCTGGCCGTCCTGCAAGCATTACATTAAACAGCTGTTCCCCATGCAGCCACAGGTGGCGTTGTGCTGGGAGACTGTGATTACTCTTCACTTCCTCCCAGCCTACAGAGCAGCGCATGGGGGAGAGAGGAGGAGGCATGATTTAATCTTGAATAAATCCTCTAAGCAAACCTTTATAAATTTGGGGGGATCAGCTCTGTTTCCACAGTTTATTGGTGTTTACTCTCATCTCTGTATTAATATTGAGGGATGTCTAAGTAGTAACATCAGTGTGTGTCAGCAGGGCCAGCCGTTGGGGTGGGCAAGCTGTGCGGTCACGCAGGGTGCCATGACAACAGAGGCGCCCGGCGGCCAACACAGCTCACAAGTTGGGTACACCAGCATATTTAATTTAAACAATTCGCTGGTGGTCCACTGGTGCGCACCAGCAGTAGGTGCAGTCAGATCATATCCTCTCCCTCGTGGTTCCGGCGCTCAGTTAGTGAGTCAGAGCACAGGCTCAGAGATTCTGACAACATTGAAAGTCAGAGCCGTGAAGGAGCGGGTATGGCATAGAGCTACTGATTAGCATAACATCAATATCCGTTATAAAACCAGAAAAAGGTGGGCATGGATGGTGAACTGATTTGGTGGCGCAATGGGCCACTTGACTGGTTTTGCCCCCCAGGCCTAAGGCTGCCAGCCCTCCCCTGGGTATAGGAGCAGTGGTGCAATGTGTGAGGAGTGCAGTTTGTGTAAAAGGTTCAGTGTGTAGGGTGTGTAGGGTGTGTGGGGTGGGGCAATGTGTGTGTGGGGGGTCTGGGTGTGTGTATGGGGCTAGAGGTCGCAGTGGTGAGAGTGAACTCTAGCCCGTAGCTCCAGTGCTAGAGTTCACTCTCGCGAGAGCTGGAGCGTTGCCACTGTAACCGCGGCAACGCTCTGTACTCGCACAAGAAGGACCCGGAGGAGCTGTAGGCTGAGCTCCCGGGTCCTCTCTTCCTCCCTCCCCTGCCGGCTGCCTGCATGGTGCCTCCAGAACAGGGAGGGAGATCTCTGATCTCCCCTCCGGTCCGTCAAGGCACATGGTGCTTGGATTGCCCGTTGCCCCCCCCGGATCCACCAGTCATAATATATATATATATATATATATATATATATATATATATATATTTCTTTCTCCCCCTCTCTGCTCCTCTGTGTCCATGTCACCCCTCTCCTTCCCAGTCACTCTCTTCCTCCTCTGCCTCTTTCTCCCCCTCCCCTTGTGTATCTCTCTCTTCCCCTCTGTCTATTTTTCCCTCTTTTCCCTGTCTCTCTCTCTCCCTCTCTACCATCTCTCTATCCCCCTCTTTCTCCCCTTGTGTCTCACTCTCCCTCCCCCTCTGTCTCTCTCTATTCTCCCACTGTCTCTTTCTTCCCTATCTCTGTTTTATTTCCCCCATCCCCTTGTGTCTCTATATTACTCCCCCTTGTGTCTCTATATTACCCCCCTTGTGTCTCTATATTGCACCCCCTTGTGTCTCTATATTACCCCCCTTGTGTCTCTATATTACCCCCCCTTGTGTCTCTATATTACCCTCCTTGTGTCTCTATATTACCCCCTTGTGTCTCTATATTACCCCCCTTTGTGTCTCTATATTACCCCCCCTTTGTGTCTCTATATTACCCCCCCCTTTGTGTCTCTATAATACCCCCTTGTGTCTCTATAATACCCCCCTTTGTGTCTCTATAATACCCCTCCCCCCTTTGTGTCTCTATAATACCCCCCTTTGTGTCTCTATAATACCCCTCCCCCCTTTGTGTCTCTATAATACCCCCCTTGTGTCTCTATAATACCCCCCTTTGTGTCTCTATAATACCCCCCCTTGTGTCTCTATAATACCCCCCTTTGTGTCTCTATAATACCCCTCCTTTGTGTCTCTATAATACCCCTCCCCCCTTTGTGTCTCTATAATACCCCTCCCCCTTTGTGTCTCTATAATACCCCTCCCCCCTTTGTGTCTCTATAATACCCCTCCCCCTTTGTGTCTCTATAATACCCCCCTTTGTGTCTCTATAATACCCCTCCCCTCCTTTGTGTCTCTATAATACCCCTCCCCCTTTGTGTCTCTATAATACCCCGTCTTGTGTCTCTATAATACCCCCCCTTTGTGTCTCTATAATAACCCCCCTTGTGTCTCTATAATACCCCCCTTGTGTCTCTATAATAGCCCCCCCTTTGTGTCTCTATAATAACCCCCCTTTGTGTCTCTATAATAACCCCCCCTTTGTGTCTCTATAACCCCCTCTTTGTGTCTCTATAATACCCCCCCTTTGTATCTCTATAATACCCCCTCCCCCTTTGTGTCTCTATAATACCCCTTCCCCCTTTGTGTCTCTATAATACCCCCTCCCCCTTTGTGTCTCTATAATTCCCCCTCCCCCCTTGCGTCTCTATAATCCCCCCTCCCCCCTTTGCGTCTCTATAATTCCCCCTCCCCCTTTGTGTCTCTATAATTCCCCCTCCCCCTTTGTGTCTCTATAATACCCCCTCCCTCTTTGTGTCTCTATAATACCCCCTCCCCCCCTTTGTGTCTCTATAATACCCCCTCTCCCCCTGTGTGTCTCTATAATTCCCCCTCCCCCCTTTGCATCTCTATAATTCCCCCTCCCCCCTTTGTGTCTCTATAATTCCCCCTCCCCCCTTTGTGTCTCTATAATTCCCCCTCCCCCCTTTGTGTCTCTATAATTCCCCCTCCCCCCTTGTGTTTCTATAATTCCCCCTCCCCCCTTTGTGTCTCTATAATTCCCCCTCCCCCCTTTGTGTCTCTATAATTCCCCCCCCTTTGTGTCTCTATAATTCCCCCTCCCCCCTTTGCGTCTCTATAATTCCCCCTCCCCCCTTTGTGTCTCTATAATTCCCCTCCATTTACCTGAGAGAAGTGAGTCAGAGGGGGCCGGCCGCTTTCCACGCTGGTGCCGCCGGGCCGGGTGGCAGCCTCGCTGGTCCGGCGGCACTTCTAATGCTGGGGACGGAGCGAGGAGGAGGGAAGAGCATGTCTCTGTACCATGCTCCCTCACGGTTCCTGTGCTGTGAATTGTGGGAACCGCGAGGGAGCATGGTACAGAGACATGCTCCTCCTCGCTCCGTCCCCAGCATTAGAAGTGCCGCCGGACCGGCGAGGCTGCCACCCGGCCCGGCGGCACCAGCGTGGAAAGCGGCCGGCCCCCTCTGAGTGTGCCACCGGACCGGCCACCTGGTGGCACATACCTCTGCAGCCCCCAGGTGCCGCGGCCCACCGGGAAATTTCCCGGTGTCCCGGTGGGCCAGTCCGGCCCTGGGTAACCGCACACCCCCTGGTGTTGAGCACCAGCATATGTGCGGCCACTTACCAGTGCCCTGATGCAGCTTCTGCGGATCCCAGGTGTCAGATGACAATATGCAGACCTCCCAGGATCTGAATAGGGATGCTCTGCAGCAGATATGTATCCAGTATTAGAAAAAAGGCAAGACTAGAACAAGAACCAAAGAAGATAGCAAGACAAGACTAGAAGAGCCCAGAACCGGAGCAGGACAGAAAGCAGAACCCAGAACATGTACACAATACATAAGGAAAACATGAACAGGGCAGGACATGACTGTAAATGAACTGGGAATACAAAATAAAAAAAGACAAGAAATGCAAGGCAAAACAAGAGAAAACATAAGATTGGAGATTTAGATACATAAATGGCCAAGATGTATGCAGCCCACCACTGCGCCAAAGTACTCCAATTACGGTGGGTCCTATCTGCATGACTAAAAAACAATAATAAAACACACACATCACTTACCTGCAAAGAAAGGGGCAGAGGACATGAAGCAACTGCCTGCAGGAACAAACTGAAACAAAAGGATTAATGGAAAAGGAAAGGGTGTGGCAACATAAAACAGACATATAGAGGAATCCAGGAGACTGGGAATTCCAGGAACGGAATAAAGGAATGAACCCAGAAAACCAAGCATAAAGAAAACCAGACATAGAATAGAAAACCAGAAACACTAAACAAAAATTGTAAAAAAGAGTACTGGATACCAGAAGCCATTGCCAGAAATGAACCACAGCCAGGAACAGGATGTGACAGAATGCAAGTGTGCATTTGTACGTTGTGTTGGTGTTTGAATGCAGTGGTGTGATGGTAAGTAATGTTGGCATTTTAATGAAAGTGTGTATTTGTGTATTGTGTTGGAGCTTGAATGCAGGGGTGTGTTTGTTTCTAGTTTTGGCTTTTGAATTCAAGATTATATTCGTGTGTAGTCCTGGCATTTGAATGCAGAGGTGAGCACTCCACCTGAACTCACATCCTCCCAGCACTGCTGATCTGATAAGGGTCCAGCCACTTTTTAAAGAGCTGCAGCACATGACCAGATCCCACCCTTTGTAAGGCACCTGTCCCTGATCAGAGATGCCCATTGGGGTGTCCATGTCCATAAATATAAGAGATACCTAATGGGTCCCTAAAGTTTGTGGGACCCAGTGTGGCCTGTACAGTTAGTAGCCCCACCAGTGAAGGAACACTTTGCACCATAGGATGCTGCTAAACTTGAAAAATGAAACCATGATGGCTCCTCTACCATGTCAAACAATGGGAAACAGGGGACCATGTTTTGTATTATTTACACCATATTATTCACCTTTCTGTACTGGCTTCTGACACAAGCTGGTCCCACGTGTAAACATTGCCATCAGTTTTAGCTTTGTGAAGCTCTCTGTGTATAATTTTGGTGAAATTGGGTCACAAGGAAGCTGCTTCAATTCTGTATTTGTTATTGAGCTTGTTGTTACAAACTGCTATTTGTAACTGGCCCTTTAAATGATAAATTGCCCTGCTTCCCTGAATTGTGGAGAAGCCTATTTGCCAGCCTCCTCTTGCATGACTATGGCCCTGGGAAATTGGGCCCTTTAAAAACAGTATGGACTTTTACTGGGTGTGTATGGCCCTTTAAGGACCGTCTGGGGACATATTGTGACTTTGCTGAACAATGCCCCTTTAAGACGGTGTCCCCAGACCTTTAATAGACTGTGTCCCTGGCTTTCTCCCACTTGGTTCAGTAAATGGGGCTTACTGAACCAAGTACCACACAGGCGGACCACCCAGAAGTGGAAGTGTGCCGGCAATTTACCTCCCAGGCTGTGAGGTTACTGCAGGTTAATTGCCGACCGCTGGGTGGCCGCAGTTCGTGCAAACGAACACGTGGCGGCGGCCATCTTTGTTCTTCGAACGATGTCAGCGGTATGTGTAGCCAAATTCATGGAACTAAAATCGGCTACACATTTCCGCGAACACCGCTGACCCTTACCTTCTCCCATACTGAACTTTCAGCTGCAGAGACTAAGTCCCGTTCGAAGATTCGTTTTTCTGCATGAAATTGACCGACCGCACAGCCCAAATCTATGGAACTGTTTTGGGCAGGAAAATGTGCTTACGGACGGTCATAAAGGACTTCCGTCTAACTTTTGATCTACTGGATGGATTTGGCTGATTTTTTAGAGTGTTTATGTTTAAAGTGTGCTGATTAATGAAGATGAAGATTGGATGTATGGTTTTAAAGTTACAGTGTATATGTAAAAACTATATTTTTACTGTCTGTGATAATTATGTTAATCCCTTGTGTAACATAATTATATCACAGGCATAGGGGAGGATTTTGTGTATAATTGCTGGGTGTGTTTTCGGATATGTACGTGTATGTAGAAAAGAGACCATCCCTTTGTCTCCCAGGCACTGAAAACTAGCCAGTGCCCCAAAAGTGTCCCCACCAACCTCAAGCGACCTCACAATGGCACATTCTCCAATCAATTTCTGTTCGCATGGTTCCTGTGCTGAAACCTGCAAGGAAAACGTCTCCTTTAAGGGTACGAATGCTCTCCCTGGTTGGCGTTCATCTATACAAAATGGCAGCCACCCAGGGGAGCACTCATTAATTATTTCCCTTGTGGTTTCACACTTATCTTGCCAGTGCGAACGTTGCGGTTTCACACTCATGTTGCAAGTGCAAAACGTTCTAATTAATTGGTGGGAGCATTCTAAAGGGGCATTGGGGTGGACCCCATTCGGAAGACGAATGGGTTCCATTCGTAGGAAAACTCCTGATTGGTAAAATAGGGTGTAGGACACAAAATACGGGGAAACACATGAAACCAGGGGAAAGTATATGAATAGGCAGTGGTTCTGCCATAATCAGAATCTGCCAATGCAGTCTGTCCAAGCATGGCATAGGTTATCTGTGGCGGAACCAGCCCCGCCACTTGTGCCTGGAGAGGACTGCTTGCCAGCCTCTTGCCATGTGATTATGGTCCCTGGGAGGTTTGGCCCTTGAAATAACAGATTTGGGCATAATGGATTTTTGTTATGCTGCTACTGGCCCTTTAAGAACCATGTGGGGACATACTGAGGAGTTACTAGGTGGCCACCATTTCATGTATCAGAAGCACATGGTGAGAACAATGGATGGCGGGCATTTTAGCTCACAGACAATGTTGTGACTTTTCTACACGGTGCCATCTCGCCGGTATTTGGTGCACAAAGACATCATGCAGTAGTTTTAAACTACAGAACAGGGGACATATTTAACAGTTATTATTTTTCATATAGCCTGTATATGTTCTGCGGAATCTGCATTAAACTGTATCTGCCAAACTACTAAACGGATCTGGGTGAATTTGGGATATGTGGTTCACCCAGATCCCCTGGTTCCGAGGATATATTTCTATGGGGTTATTGCATGTTTTGGGGTCCCTGTGATATGTTTTATAAAACTGTATTCCTCTGCCTGTGATAATGAGATTACCCATTGTGTTCAGTAATCATATCACAGGCAGAGGGGAGGATTTTGTGTCAGAGTGTCTGTGTGTATTGTACGGATTGATTGGTTGTTCTGTAAAATCCTGTGGGATGTACTATGTTTGTGGATTGGGAATAAAAGAGGCTGTATGTGCCAGTACAGTCAGATTCTGCTTGACCCTCAAAACGAAGTGTCGTCTCGTTATTGGGGAAATTGGATTGTATGCTGACTGCCAGGAGTGTAACCCGTTCGTATGGTTTTCCTGTTCAGATATTTCCAGTGTTCATGTGTTTTCAGTTCGGGAGATTGGTGCTTACAGTAGCTGTCGGTGTAGCTGGAAAGGGGAATATCTCCTAAACGGTTTTAAACCTCTTGTGTGCAAAATAGTCCGTTACATTATCATTATATTTTGAGAATGTTCCACTTGACACGGCTAAACATTTTGCATTTTCTGATCGGTACACCTAGATGTCTATTTGACTTCTTTGTACTGGAAACCCATTTGCTCTTAGAAACTCACATATTAAAGTGTTTTCATGTCACATTTTTTTTGTAGTCGATATAAATTGCTGATTGGGAGTCAAGTAAATTATTTATTACTGCCATTTAAAAAGGTTTTACCATCAAAATCTCAATTTTCAAGAGGCATTTCTGCTATTTTGTTCATGCCTTGTATATAAATATATTTGCATCACAGTTTTATCACCCAGCGTTTCCAAGAATGTTCATAGTGTAGGCAAGTGCTGTGTGAGACTTCTGAACAATATGGGTGGAAGTAAGAAACCACTTTAGCCAGCAGTCTATTTTGTTAAAAGAGAGAGGTTAAACCCTTGTATCAGCACATCACAGAAATTGCAGAGAATTCAGGACTCTTCATTAAAAACCCACAGCACAACACAGCAACCATTTCTTCATAACATGTATGGCCTGTCAGGGCTGTTAAGTTATCAATTTTGTCTGTAGCAGTAGTTTTGAATCATCCAGAAATATTAGATCTCTTTAATTCTAATGGTAGTGAAGGGTTTAACTTACATTGATTATTATTATTATTATTATTATGATATTTATATAGCGCCATCAAATTCCACAGCGCTTTACAATGGGTGGACGAACAGACATGTAGTTGTAACCAGAAAAGTTGGACACACAGGAACAGAGGGGTTGAGGGCCCTGCTCAATGAGCTTACTGTAACGAGTATATACCCCTACACGCAGGATCCAGCCTAACAGAAGACAGTACAGAGGAGAGATACGTCTACCGGACCTTAGAGTGGCCGGACTCGACGTAATAGGATAAAACAGAGTCAGGAACGATCCGAGGTCAAGGGCACAAAGAGACAGCGTAAACGAAAACTAGCCGGGGACTGGTACACAGGAATCAGCAAGCCGGCAAACAGTACAGAATAGGATAAAGCGAAAACGAAGTCAGAATACAAAGCCAAGGTCAAATACGGAGAAACACAACTGAACACAACAAGCACTAAAGGGAACTGTAGCAGAAACCACGATAGGGCAACGAACTAAGGGAAAAGGGTAAGTATAAGTAGCCTTCAAACTAATGTGATTGGCTCCTGTCACTTCCACTCCCCCAACAGGTAAGTGTATGGGGTGATTGGCATGACAGGAGCCAATGGGAGCCTTTTTGCAATTTAGGCTCCCACTGTCTCTTTAAGAGCGCGCCCGAGATTCGCGGCGCGCTCTTAGCTGCAGGCGGGACACGTGACCGCTTCTCGCGGTCACTGCCCGCCTTCCTGTCTGAACAGTCGGACGAGCCGCGCGCGGCTCGTGCAGCCGCAGGACCGCGCGTGGCTTGAAGAGAGGACCGCGTCCGGCCCCCGGATAAGGTAAGTACCGCTACACTTACATGCTAGAGGGGGTGGGGTAAAATGACAAAAAAGGTAAGGATAGTATTAGACTAGTGACAGTTGCAGAAGAGGAATCAGTCAGGAGCTATTAACCGTTTAATTGATACGCTTTTATGAAGAAGTGGGTTTTTAAAAATTTTTTGAAGGAGTGGAGACTGGGTGAGCATCTAACGGAGGAGGGAAGCGAGTTCCACAGGAACGGTGCAGCCCTCGAGAAATCTTGAAGGCGAGCATCAGAGTACGGACAGAAGATAGACGTATAATATATTATTATTATTGTTGTTATGTAGATCATGGGTGCCCAAAAGATACATCCCCAGACGTTTTAAAACTACATCTTCCATGATGCTGTGTCAATCTAAAGGCTTGCAAAGCATCATGGCAGTTGTAGTTCTACAACATCTGGGGATCTTCCTTTTGGGCATTCCTGATATACATCATAATTAAAAAGATATTTCATGTTTATGGTAAGATTACCTACTACAGTTACCATAATGCAGTGCAGGGCGTGCTCATTGGCTGAGAGCGTTTAATTACTTACAGTGGGGGGGGGGAAGCACCAGGGCAGCCCAAGTGTGCTGCAGTGATTATGGTGTTTGGAGCATTCTTTTAATGTCATATTTATTAAGCCCTTATATTTAACAAATACAAATAAGAGTAAATATAGGAATCCACAATACTTTATTTGGTTTTATCGAGGAAATAATGCCTCCATTATGATTCCCTGTCAATCATTGTTATAAGCTCTGCCATTTTCTATCATTGGATATGGTATAAAGAGGAGGAGAGACGGAATGAATGTGGGCCGTGGCCGGGACCGGCCCGTCCATAGAGCGTGGTGGAGCCACGGCTCCAGGCGGCACCCTGACAGCAGCACCGCATGGGTTCGGAACCTGTGTGAGGGTCCATCAGGTGGCCCGTGCCCTTAGGGCCACCCGATGGACATATGCAATGAGGGGCCCAGTCGTGCGCTATGGCACTTTAACAGGGCACCTACTATCCTGCACAGAGAGCTGAAAGGAAGTGACAGCGTATCACTTCCTCCCAGCTCACTCACACAGCCGCGCAGGAGGAGGAGGAGGGAGCTGTGAGGATGGGGTCAGATCGGGAGACCAGGCCCCTAACTCCCACCAGCCACAGCCAGCAGAAGGTAAGGACCTGTTGGGTGGCTTCATATATTAATGTGTGTTTGTATGTGTGTGAATCTGTTTGTATGTGTAGTGTATGTGTGTATCCGTGTATGTGTCGTGTGTGTAGTGTGTGTATCTTGTGTGTAGTGTGTTTATCTGTGTGTGTGTAGTGTGTATATCTGTATATGTGTAGTGTTTGTATCTGTGTGTGTGTGTGTGTGTAATGAGTGTGTATATGTATGTGTAGTGTGTGTTATGTGTGTGTGTGTGTGTGTGTGTGTGTATCTGTATGTAGTGTGGGTATCTGTGTGTAGTGTAGTGTGTGTTTGTGTGTGTGTATCTCTGCATTTGTATGTGTGTATATGTGCATGTGTAGTGTGTGTATCTGTTTGTATGTGTGTGTATTGTGTGTGTGTATCTGTGTGTTTATATGTGTGTAATGTGTGTATCTGTGTGTGTAGTTTGCATATATGTGTATGTGTAGTGTGTGTATATGTATGTGTGTAATGGGTGTGTGTGAGTGTGTGTGTGTGTGTGTGTGTATCTGTATGTAGTGTGGGTATCTGTGTGTTTGTATGTGTGCACAGACACACTGATACACATGCAGAAATACAGACATACATACAATTGCACAGACATACTGATACACATGCAGTTATACAGACACACAGACACACAGACACACAGACAAATGTAGCAGATACATAGACATACATATACAATCACTGACCCACATACAGATACAGACACACAAATACAAACACTGACACACATGCATCTACACAGACATTGTGTACAGCTACATCCCCAGCACACACAGACATATACTACATCAGCAGCACACAAACAGACACACTACATCCCCAGCACACAGACAGACACACACTAAATCTCCAGTACACACACAGGCACACACTTCATTCCCAGCACACCCTGCAGAAGCATATATGGCTTTTAGGAGGGGGGGCAGCATTTCATCCCTGGACCCAGGCAGCACAATGTCTTGGGCAGGCCCTGGCTGTGGCTATGCGAGAACCCAACTGGATTATGATGTCATTTTGCCAGATGTTTATATATAAAATAAACACAAAACAGAGCAACACATAAAGATTGTTAACACAAGTTATAGGTGATTTACAATGTTTTGTTCAATTGTGTAATTTCCAGAAAAACGTTGGTCTTGTTTTAAAAGTACAGTTATTTCCCGAGAGACACACAACAACAGTAACAGTGTTGTTTTTCCTTTCACTTCCTATACACCCTTCCCTACCTTGAAATAATTATTATGTTTCCTGATTGCTGGACCAGAAACTCTTGAAGAATTATTAAATATCCTATCAAACATGACAGTTCTCATTTGACATTTAACTCATTCCAGAAACTATTTTGTTAATTAACAAAATTAAGCCCCATGCTCACACACGGCAGCAGTGATTATAGTATTTATCAGTCCAGATACATAGTACAAAAAAAGTTACCTGCACCCTCTCCCAATCCCTATGCACATTTAACTATCACTGAGGTTTTTGGTATCACACCAATCACTCTGATTTTCACAGTGAGAAGACGCTGCTGTCCATATGAAAGCATTGAGAAATGCTTTCCTATGGACTGATTGAATTTGTGCGCATGCGCATTCAGCGGATGACGTCAGAAGAGGGAGGAGAGTCCCCAGCGCCGAGGGAGCCCGTCGCTGGAGAAAGGTATGTGTTAAACCCCTTAACCCTTCTTGAGCCCGACCGGAGTGGGACCCTGAGGGTAGGAGGGACCTATTAAAATTATAGTGCCAGGAAAACGAGTTTGTTTTCCTGCCACTATAGTGGTCCTTTAAGCCTTGTACAGAGGAATTGGGATGGTGCACAGGTTACTTTTTTTGTTTGTTTTATGCTACGTATTTGGACTGATGAATACTGCAGCCATTGCTACCACCCAAGTGTAGAGGTAGTGTGAGCACAGGCATTAATTATGTGTGTTTGTATATGCTTCTGTATTACTCAGCTATATTACAGTTCTGCCGCCTACCCCAAGTGTGGCCTATTAAGGTTATTAAGTATAAAGGGTTTCATAAAAATACCCCTTTCTGTCTCATTAGAGATGTTGCCTTTTAGCTGAAAGTGCAAGGTGAATTCGTACAGGGTTATTCTCTGCATAATCCAGGCACTGTTCACCCTATTCAACAATGTCCTGAATTTTCAATTCAGTCTCCGAACATAGGTGGAGGGCTAAAACCTGGATCCCATTGATTCAAATCTGGGTTTAGATGCTTTAAATCCTGGCCTAGATTTTAGGAAATCCAAACTATTTGCCAGACATAGTCACCCCAATGTGCCATCCTTGGGCATTGGGTGGGGGACTTTAAACAAAAAAATGGGGATGGACAGATTAATGTCCACTGCTTGACCCATACCTGTGGCCATTTGGTGGTGCCTACTAATTTTATACCAGGGGAACATAGTATCCCTCTCATGGGTGGCAGATGGAAGCGTTTGTATCTATTATAATATGAAATACCTTATGCCCCACACCAGCCCTTGGCTGATAGTTGCAAATGGGGTCTCTAAACAATAATATTGTTTGGGGCCAAAATAATAATAATATACATACAATTGTGGGTGGATATTCCATTATCCAGGCCACACAATCCGACACTGTTTTCCCCCAAGTGGCTAGGGGTCCCCAATGCCCTTTCCACCACCCTTAATAATATAGAAGGGTGTGATTGAAGCTCTGCCCTAAATGAGGCTTCAAATCCAATAAAAACTTTATTTTGAATTACCATCAGAGTGCTGTGACAGGTAAGTCTCACTTCTCTCAAGACTTGCAATTGCTAAATTCCTAAAATAGCTCTGAATTGTATTACTATTGCAGCTCTGTGAATATACTTTGCACAGGGTTTGGATGTGAAAGCACTGATTTTAATAAGGACACCGAATGCATCTGCACAACTGCTACAGATTTACTTGAGCCAACTATATTCCTGTTGGTCATTTCCACCAGGTAAGGTAAGCAGGTGGCGGGGGTGGGTGAGAGGGGGGAGGACATACACACACACACACACACACACATACATACACACACATCACTCACAGAAATAAAGCCCATGGTTCTAAGATGGGAGGCTCCATTCTGGCACCCTGCTTAGGTCCCTAGGCAATCTTAAAGGGACACTATAGTCACCAGAACAACTACAGCTTAATGTAGTTGTTCTGGTGAGTATAATAGTTCCCTTCAGGATTTTTTCAAAGCAGCACTGCATTGATTCAATGCATCTCTATGAGGAAGTCCTGGTTGGCCAAAACGGCATTTGGCCCCGCCCCCGTGCCAGTTTTAGCCAATCCAATGCTTTCCCTGTGGGAAAGCATTGGATTGGCTAAAAAACTGCCATTTTGATGATGTCACAAAGGGGGTGGAGCCAGTGCCGGCAGACCCGTGCTGCGCTGGAAATAAGGTGAGTTTTAAACTTTTATAGGGTGGCTAAAGGGGAGGGCAAGCCAAATAAATGGTGGATTAAACACTATAGGGTCAGGAATACTTGTTTGTGTTCCTGACCCTATAGTGTTCCTTTAATCCGGCTCTGGTCGGCATATTTTAGGAGCCCTAAGTACATTCTCCCTAATTTTTCCTGATATATTGAGTTTTCTATTTCAGAATTATTCATCCTTGTGATAACACAATGGGATCAGCTGCTGCCTGCTGAGAAGGTCAGGAGAGAATTGGACAAGTGAGAGCTAGTGTACAGTCCATCATTAGCACTTGCACCAGCTCAGGGTGCTGTGTCCATAGTACGCCCCTAGTTGGCCAGCCTGCATGATTTCCGGGCTGCCTGACATACAGTCACACCATACTGACCTTCCAAATCTTCAGGCAGTCTCACTGCCTTATTGGGCTTGTCCGCCATTTTGGGCGCTGCAGGTTATGTGATTCACATTGTCAGTGGCCTAACATTTTACTCCACCCACTGACAACCTGCTTTACTGGATGCTATGGAATTGCTTGAGAGACGAAATCGAGAGATTAGCGTAAGGTACGTGTTTTCTTATAGCTGCATCCCGTGAGTTTCCCTCCAGTACTGAAGCTAGGGAGGTAGGACTACTTTAGTGTTTTCTCTTGGCATGATTCTGTAATTAGGCCCATTGTGATTGTCAGCACCAGGCCCAATTGGTTCATAATCCGGCTCTGGACATATGCAGCATTTGAAATATTGTTAACTTTATCTCTTAACCCTAATAAGCAATTGGCAAAACATGTAGCGTTTTTAAGCTCTGCTGAGCGTGCTGTACTGTTACTCTAAGTATAGGGTGGAAGGGCTTGTGTTTTTTTTTTTTTTTGTAAATTAATCCTATCCCATTCAGGTTTTATGTAAATTTGCCAGATCAGTCACTTGAAACAGGACTCCTAGGAATTCCACAAAAACTAGCACAGAAAAAAACGCCCCCAGCCCCGACAGCATGTAGAACTCATATTCAGATGGAATTAAGATAATTAATTAATCACAGTGGGGTTTACAGTACCAAGGCATGCAGATTTATTTTACCACAAAGAAATGTGATATGTAAAAAAGGTTCTTACAGAGTTTTTTCGCTTGAAAGAGAGATTTTGCGAGCTGGTTGCCAGTTCACAGAATTTAGGCCGAACTACCAATGTTGGAAATAAACCATCAGTTTAGTAATCTAAGCCTTCAATTAATATTTCTGATTAAACATCATGTAATGGAATATGTGTACAATACACCAGGGCATTGCAAATTCTAGGTCAATATCACAAACAAATTATTGAAAATGTCAGGCTACAATTTGTAATTCCCTTTTAATATTCACAGTTTAGCAAATACATCCCAGAGAGAATTAGCTTGAAAGCTTCAATAAGTCTGTCCAAACCATTTATTTTGTGCTGGGCAGTCCAGAATGGGAATAGTCAGGAAACAAGCACCCATTGTTCTGTCAAACTATTTGGCTGCATTCGTGGTTTCAGTGTTGGACTATGCCCACCTTAAAAGGAAAACTACCAAGAAATCTAGCAATGCATTGGTAAAAAAAATAAATAATAATAATAATTGAAAATGAGGAAATAGAATACTGGATTACTAAATTAAAAATGTGACCTCCCTCTAAAAACCCACCTACTTATATAAATACGCTTTCCCTCTTCACTCCAGACCTTTAGGAATGAAAGGGGAACAATTACAAGGATTTTTAAATATTGTTTACTTATCCCAACATTTAACGAATATGGTATACATTTCTGAAGTGTCAAAAATAAAATAAAGGGACACTGTAGTTATCAAAACAACTTTAGCATAATGAAGCAGTTTTGGTGATTAGATCATACCCCTGCAGTCTCACTGCTTAATTATTTGTTAAATCACTCTTGTTTCTGTTTAGGAAGCCCTAAACACACCTCAACTGGCTGTCACTCGCAAAGCCTGCATGATAAAAAAATTTGATTTAATCAGATGATAACTTGTTTTAGAAGTTTAAATCTCCTGCATTAAACATGTAACTTGAATCACAGTCAGGAGGCTCATGCAGGGTATAAAAGGCTGTTAAAAGAGCAGGAGATAAGAAGTTCTAATTTAAACAGAATGTGAAATAAAAAGGAAGTTTAAACATTAGATCTCACTTTACAGGAAGTGTTTAGGATTTCTATGTAGGTCACATGTAGGGAAGTGTGACTAGAATAGCATAAACAAAGTGATTAAACTCCTAAAGGGCAAAGCATTAAGCAGAAAGAGTGTAGCAGCATGATCTCTGCACCACAACTGCTTCTTTAAACAAAAGTTGTTTTGGTGCCTATAGTGCCCCTTTCAAGTCCAACTAAAAGAGCAGGGGGTAGAAAACTGCTGAAGTAAACACATAATGTGCTGAAATCTGATTGCAAATTAAGCCATTTTTGTCTTTTTGGCTGTGTAAGTCACAGCCACGGGATGTGTGGCTAAGGCTGCATAAACAGGAGCAAAGGTGATTTAACTCTTAAATGACAGAGAATTGAGTAGTGAGACTGCAGGGGCATGGTCTATATACTTAAACAGCTTCATTAAGATACAGTTGTCTTGACACTTAGAATATCCCTTTAAATGATCCCTTTAAATGAAGAAATACACACCTCTTTATTCTGCAGGAAGCAATATTTCTAATTCTCCTCTTCATGTGCACTGGCTTTGCCTTGTATGAACTGGATTATGCAAATAAAAGTAAATTTAGTGGATAACTCGCTCTGAGATGCTACAATTATAGGAAAATGGAGCATCTCATGAAAAAAAAAAGGTTAACACGGGTAAATTGTCATTATTTTATTTAAACGGACACTATAGTCACCAGAACCACTACAGCTTAATGCAGTGGTTACATGCTGACAAGGGGGGAGGGACGGTAATTCTGGATAAAGATTCATACATAAAAGAAGCAGATAGAATACTTTCAGATTCCTCGACCTATCAGAAATTAACACATAACCCTACGAATGAAACCATAAAAATCTTTAAGCAGTATGTGGATAAAGGAAAAAACTTAGGAATCCTTACAGACAAAGAGGCAGACTATCTGTGGATAGACAACCCCAAAATACCGGTCTTTTATCTGTTACCTAAAATTCATAAAGATGTAATCAATCCCCCAGGAAGACCAATTATATCTGGCATAGATTCAATCTCTACTAGAATTTCCGAGTATATAGATACCATCCTCCAGCCAATTGTCAGAAAAAATCCCACATATCTTAAGGATACCATTCATGTCCTACAGATTTTAGAAAAAACAAAATGGATAGAAGGCAACAGATTAGTCACATGTGATGTAACTGCGCTATATAGTATCATACCCCATAATAAAGGAATAGCAGCAGTGAAACATTTTTTAGAAAAATCCGATTTTAAAGAAGAGCAAATACAGTACATCTTGGAAGGAATCTCACTAATTTTAACCCATAATTATTTTTGGTTTGAGAATACTTTTTACCTACAAATCTGTGGAACGGCAATGGGCACCAAATTCGCCCCAAGCTATGCCAACCTATTTATGGCATTTTGGGAAGAAGCATTCGTACTACAAGGACATCCATGGGGGGCGAGTTTGGTGTCCTATTGCCGTTTCATAGATGATATCTTTTTTATATGGACTGGCACTTTAGGGGCTCTACAAGAATTCATTTTATATCTTAATACTAACAACTATGGAATCAATTTAACTAGCACTTATAGTGAACATAATATAAATTTTTTGGACCTTGACATCAGGATCCAAGATGCCATGATAGTTACCAAAAACTACTTTAAACCAGTGGATGCCAATAGTTATATCGACACCAATAGCTGTCACCATAAACCCTGGCTAAGCAACGCCCCTAGGAGCCAATTTTTAAGGATTCGCCGCAACTGTAAATTAGACAGTGACTATTTAGAGCAAGCTCAGTACATAAAACAGCAATTTATGGAAAAGGGATATAACGAAACATCTTTGAATCAAGACTTAGAAGATGTAGGCAAACTAAAAAGAAGCCAACTTATCCAATACAAACCAAAGAAAATACAAACCAACACTAATGAAGTTCCTTTCATTTGTAACTTTAATGGACAAAACAAAGGTATACATAAGACCATAAATAAACATTGGCACCTATTAAAAGACGACCCAATTTTATATAAAATTTTACCTTCAAAACCTAGGATCACATACAGAGGAGCAAAAAATTTTAAAAATATACTAGTTAAGAGTCACCTAAAACCCACAAAACCTAAGCATTTTATTCAGGATCTTAAAGGATTCTATGGTTGTGGCACATGTCTCCCATGCAGAACAACTAAACAAACAAAAAGACATCTAGAAAATTTGGAGAGTATTATTCAGAAACCGTACACTATAAAAGACCATCTCACGTGCCACTCCAAGGGCATTTTATATATTTTAAAATGCCCTTGTAACCTGCTCTATGTAGGGAGAACCATTAGACCTCTCAAAGTTAGAATCGCCGAACACATTCGGAACATTAAAAATGGCTTGGAAACCCATAGTGTGTCGCAGCATTTTAAAGAAACTCATAATCAAAACCCAGAGAATTTATTTTTCTGTGCGATTAAGGAAGTGAAACGAGACTGGAGAGGGGGAAATTATATTAAAACATTAGGGAAAGAAGAAATGAAATTTATATATACTTTTAAAACCCTTATCCCCCATGGCCTCAATTTAGATTTTGAGGTTTGTCACTTTTAAATATCCAATTCCTTTTAAAGCAAGCTTTTTATATAAAGGTTTTTGATCTTAAGTCTATTTTGGGAATGTTCTTAAGCTCATTTTATTCTGGCCTTACTATTAGCACTTTTTCATTCATATGTCTTATCCATTTAGTTCTCTTTTTTAACCAGATCTATACAGTAATTTTAAAGTGTATAATTTTATATTTTCTGGTCATTTATAAGTTTTTCTATATTATATTTATGTAAAATTTGGTATCCAGAATATACATTTACTATATTTTATTCTTTCCATTCAAACTTCGTTTTGAGAGACTTATTTGTACAATGAAAGTTATTTAAAATGGACTGCCAGCTTTTTATGGGACTCATTAAGGGCAAAACGGATTGCCAGCCGAAAATGGAACCAAATAGAACGCAGGAGCACGTCCCAATACAGAGAAATCGGAACCCTAACGTATGCGTTCCACCGTTGGAACGCAAGAGCCGAAACCGGAAATGACTGAACGAATGCGTTCCACCTGTGGAACGCGGAAGTGAAAAATACCGCGATCGAGCACTCAAGCCGGAAAAAGGGCGCGAAATTGAAACCACATATAAAGAAAACTTACAGCAAGGACCCACAGCAACTGAGGAAGCCTCCATAGGAGGCGAAACGCGTTTTGCTATCAGAGACAATCTCTACAAGATTTCCCTTAATCGTAAGGTCTTGTGTTTTTTATACTTTTTGTGCACTTTATTCAATAAAGCACTTTTTACTATTTCAACTTACCTGTGAGAGGACATCACCTTATTCATCACCTCTGGGCAGTAGAAAGAAGGGAGTGGGAACCTAAATCCCACAACGCTGGAAGATTGAGCCTTATTTTACAGGCTCCTGCCTTGTGAGTTTATTTCCACATACTTCCCTGACGTTTATAGGAGATTTTAGACAATATTGCACTATTATGTGTTCTTTTTGCTTTATCTCCAGGTTGTTTTAAATTCGTTTTAAACAAGAAGATACTCCACCTTATATTGTATGTATACATAGTAACATTAGTTACATATAGTACAGTTACATAGCTGAAAAGAGACTTGCGTCCATCAAGTTCAGCCTTCCTCACATATGTTTTTGTTTTAGATCCAAAAGAAGGCAAAAACCCCAGTCTGAAGCACTTTCAATTTTGCAACAAACTTGGGTGAAATTCCTTTTTAACACCACAGTGGTAATCAGATATCTCCTTGGATTAAGCAGCTATTACCCCACTAATTAGAAATTATATCCCTGTATGTTATGTTTTTGGAAGTATTTATCCAATTGCTTTTTAAACATCTGTATGGACTCTGATAAAACCAGATGGTGTCTATGGTGTCTATAGTCTGTCCCTGCTAGTCTTAGCATTGTAAACACTGTCTTAGATGCCTAGTAACATCTCTAGTGGCAGTCACCTAGATGGCTACTTAGCGGTGCTTCCTGTATCAGTGCTGCACAGTGTTCAGCATCTCCACGCGCCATAGAGATGCTGAATGTGCATCTCCAATAGAGATGCACCGATTCAATGCAGCTCTAGGAGGAGTTGCTGATTGGGGCAGCACTATGTTTTGCTGCGCATGTGCATTAGCCTCTCATTGCTTTCAATGGGATCTCAACCATGAAGGCAGGGCCAGCCACGGCAAAAACAGCTTGGCGTGGGAGGGAAGAAAAAAACAGTAAAAATCACCTTTTTACTGCAAAGACGGGGATTTTCACCTAAACAGCCACATCAGGACTATAGTGTCAGGAATACCCGACATAGTAGTTCCACTTTATATAATACAACAATAATCACAAGGACCTGTCAAATATGTTAGTTCACTAGAATGATTTGCATGTTGTCAACTGAAAATTTAGACCAAAAAAAAAAAACGGAATCACAGAAACTCCCTAATTAATCAATTTATTTATGAGCTTCTCTATGTCTGCATTGAGCATTAGGAAATCAAGGTTTTATTTAATAGTCTAACCATTACCTTCACATTTAATTAACAGTCTACTGTCCCACCCCAGACTCTTTCAACTTTTTTTTGAACAAAATTACTGTTTATGTTGTTTGCTAGGACAGAACAACATGTAGTTTACTAAGATGGGGCCCCAGAGGGCCAGATTTTATTACACTGCTTCTAGCGTGGTGTCATATTCTTGTGGCTCAGAACTCATTTTAAGCAGCAGTACTTTTGAACATTATAAATATGGCCTTGAACTTGCTCATCTTTCAGTGGCTGTGCTGGTAAGACAAGTTAAGTCATCGATTAGATGTTGTTTGCCAATTTAGTTGTTCCAGTTTCCAATCTAACTAAACAGAATGACATTCTGGACATCCTAATGCACACAACATCTGGGGACCTTCCTTTTGGCTGTGCCTAGATTAATGTTTATTCCAGCAGTTATTATTACGTATAATAAGGTTCTATTACTACCTCTTCATGGTGGCTATGCAAGGCATTTACTACCTCTGTCAAGTATAAATTTGTTAAATTGCCTATCTACATTTCACCAGAACACTAGAGTATCAGGGTAAGGATCTGTCTTGCATTTTTCCATCTGTTTAATGTAGCCCATAGCTTGTCATGTTTATTTAAAATGTGCGTCTGCATACCTTGTGCTACATTATTATATATACTGTAACATTGGAGAAAAGGAGAATGATGGATTTAAAAAAAAAAAAAAACACTTGTTAGGACAAGAAGAATTAGATTAAACAGAGGGGAGGGTAAGGGCTTGTAGGGAGGGTGGGATCGGCTGGGGTGATGTGGTATCTGAACACTGCCTAATTTCTCATATCAATCACTGGTTAAGTCACAACGTACAGGCAGCCTAGTGCAGCATGCAGCAGTGAGATGGGATGACTTGGCTCCTTGATAAATATCAAATAAATCATGAAATCAATATGTCAGCATAAAAAGGCTTTGTTAATCAGAAGCAGAGTCAGATGGTTTAGCTTTAGAAGAGCTGAGGAAGGGGGTTGATCGCATTATGAAAAGAAATGTATAAAGTTAGGATAGAATAAAGGTGCATGGGGGATGTATTTAAGGAGTTCATCTGGATTTAAAGGAAGCCGAAAATTAAGAACCATGCATAAGGGTAACAGGTGAGACTATGAGGGCTAAAAAAAAGGGGTGAACATGAAAGATAGGAAAACTAGAGTAGCTTTGTGGGTGACTTGCTACGAGAATACAAGTAAAACAAACGAAAATGGAGCCAAAGTTAAATAAAATGGAAGTAGAATGGTAAACTGCAGCATGAGGTGGTTTAGTTTTGGTAGAAAGAGGTCCAGATTTATCGAGGCTAAACTCGATAACTCTCTCTAAACTAGCAATTCTAAAGTAAAGTATTACATGTTGTGACACATTCTGTTGGTTTCCATAGACATTGCCCCCTTCTTATCAGAAGAACCAGGATGTGGGGATGGAGACTGATGGGAAAACAATGCATTGTGGGGCAGAGAAAGGTTAGTGGGGGACAGAATGGACAAACAGCCCAAGTTATATGAAGAGAGACAGAGATGAAATAGCAGAGAGAAATGCAGATACAGTATGTCATAGGCATAATGCTAATGAGGAAAAGCATTAGTTGAAGGGAGAGGATGCTAATGGATATTAGAGAGAAGAGAAGCTATATCTCCTCCTAGAGGCTGAACTTTTGACTGTTACATACTGCAGTCCTTGGGTATAATGTATCAGCAGTGTCCTGGTGTGACTGATTTTAACAGGCGATCTACAGGTGGAAGGGGAAAACAGTCACAGCACGGGGGGAAGGGCAGGAAAAGAGTTGGCAGGGGCCGGAGACGGTATTAGTGAGGGGGACGACGCAGAGGGACAGATGCAAAAACATATTAGAAGTGATAGATAAGAGTGTGTTACAAAGAAAATATTGACCCGATCAGGGCAAAATAGGACACTTGCTCACAGCATTCTTAGCTGGCTAATGGAATAAACCCACATAAGAGCCAAAGTGGGTTAAGACAACGAGACCCAGGCCTTGAAAAAGAGATAATCAGATAAGAGAAAGGAGGTAAAAGACGTGTGTGAGAGAAGGGAGGACAGGTGGAGCAGGGGCTAGGAGTGAGAAGTACAGAAGAGACAGCAAGGCTTGTAGAGCAAGTGGGGAGAGAGTGAAAAGGGGAGGGGGATACTGACAGCGTTGTTTACTAAAGCAAAAATTATTGGGAGTTCAAGAGTATTCAAGGTGAATTTCAAATTTAGGGTCATAGTAGCTGAATTGGAAGTATAGCCAAACTGGATATTTTTTCCAGTTTGACTATATTTGCCTTAAATTTGAAATATTGTTTGCGTTCAATCCCCAACAATTGTGACTTCAGTGAATACACCTGATGGAATGTTCAGAGTATAGAGAAGTGCTTTAGTTTTTTTTTTTTTTTTTTTCAAGGAAGGGGTTAGGGCAGAGGTTTAGAAAAAGACGGGTAGAGAGTTAAACAAACCAAGTCAGAAAGAAAGAGACAGAGAGAGACTGATAAATAGAGCATCATGTTTAAACGTGAGGGAGACAGTTGGAGCAGAGAGAGAGGGAGACAGCAAGATGGAGAAATTGAATAAAAGAGAGTGTACTAGAGAGCATGCAAGATGGATCAAGGTTAGGACAAAGGGTTAAAAAAAGTGAAGAAATAAAATGGGGAGTCATCGATGGGATGCAAAAAAAACCAAAAAAACCCTGATGCATAGAATGGAGAAAGAAGTGAAGTGAGTGAGGAGTGGAACGAGAGAGAGTGAGAGTGAGAGAGAGGAAGAGAGAGAGAGAGGAAGAGATAAAAGCCAGCGCCTGCCAGCAATGCAATTATGTTAGTGATGAGCGAGGAGAGGGGTGAGGAGAGAGGGAATGTGGCAGGAGCGAAAAGCAAAACACTCACCTCACAAACAGCAACATCAAAGACACGTGAAGGACACTGTTGGTTATTCTGGGACAAACATAAGACCGGGGATAGCTTACCTTAATGTGTCCCTTTATATTTATTTTATAGGACGCTGTTAAAGTGACATCCATACTAGTAAATGTTATTATTACAAAGATCACTGTGATTGAACAGGTTTACTTGGGGGACGGAGAACTGGTCTCTTGGCTGTCCCAATGAATGATGTGTGGCACACGAATCTCTGTAGTCACGTACTGGGTGCCTGGGACATTCTAAGTCAGTGAAATAATACAGTGTTACCTAGGACATTATGAGACAGGCCAGATGTTGTGTAAAAGCCTCTGAGAGCTGTATCTTGACCATTAATGACCAGTTACACAACAGTGTTTCAGATTTGCTAAAGCCAGCCACCAGTGACATTTATAAGGTCTGAGTACACCTATTAACATTTGTCAATAATTATATATTCCTTTTACTGGTACAGCATTAGAGAGCATCTTAGCCTTTACATAGCTACATAGGCTGAAAAGAGATGTGTCCATCAAGTTCAGCCTTTCCCACATTTGTTTTTGTTGCTGATCGAAAAGAAGGCAAAAAAAAAAAAAAACAGTTTGAAGCACTTCTAATTTTGCAACAAACTATGAAAAAATTCCTTTTTGACCCCAGAATGGCAGTCAGATATCTCCTTGGATGAAGAAGCTATTACTCTACTAATTAAAAATTATTTTCATGAATAATATATTTTTGTAAGCATTTATCCTATTTCTGTACGGACTCTGATAAACCCACCTCTTCAAGCAGGGAATTCCACGTCCTTATTGTTCTTATTGTACAAAAAAAACTTTCCTTTGCCTTAGACTAAATCTCCTTTCTTCCAGTTTAAATGTGTGCCTTTAATACCCTGTCTATAGTCCTATTCATAGGTATAGTTTACAAAAAGAAAAGAAAAAGAACATTAACTGTAAAAGATTACTTTGTAATCTAGGTAGTGACTATGCAGTCCATCCTGGTGGAAAGAATGTCACAATCAGTGTAACAAGATAAAGCTATTCTTAGAAGTTAAATACATTTCATGCGCTTTCACAGATATTATATGAATACATTACATTACTCCACTTGTGTTCCCAAGTCCTGTATTGTAATACAAGCAAACCTCTTGTTTTAGTACCTTTATTTATTATTATTTTTTATTGGAAGGGGGTTTATATCTTCTTTCTGTTAAGTAACAGTTTATTTACATAGTTAATTCCAATTATCATTTTCATATTTTCTTTAATGTTCCAATTGCCTCTAAAAAAAAACAAGTTTCTTGAGGTCCTTAACAGTTAGCTGAAGACTTGGGGGCACAACAGACAATGATGTTGAGGGATTTTAGGGACAGATTTCCAGACCAATAACTTGCCTAGTGCACTGACTTGTTAGCTGCCCTACATATCTACCTTAAACCAGAGATATAGATGCGCATAAACAATGAGCAAATTAACCCTTAACTTATCCTCCTTGCCTGGTGCTATAGAGAACTCCAAATTAAATTTTTATACAGTGAAAATTTTAAGTGAAGTCAAAGAGAATTTAAAATTTAAGGCCATAGTAGCCAAACTGATAGATTAGTTGACTTAGAGAATGTTTCGAGTTTGACTATTTTGACCTTAAATTTGAAATTCATGCTTCTATGTGTTTGCCCATTAAGTAGTTTCCCTATCTAAACACCATGTAAACCAAGAGGCCAGTAAACATGTAACCTGTGGCCACGAATAATTAAACCTCATTAATGAGCTTGTCAGTATGTCTCACTCATATGATGAATGTTACAGTAAACATCAAACCACAAAACGAGCTCTGGGAAGTTGTGCTCCTTCTGAGTTTTCTTTAGGAGTCAATTAATTGTGGCATCTGGTTTTGCCTAATTGAATTGCAGACAAATCTGAATGAAATTTTCAAACTCTGGACTTTATTTCAGTGTTTTCCAACTGGAACCTTGCCACAGTGCTGTTGCTTTGTGTTTGATAATATTATGACAGACAAGGCTAGCAAGCATTTCCTATCCTGCATAATATATTATAACAGATGGCGTTTCCACATATGATCGCTCATATATTCATAGCAGTTACAGGAAACTATCAAAACTCAGAAATGCTCAAAATGTCATACTTTCTACATGTACATTTTACACTTTGAAGAAAATGAACACAGAAGGGAAAAAAGTAAACACGATTTAGTATTTTTTACACTATGTTAAACTGGACTTAAAAGATTTCTTATATACCATAAGTAAATCTCCAAATTACTTGTAGAATAAAATATTTATATACTTGAAGTCTGATTCATTAAGGCATCATGGTGCATTGTACTTTGGATTGTAATAGAAAATTACTGTACCTGGACTCACTCTTGCAACCAAAGGCTTGTTTCCATAGTTGTCGGTAAAATGCGGTTGCTTAGCAATAAAATTAGACAACCAGTGAGTGATTATGTCTCAAAAATAATGTTGTTGTATAGTTGTTTTTGTGTTTAATACATGCATGCTTACAACATCCACCACTTATCATTTACCGTTTTGTGACTTGGATGTATCTCAAATAAAAGAAAATATAAAATGTACATGGCAACTCCATCAGGATCCTTTAAAAGGTTTCTTACCCTCATACACACTTCACATCGAGAAACATGCCCTTATTTGTACATACCTGTCTTGCCAAAGGAATATAGAATTAGCAGTCGCCATGAAGAGTAGAGGGGTTTCCACCGCCAGAGACATCCTTCTCCCGAATATGAAGAGTGGTACCGCATTAGTAGTAGTCATCCAAGTAGAGAAGCTCTTACAAGAGCTAGAAGTGATAGCTGTATAGCAATTCCCTACAATAAGAGACAGAACTCTGTATTGAGGGTGAAGTAAGACTGTAGACCCATGTAGACCTTGTTGGGGACAGTGATACAAATTTATATGAATATAAACCAATAATAACAGAGTTGTACAGTGTGACACTCCCATACAGCACATACAATCCCTCCCCTCTGCCTGAGAGATAATTGAGTCAACTACTGTCTTTAAATCAAATATCTCCAGGCGAGAAAAGAACAACATTTAACTACAATCTAAAAGTACCCCAAAACACCTAGTATCCCCCACAGAAAGCATATTTCCTGATAGGCCCGATCTGAGGGAACAACATATTCAAAAATCACCCAGATCGGTTCAGGGGTTCAGGATTTGGATAGAGGTCGTATTCCTGACCTACCGCACACGAGGCTCCTGCCCAGAATAATTCCATAGAATCAGTCTGTGCGGCTGGTCTCCTTTAAAAGTACCAAACTTGTGTCTATAGGGAAAATGACTGTTCATGTATTCTTTCTCATAGTCATAGTGGTTCAGGAGATGTTATTATCAAACGTCGTCCATTTCCTACATATAATGTCGAACATTCGTGATCATGGAAGTCTTAGCGGTGTTTGTGCCGTTGAGTGTCCGATTCTAGTTCCATGCACTCGATGACACAACACCGTTGGCCTCATTCGTATTCCAAGATGGGCATACGAACACCGACCACCCAGTCAGTAGTACCTTCGTCAGACAATGGTGAAATAGGGTAGAACTGTACTTGGTCAAACGGATAGGCGAAAGGGTAATATACACTTTAAAATTCAGGGACAGAGGGTCTGTCACAACACTGATTAGTCAAAACGTTAAAACCACTGGCAGGTGAAATGAATAACAATGATTATATCATTATAATGGCACCTGGTGGGATATGTTATGCAGCAAATGAACAGTCAGTTTATGAATTTCATGTGTAAGAAGCATGAAAAATGAACAAGTGAAAAGATCTGAGTGACTTTGACAAGGGCTAAATAGTGATGACTAGATGACTGGGTCACAGCATCTGCAAAACGCAAGACACCCATGTGCCATAACAATTAATAAAATTAATTTCAAACCAATCTTTTTCCATCTCAGAGGCTCCCTTGGCACTGCTCACTTCTCTGCATTCAATTATATCATTGAAGAGAAATGGACTCCTACGTGATGGTCCAACGTTCCTTGTATGAGAGCATTGGGGACCTTATGCACAGGGCCGGCGCGTCCATAAGGCGGCACAGGCGGCCGCCTTAGGGCACACTGGCTCTGGGGGCGCAAAATTCCAGTGACCGGCAGAAGGGAAGTGCTCCCTCCTGCGAGGTCACCTCCTGGATCCCCGGCGCGGCGTGCGGCTGAATAGGATTCCTATGCGGTGAGGGAGCTCTGATCTCTCTGATCTGCTCCCTCGCAGGCTGTTTTCTGATGCCGCGGGAGCCGGAATATGACGTCATCAGTAAACAGCCTGCGAGGGAGCAGATCAGAGAGATCAGAGCTCCTTCGCCACCTCGGAATCCAATTCAGCCGCACGCCTCCCAGCAGCCCCACTGGACCACCAATGAGAGACCCATGCCAGCTCCCCAGGTAGGGAGGCTGGGTGGGAAATTTAAATAAAATTTATATTATTAATTACTGTGAGTGTGTGTGTGTGTATGTGTGTGTGCATGTGAGTGTGTCTGTCAGTGTGTGTGTGTGAGTTTGTGTGTCTGTGTGTGTGTCTGTCAGTGTGTATGTGTGTGTGTGCATGTGAGTCTGTCAGTGTGTGTGTGTGTGTGTGTGTTTGTGCATGTGAGTATGTGTGTCTGTGAGTTTGTGTGGGTGTGTCTGTCAGTGTGTGCGTGTGCATGTGAGTATGTGTGTGTCAGTGTGTGTGTGAGTATGTGTGTGTGTGTCTGTCAGTGTGTGTGTGTGTGTGTGAGTGAGTGTGTCTGCCAGTGTGTGTGTGAGTTTGTGTGTGTATGTGTGGGCATGTGAGTGTGTGTGTGTGTGTCAGTGTGTGTTTGTCAATGAGTCTGTCAGTGTTTGTGTGTCTGTCAGTGTGCGTGTGAGTGTCTGTCAATGAATGAGTGTGTCAGATAAGTGAGTCTGGCTGTCAGAGACGTCTGTGTGTTTGTCATTGAGTGTGTGTGACTGTCAGTGTTTATACACCCCTGACTGTAGCGTGGCCAAGCGGAGTGTACCGTGGTACAGGAACTTCTGTTTCCTGTACCTGGCAGAACTGACAGGAAAAGCTCACTGTACCGGGATTCGCTCCGCTCAGCCACGCTACAAGAAAGGTAGGAGGCACACCGGGAAGGGGAGAGGACCACTATGGGGGTGGGTGGTGCACAAAGGGACAGGGAGAGGAGGGGAGAGATACCCTAAGGTACAGGAAAAGGAGGGAGGGGGGAAGGAAAACTAAGCGACAGGGAACAGAGGGGGGAGGGGAGAGGAACACTAAGGGACAGGGAAAGGAGGAGAGAGGGGAGAGGAACAGTAAGTGTCAGAGAAGGGAGGGGACCATTAAGGGACGGGGAGAGGGGCTGGATGTGAAAGAAACACACAGCGGGGCTTGAGAAGGAAAGAGACACACACAAAGGAGCTGGGAAGAGTAAAAGACACAAAGGGGCTGAGAGGAGTAAGACACACAAAATGTGGGAGGATGTAAGAGTCCTAACAAAGAGGAGAGATAGGAGACACACAAAGGCAAAGATAGGAGACACACAAAGGCAAAAATAGGAGATAAAATAAAATAAACGGGAGTCAGATGTTTAAAAGACGGGATAAGAAGGCACCGAAAGCCCCCACCGAAGCACCGAGAGACATAATAGTTAATTTCCGCACTGGCAGAGACAAAGCGACACTTCTCAAGGCCATCAAAGACCAAGACCCCTACAACTTCAAGGGTATGCAACTTACCTTTTACCCAGATCTCTCGGGGGGCACCTTGGCATGGCGGAGGTCCTTCAAACAGTTTACCGCTCTCCTCCGACAGAAAGGGATACCGTACCAATGGCGTCTATCACGCACTCTCCTGATCCTCCAAGGCGAGACCCGGCACGCAGTCAGCGACGTCATGGAAGCAAAGGCCCACCCTGGGACTCCCGATGGACTCAATGCCCCCAAACGGCCTTCAGAGAACCGATTCCAAGAACCACCGCTGGGACCTGGCGAAAGTGACCACATTCGTGCCAAGGCAACCGCCGACCGACAGCGGCGCGGTCCGCAACGGTCGCCTCCCGAACGTTTGATTGGGACTTGTTATGTTGGCTACCCACAGTAGTTATAGCAACATAAGAGCTCTGGACCACAGTTATACTTGTTTTACCTGTTTTTACTTATATTGAGCGACCCTCTGACGACGACACAATAATATCCCCCACAGTAGCATAAACAATAGCCTACCGACTATACAACACAAGCAGCCCTCTCACCAGGTGCTGCACCTATAGCCCCGGCACTAGTTTACACAATATGGACACTCATATATACCGCACACCTGACGGGTGGACACTGCGACTCTGACACTATAAGCATCTGCAGAAAGGTGTTAGCAGCGAGGATATATCAGATAACCGTACCATAATACATAGGTATGCCTGATTTAGCTGAACACAAACTTGCTCCGACGTGACACACATACCTCCTAGGACTACAGGCTACCAAACGTTCACACATATGAATATAAAAATGTGCAGAATTATTATATGCCACGTTGTCAATTTTTATAAATGTTTAACCCTGGAATGCTGTTGTGGCACCATGGGCCATTCTGTTATAACATGCACGACAAAAATAAAGAATATAAAAAAAAAAAAAAAAAAAGACGGGATAAGAAACACAAAAGGGAGGTTAAGAGGCACACAGGTGAAGATGTTTTTTTGGGGGGCGGAAAAATGCATCTTCGCCTATGTACCCAAAATTCTTTGCACCGGCCCTGCTTATGCATATGCTTTAAATGCTTTCCTATGAACTTCCATATCATGTGACCAAGTTTATCTTTGTTAGTGCCACAGAAGCACCTGCAACCCTGCAATGTAAACATGTTAAAGGATCACTATTGTGTCTGGAAAACAAAGCGGTTTTCCTGACACTATAGTGCCCTGAGGGTGCCCCCACCCTCAGGGTCCCCCTTCCGTAGCGCTGAAAGGGTTAAAACCCCTTCAGCAGCTTACCTTTATCCTGCACCTGGCTTCCTCGGCCCTGGTGACCTCTCCTCCCCGTCCGACGTCAGCTCCCTAGTGGAGCGAAATGCGGTATGCGCATGCGCGGCAAGTGCCACGCGCGCATATAAAGAGTCCATAGGAAAGCATTTCTCATCGTCGCAGATACACCTCTAGTGGCTGTCCGGAAGTCCCCTACTTAAACTCCCAGCCCCTACTCACCTCTGCCGTTCCAGTTGATTGTCTATCCCCATAGCAACCAGCACTTACGGTCCGAGCTTCCCACCAAACAGCTCCAGTCTCCTCCAGCAAGAGGTGTCCAGCGGAATCCTCCATCCGATCTGCGGCCCTGCCACCCGTCTTCCTCCCGGTCGCGGTACTTGGCTTCCGGTCACGAGACCGGCACGCTCACGTAAGCTAGTGAGGGAAATAGCGTTCGGCTAGTTCCCTCCGTTCGGGCCTAAAAACGTAGGGGTAGGCTCCCTTTTTTCTCTTACATTACCAGTTCACGTATACTACCTGTTCATGCATTTCCATTTTCGCGCCACTAAAGTAGACGAACGCCCGCTATACTTACGTATCATTGGGGCCTTCGTACGGTCAAAACTGCCGAACCATGTACAGGCATAACTCTGGTGCTAATCGTTACATTTCTGTGTTACCTTTCGGTCATACGCACGAATTATGTACCTATTTACTTACCCGTTCGTGCATCTTAAGCGATTCATGTAAATCCTACACCTTAGTGGTTAGTAAACTATGTTTAACGTTAATTAATCAATTAAAATAGATTCCTCCTGACACCAAACTAAAAAGGGCAGAATTCTTTAACTCCACGCCAACCCTGTACAAACACTACATACATGTATTAATTATTAACACGATCTTCTAGGGCAATACTGGTAATACACATTTTTATTTACTACGTTTTCTCCTTAAAGTTACGCAGTCATTAATCCTGCCACTGTTACATTTCTTTGGCTCCACAGATTGCCTCGGTTTCTTGTATTTCTGCTTAAAGTTAGCAAATTCAAGTTCTTGTATTTACAAACCCAGGTATAGTATTTACTCACTTTGTTTTCATCCATGTCTATGCCTCAATACAACATGCACTCTAGACTTGTCACAGTAAAAAATTGGTTATCTATAGCATACTGTCACAGCCTTCGCTAATTATTAAATATTCAATGGGTTTTATCCATAGCTCCAGATTTTATCTAGGCCTCCACCGGTTTCTATGCATAAAACCAGTTATGCTCATCCAAGTACCTGTACAACAAATCAAGGTATAGTTCTCTACTCACTACAGGACCTTTTCATACAAGACCTAACGCGGTCTCGATTCATTACGACTAACTCACGGTCCTACGCCCTTGGTGTGTTAAATTCTTTAAATTTTTCTACCTAGGCCTACGGTCATACTGCCATAAGGCAAAAAATACCCAACCTACCTAACCCGGTACTCAGCCATACTACCAGGTACTTACGTCCTTACTCATGTACGGCAGTCACTACCCCAAGGCCTCAATCAGCCTCTCTCCATAACGTAAACTCGCCCCAGTCTTAGACTAATCGTTCAGATCCCTCAATTCAGGATTTCATGTCGCGCTCCTAACAGCCCACCCTTACTACAAATCATACGCCACCACGTTACGCATAAATACATAAACATCTGTCTTAATCCTTAGGCTTCTTCTACGAGGACAGCAGCAGCCAAGACTCGCTACATAAAAATACTAGAAGGTTCCAGTTCTCAATTATAACCCCTTCAAGGTTAGTATCCACACATTACACCAGAATTACCATTCAACCTTAAGTATACAAGTGAACTGGCTTACAGGGTCTAAGCTACCGCCCTAGCTCACCATAGTAGAGAATCCGATCCCGCGAGGCCATCTCCCACCTCAACACGGAGGTACGGCCCCACGCCCAAATCATAGTTATACGCCTCGCCCACCCTACTACAGGGCTGTAGACAGGACCTCACCTGTCATGGCCACACGTTTTGAATCTCTTTACAGTCACCGAGAGGCCAACACCCCGCCACCACGTCTGTGGCCACGATTTTCCTAAGCCAAATCATAGGTAGAGTCTCTCACCGCCACTTGGCATTAGCAGGGCCTCACCTATCACCAATTCACAGTTAAGTTTTTCGCTTCGGCACTAGCATTACAGTCCAGTTCTTCTAAAAAAGACCCCCCCTCATATCCCTCCCGGTTCCCCTACTCCCCTTCTAATATCTCATTCACTAAATAATTGTTTAGATTGTGCCAAGAACCAACCCCCATTGAAGAGTTGCCCGAAGAGATCCCGTGTACGCCCATCAGACCATGCAAATCTCTCACCCCCTCAACTCCCACGTCCTTGAGAGCATGAACTATTCCTAAAATTACGGCCGAGCTTAGGCTCAGGGGAATCCCCTTTCCAGCTATGGCTAAAAAGGCATAACTCTACAGACTGCTCACCTACCAAGCCCCTGAGCCTAGGCCAGGCACTAGCTCTCAAGGACAGCCACCAAGCGCTGGCACGGCCACTCAGGATACCCTAGCAGCAATCTTGGCCAACTTGCAGACTTTAAATAACAAGCTATCTAAGGTGGAGAGCGCCATCGCCTCCCCAGGTAATACCCCGGGCCTCCCAGTCTCCACCCCGGCATTCCCCACAGCTATATCGCCTTTCGAGTCACCAGCTCACTCCGTACCAGACTCCATCAGGAAAGAAATCCTAGACGGGAAGGACGTGTGTCTGGTGTCTCTGCTTATAGCATCCCAAGACATACTGGAGAACAGGGCATACAATTACGGGGACATCTCAGTGTTGCTTAAGACTAGAGACCCTAGGCTTAACAAGAAACTATCCATCCCCCAGTTTGTGATAGCCTTCGGGATATCATCTGCACGGTGTGTATCCCCACAGAAGAGAGGAGCTAGACCTCTACCTCCACAAGGTGGTGGATCTAGGCATCAAGTACGGGGGCTCCTCCTTTTACGACTATCATAAGTCGGTATCAGCGAAGGTGGTGACCCATCTGAAACAGTTCAATGTCAGAATTAACTGGTGTCAGATGGATACAGAACTATTCTGTCGCCACTTCGCTGGTCTCAGGCCCCCGTCTTGCGCCGTATGCAACTCTACATCTCATACGGCGGACTTATGTCCTTCTGAAGCTGATCCTACCACCTCCACTCCCACCACTCATCCCACTTTCACCCCTCACAACAAATCAGTGGGTGGTCTACGTGATAACCTGGCTAGGCCAATCTCCTTTCTAGGTAAAGCGTAGGTGTGCAATAATTTCAATGCAGGCTCCTGCAGTTTCAGCGCCTGTAGATTGTTGCACATCTGCTCCATATGCTCTAGGGCACATACCAAGACCATGTGCCCGGCCAGATTGTCCCCTAACAAATGACTAACCGACATCAATGTCGACAACCTGTTTTTTTACATAAGGAGGCATTTGGTGGAATATCTGACCACTGGGTTCACACAGGGTTTTCTCACGGGTATTGTAGCCATCCCCATGGGCACACTGGAATGTCCCAATCTATTGTCAGCATGTCAAGATCCAGTTTCCACAGACACTCTCCTTTCCTCTGAAATAGCCAATGGTTTCATGATCGGCCCCTTCACCTCCTCACCGTTTTCCTCCTGGCGCACTAACCCCATTGGTGTCGCAGTACACAAATATTCTAATAAAAAACGTCTAATTATTGATTTATCGGCACCGCACTACTCTTTTGTTACCAGCATAAACGCACTCATACCCGCAGACGAATTCTCACTTCAGTATGTAACAATTGACGACGCCATACAATCCATTATCTCATCTAGTAGTCGCCCCTGGCTCAGCAAAATGGACATCACAAATGCTTTTAAATTACTTCCCATGCACCCCTCACTCTGGCACTTGCATGGTGTTAAATGGCGAGAAAAGTACTACTTCTCCACATGACTCACTTTCGGTTCTTGAAGCAGCCCCAAACTGTTCGATATCTTCGCTGAGACGCTATGCTGGCTGCTTCTGAACGTCTTCAGGTGTCACTATGTTATCCATTACTTAGACAACTTCTTACTGATAGAGCCAGGGGCACAAACACCCACCGCTATCAGCAGTACTACAGCACTTTTTTCCACACTTAGTGTACCTTTATCTCCATCAAAAACAATCGGCCCCATAACTAAATGAACCTTTTTGGGGATAGAGCTAGACTCTGTTACTTTCCGAGCTAGCCTTCCCCATGATAAACTAATCCGCTTGAGAGGGGAGATAGACATGTTCCTGCGGAATGATGTTTGCACCAGAAGGTAACTTCAGGGCCGGTGCAAGGATTTTTGGGTACATAGGTGAAGATGATTTTTCCCCTCCCCGCCCCCCAAATAACATCTTCACCTATGTGCCTCTTAACCAGCCCCTCTCCCCGTCCATTATTGGTCCCCTCCCTTCCCTATCCCTTAGTGTTCTTCTGACAGTCACACACACTCAATGACAAACACACAGACTCACTGATCTGACACACAAACACTGATTGACACTCATTGACAGACACACTGATAGTCAGACACAGACTCAATGACAAAGATACTCTCACTGATTTGACAGACACTCACAAACACACACTGACAGACACACACATACACTGACACACTCATACACTCACATGCAACACTCATACAATCACTCACAGACACACACACACACTCATATAATCACTCACAGACACACACTTACACAAATACACTCACTCACACACACTCACTCACAGTCACTCACAGACACACATACACTCACTCACGCACACACTCACAGTCACTCACAGACAGTCACTCAGACACACATACACTCACTCACACAGATACACACATACACACTCACTCACAGACACACATACACACTCACTCACACACATACACACTCACACAGACACACATACACTCACACACAGTCACTCACTGACACACACACACTCACACACACACTCACTCACAGAAACTCACACACACACTCACTCACTCACAGACACTCACACACACACTCACTCACAGACACTCACACTGGCCAGCTGAGACAGATGCCTTGCCAGGATTCAGGGAGACCTCAGCCCTATTCGAAATTTATCCCATTGTGGCGGCCGCACACACCTGGGGTCATCTATGGTCCGGCAAGGCAGTCACATGCTATTCTGACAACTCGGCGGCCTGCGAAATCATTAACAAGGGGCGCTCATCGTCCCTGACCATCATGCGGCTGATTCACAAGCTGATCTGGCTGGCAGCAACCGTCCAGTTTCACTTAGTTTGTTTTCACATCCCGGGTATCCACAACACGGCCACTGACGCTCTTTCTCGCTCTCAATACCAGGTATTCTTCCAGGCACTCCCTACGGCTCACCACCAGCCATCCAGGACACCACGATTTCACAAACTAATCCTGGATTGAGCACACTAATGCACCACGCTAGGACTCTCACTCACCAAGCACTTACACCTAACACAGCTATCTCATACAATAGGGCACTTACCATTTTTAACAAATTCACTGCAGAATTCGGTTTACAAGGCAATTTTTCTACACAAACAATGGTGGCTTTTGCCTCTTTCTGCCACTTACATCTTAAACTTTACCTCACCGGGGTTCAGCACCATAGCCTCACCAATTTTTTTAACAATACCCTCTTCTTGTCATCATATCCCATTAAAAAGGTCTTGAAAGGTATATTAAAGGATTCGGTTCCACTCACCACCACAAGACTACCTATAGATGGGCCTATCTTTAGATCACTTAGTAATCTCCTTGACGAATACCCGTTCGATCCCAACACAAACCTGGTGATCAAATCTGCTATTTATCTTGCTTTCTACGGTTTTCTCAGACCCAGAGAGTTCACCGTGGTTTGTCAAGGAGATATCACGCACAGCCTAAAAACATCACACCTCACTAAGGTGGAGGATCACTACCTACTTACGATCCCATCAACTAAAACTAATCACTCACAACACCCCACCATAATTCCTCTCTTCCCTACCGATAATGCCTGGTGTCCGGTCAAGGCGCTAGACCACCTACGGTCAACCCATCACGCGCACTTACCAGACTCTCCGCTCTTATCACTACAAGGACACCCGCTCACCACGGCTAAATTCACGGCACATGTCAGAACATTACTATCCAAACTGGGGTACAATCCGGCTTCATTCTCCGGGAACTCCTTCCGCATAGGAGCCGCTTCATCAGCTTCTAGCACAAACACCCCGGCCCACATCATCAAGAGACTGGGTCGTTGGAAATCCTCCATATACCATACATATATACCACGACCAGAAAAAGAGCTTCGTTAAGCTTTCAGGAACTTGATTATGTAAAAAAGGCAATAAAGTGTGTATTTTCTCGAACTTCTCTTTTGCCCTCTTTTATTTACAGGCCCACTCGTACGTTGGTTTCGACACACCACAACCAACTTTGCCCTTTCAGATACTATCCATTACGTATTAAATTCCGAGTACAAGTAGAAAGGTCATTAGGCCTGAATTTGTGGGAGGAGTAATTCCCCTACTTAACCCCTTAAGGACACATGACGTGTGTGACATGTCATGGTTCCCTTTTATTCCAGAAGTTTGGTCCTTAAGGGGTTAAACTCCCAGCCCCTACTCACTTCTGCCGTTCCAGTTGATTGTCCCCACCCACCTACACCCTGTTATCATTACATTCTCCTTGGTGGGCCCTCTTTTATTTACAGTCCCACTCGTACGTTGGTTTCGGCACACCACAACCAACTTTGCCCTTTCAGATACTATCCATTACGTATTAAATTCCAAGCACAAATATATATACATCCATACATACAACTAAAAAGTAACGGTTAAGAAAGCCGTAATTTCATATATATAAATCAGGTTATAATTTGTATATAGTTTGGTTGAATGTGGTGTAGATGATACTTATAAGCCATAACTGCTTTGACCCCCAAATTTTGCAACTCGTCCAATCTTGTCTCAGCGATTCTAAGAACACAGAGGGAGTACTAAAGGCTAGATCACAACACTTTGACTCAAATATGCTTCTGTCATGGATGGAATGGTATCAGACTCCCAGTACCTCAATGTTAATCTTTTTTCATGTTGCACAAGCCTAGCAAAAGTTATCGACAACCATGGAAGCAAGATCCAAGCTAGTAGTTTATACTTTTATGCCATAGGACATAAAGAAATCTATAAACTAAAATGAAATGTTAGATTTAAAGAAAATGAGCCGGCAGTTGTTACTGCTCCTCAATGCCAAATTCAAGAGAATACTCGGCAATTACATCCATTGAACATATATGACAGATGCCATAATAATGCAAGAAGTATCATTTAATCCTTGCCTGAGCGTCAAATGTATGATTTTGCATGGCTTATGGGTTCTGTTTGTTGTTGCATCCATCAGTTCCTGGCATTATCTATTCCTATTCCTTTTTTTCTACTTGCTCTATTTCTATTCCTGTTGCTCCATTTTCTCCTGAGAATCAGATTTTTGAGGGTATTTGCATTACTGTGTACCATGTTCATGTGATTGCGGACTTCCTGGTTTGTTTCTTTCCAAAAATTTGAATTGATGTTCACCTCCTTTTCTCTGCAAATCTCCACTAGTTGAACCTCCTCTCAAAGGTGAATGTCCCAGGAGAACCACCATGCTACAGTCTACTACTCAGATGGTCCTTCTCTAGAATATGACGACAATGACACATTTTTTCCTCAATTAGTCCTTGTTATGTCTAGAACATCTTCTGATTGGTCTTTTTAGGTTTTGTTGGTGTAAGTATATGTGTATATATAATATGTTGAAGTATTAGTGTAATAACTGTGCTAATATACTATGTTTTTCTGACATATGCAGCTATTTATCAATTGGGAATAATGGATTTAAAAGAACACTATAGTCACCTAAATTACTTTAGCTAAATAAAGCAGTTTTAGTGTATAGATCATTCCCCTGCAATTTCACTGCTCAATTCACTGTCATTTAGGAGTTAAATCACTTTGTTTCTGTTTATGCAGCTCTAGTCACACCTCCACTGGCTATGATTGACAGAGCCTGCATGAAAAAAAAAACTGGTTTCACTTTCAAACAGATGTAATTTACCTTAAATAATTGTATCTCAATCTCTAAATTGAACTTTAATCACATACAGGAGACTCTTGCAGGGTCTAGCAAGCTATTAACATAGCAGGGGATAAGAAAATCTTAATTAAACAGAACTTGCAATAAAGAATAGAGAAAATGTATTGATACTTACCGTAATTTTCTTTTCCTGGCTATTATTCATGGCAGCATTTAACATATGGGTTTAGCTCCTCCCTCTAACCCTCAGGACAGGAAACACAAACAATCAAACAATTAAGCCTACCTTCCCCTAGTATATAAGGTACCCCAGTATCCTCCACACCTCAGTCCAGTAACAAGACAAATAAACCAAGATAGGGTGGGAGACCAAATGCTGCCATGAATAATAGCCAGGAAAAAAAAATTACGGTAAGTATCAATAAATTTTCTCTATTCCTGGCTAATCATGGCAGCATTTAACATATGGGATTCCCAAAGCAATAACCACTCAGGGAGGGTAAGTCATGCTACAAAAATTGTTTAGTATCCACTTAAGGCTTAAAAGAGTTCAAGACCGACAGGCCAAACTCTGAATCTAAATGAGAAGAGACATCCACTCTGTAGTGACGTACAAAGGTCCTCAACGATGACCAATTGGCAGCTTTACAGATGCTCTCTGCAGGAACTCCTGACTCTGCAGCCCATGAAGTAGCAATGGACCTTGTGGAATGTGCCTTGATGTCCTTGGGAACTGGAACCTGTTTCGCTCTGTAAGCTCTAGAAATAGCCTGAACCGTCCAGGAACGAAGAGTAGCTACAGAGGCTGCTTCACCTTTACGAGAACCCCAAGGTATCACAAACAATTGGGGAGACTTCCTCCAATTAGCTGAGCGACCAATATATGTGGAAAGACATCTCCTCAGGTCTAGCGTATGGCATCTTTCTTCTTCAGGAGAAGATGGCTCCTGAAAATACCCCGGCAGGATAATCTCTTGATTCAGGTGGAAGGATGTAACAACCTTAGGAAGGAACTCAGGTCTAGGCCGTAGCACAACTTTATCATCGAAGAAGGTAGTGAACGGTTCCTCAGATGACAGTGCTCTAATATCTGACATTCTCCTAGCAGATACCAAGGCCAGCAACAACAGGGTCTTCAGAGAAAGAACCTGCATAGGGACCTCATCAATAGGTTCGAAGGGATGTTCCGTCAAGGCCTGCAGAACCAGAGGCAGATTCCAAGGAGCTGAGAATCCCTTGATAGGAGGTCTAATCCTAATGACTGCTTTGAAGAATCGAATCACCATAGGATTTAATGCCCAACGAACACCAGAAAGAGCTGAAAGAGCCGAGCAGTGCACTTTAAGCGTGTTAAGTTGAAGGCCTCTCTCCAGGCCTGCTTGTAGGAAACCCAAAACCTGAGATACGGAAGGGGAACTTAAATCTTGAACCGTGGAATTACCCCATCGTGCAAAGGCTTCCCATACTTTATGGTACGTAGAAGAGTAGAAGAAGAAAGGCCATGTTCAACTAAAGACTTCCTCTCAATAGCCATGCATGGAGCCTGAATTTGTGAGGCTCCGGATGAAACACTGATCCCTGAAACAGCAGGTCTTCTGAGACTGGAAGTTCCCAAGGCAGGTCCATCGATAACCTCTGTAACAGGGGAAACCAAGGGCGACGAGGCCAGAAGGGAAGGACCGCTATCACCTTGCAATGTTCCTTGGAGATCTTTCTCAGAACAGCGTGTATGAGGGGAATCGGAGGAAAGACATAAGCCAGATTGAACACCCAATTGATGGATAGAGCATCTTGAGCAACCGCCTTTGGATGGTATCTCCTCGACACAAAGCATGGTACCTGCGCATTCCGAATGGTCGCCATGAGGTCCACTTGGGGAAGACCCCACTTCTGGACCAACTGGGTGAAGATCCTCCTGGAAAGTTGCCATTCTGAAGCTTCTATCAGGTGTCTGCTGAGGAAATCCGCTAATACATTTTCCTTCCCTGGAAGATAGGTGGCACACAGGCTCTCCACATGATTCTGAGCCCAGGTCATAATGGGAACGATTTCTCTCATCAGGGCTACACTCCTTGTTCCGCCTTGATGGTTTATGTAAGCAGCAGCTGCTTTGTTGTCCACTCTCAACTTGACCCAGCAATGCCTGATGACATGTTGAAAATGAAGAAGGGCCAGGAAAGTAGCTCTTATTTCTCTGATGTTGGAAGGTAAGCCTTGAGTTTTCGGAGGCCATTTTGCTTGAAAAAATCGATTGCCTAAATGCGCCCCCCAACCTGTCAGACTGGCATCCGTCGTAATGACCACCCAATCTATTTCCCGCAAGGGGAACCCTCGGGAGAAATTTTCCCACGACATCCACCAAAGGAGCTTCTGTTTCAGAAACAAAGGAATGCGAATCAGCATCTCCCAATCTCTTGAGCTGGTCCTGAAATTTTCCAGAAAAAATTGCTGAAGAGGGCGAAGGTTCCACTGAGCCCACCTGACAAGCTCTATTGTGGAGGAAAGAGTCCCCAGGAGCCTCATATACTCTCTTGCCGAGGCTGAAGTCTTCAGTCTGAAGTCCCTTATCCGATCTTGCAGTACGATCTTTCTGTCATGTGCGAGGGATACAATCGCCGTGTCTGTATTGAAATTTGCTCCCAGGAATATCAGTTCTCTTGAAGGATGCAAGTGACTCTTCTCGTAATTGATGAGCCAGCCGAAATGAGAGAGAGTGTCAAGGACTAGTCGTCTGTGTTGAAATATTAATCCTCGGTCCGGGGCCACTACCAGGATGTCGTCCAGGTAGTGGAACACCGCTACACCTTCTTTTCTGAGCAAGGCAATGATGGTGACCAGAACCTTCGAGAAGGTCCTTGGGGCCGTACTTATACCAAACGGAAGGGCCGGAAATTGAAAGTGTTCTTTCCGGACACAAAATCTGAGAAACTTTTGATGGGCGATCGTGATTGGGACATGAAAATAGGCATCCCTGAGATCTATAGATATCATCCAATCTTGGTGATGAACAACAGGAATGATGGAGCGAATGGATTCCATGCGAAATCTTCTGACTCTTAGATAAAAGTTGAGCTGGTGGAGGTCTAGAATAGGTCTCCATTTTCCTTCTGGCTTCTTGACCAAAAACAGGGGAGAATAATAACCCTGGAATCTTTTCTCTTATGGGTACAGGCACGATGGCTTTTTCCATAAGCAGATTGTAGACATAAAGATTCAGAATCTCTCTTTTTTGGATGTTGGCAGGAAGCCTTGTGCGAATAAACCTTGGTGGAGGCGGATATTCTTCGAATTCCAGATGATAACCTCCGCTGATAATGGATCTCACCCAAGCATCTGGAATGATTTCCCAGGCCCTCTGAAAGAATGAAAGACGTGCTCCCACTCGAGGAGCCTGGAGTAAGCCACCTTCAGAACTGCTTGTTGGGGCGAAAGGAAGAAGTCTGCGTCTTGCCCCTAGAGGATTTTACATTCTGGCCGCTCTTCCAATTGGAATGCCTTGAGAATTCTCTGCCCGGTCTGTTCTACTAACACCTTTATCGATGTCATCCTCCAAGTCAAGCAACCAGGAACGCATGGCTCTAGACAAAGCAGAAATGGATACAGCCGGATGGCAACCTAAACCTGCTGTCATAAATGCTTTAGATAAATCAGCGTAGATCTTTTAGCAACCTTAATGATAGGAGCATCAACTTTAGGGACCGTAGTCCACATTCTGGAATCCTCCTCTTTGATCGGATATAACTTCGAAAGCCTTCCTTGACTAGTAATCCTCTTGCTGGGAATTTTCCACTCGTTCTTCATCAGTTCTTTAATAGAGCTGTTAACTGGGAAGGAAGGTCTTTTCTTATGCAAATCACCAAAGTGTCTGTCAGAAGCTGAACATTCTTTGGCCTCTTCTGGCAAATCCAATGTTCTTCTAACAGCCATAATCAAATGCTCCATAGTTTTGGAGTCCAAGGAGCAAGGTTGTTCCATATACTCCTCTTCACTGGAAGAGATTTGCTCTAAATCCAGGTAAGCTGAAGGCTGTCTGTATTCATCTTCAGACTGATCTGAATCAATGCCGAAGGTCTCCCCTCTTGATCTCTTATTCTTGTGAGATTCAGCAATTCCCTCCACCACTTGTTTAATCCAGTAAGCCATATCTTTGGCTGAGGAGGTAGAGGCTTGCGGTGACTTCTGGCGATCAGATTCTCCTGCGTTATCCATAGGCCTTGCTCCACATCCAGGGCAGGCTGCCTGTTTCTCCCTTCTCCTCGATGGGGATCTGGGACAGGACCGGTCACGAGGGCTGTAAGATACAGAAGTCATAAGACTGTACCCTCTATGCACTCTTTTTAGTAACGTGAAGAAAATTAAAAAATAAAAATAAAAAATAAAAATGATGCTCACCTATGACCTATTGCAGATCTCGTTGATTTTGCAGAAGGGGATGATGGATCCATACTGACTGTAGGGCTAAGAACATTAAAAAAAAAAAAAAAATAATGTATTCTCAGCCCAATATTATGAAGCTTTGTAAAAAAAAGTAATTCACTTACCTGCAGAGCTTTAATAACAGCCTACTAGAGCACTGTATCTTTGAAGGGAACGAAAACGAGCGTTTTTTAGTCTAAATACCGCCATTTCAAATTTCCCGCTCTGCCCCTTTAAAGGATCGCACATGAGCTTAGTTAAGATAGTCTCTTGTGGAGGGGCGGAGCCAACGGCCGAACTGAGTGGTCGCATCTTCAGGGAGCTCCGTGCTATTAAAAGCCTATTTCGACGAAATTATACAACATTCCCCCCCAAAAAACCAAACCACTCGACCAAGCTGTTTGCCCCAACAAACTAGACAGCATGGGGAAGAAAAGTAAAAAGCTAAAAGCAGACGGAACACGTCCGGGAGCAAGTATTGGGGACTTGTGGCGGAGGGCGCAAGAGGCCCTAGAGCCCAACATGGCGGACTACTCGGGATATGTGGACGACTTTACTAATTCCGAGGACCCTTTCTCAGACCAAGAGGAGGTGGCCTTACCCGCTTCAAAACCGCCGACAACACCCAAGGCACAGGCGGACGCAGCTCCGGTCACAAAAGCTGAGATGAGGGAGCTGTTGGCAGAGCTCCGACGAGGCATCCAGGCCGACATGGCGGAAATGAAAAGAGACATCCAAGGCCTGTCGGACCGCGTGGATATCGTCGAGCGAAACACAACGAGCCACACACAGCAACTTGCCGATATGCAGAGAGATATCGCCACCCTACAGCTGCAACACATCCAGGCGGAACACAAAATGGCGGCAATGGAAGACACGCGGCGGGCCCAAAACCTCAAGATCAGGGGTGTGGCGGACTCGATCTCGGACGCCGAGGTGCCCCATCTAATTCGGCGTCTGGTAAGCACAATTCTCCCCGCAAGACAGGCCAAGGGGATAAGCATTGATGGTGCATTCCGTATACCTAAACCCACGACAGCCCCGCAGACGGTACCCAGGGACATTATCGTCAAATTCCATAAACGACAGGATAAATTGACAGTAATGGCGGCCACCAGGGGTAAGACGCCATATGCCTTTGAGGACATGTCCCTCTCTTTTTACACAGACCTCTCGAAGGGAACAATGCAATGGCGCTCAACCCTCAGACCCCTCACCACCTTACTGCTCGCACGCAACATACAATACCAATGGCGCCCACCCCGCAAACTGCAAGTGCTTCACGGGTCTAACACCTATCTAATATCAGACCTCACAGAGGCAACAAAGCACCTGGCAACATGGGGCCTCCCTCAGGATGCCATCCAACAACCTAACAGGCCCTCCAGCTCCCGTATGGGGAATCCGGCCACCTCCGAGACATTTGTCCCGAAACACCCAGCCGTAACAGCAATATCAGCGGACTCACGCTGAGACAGTCAGACTTAAGGACCCTCACCTACCATTTTGCGGATAGGCCCTTGGACTGAATGGCTCCAGGCGAACGCGGTCCGACTCCAAGACCATCCCATGAAGAGCACCTGGAACATCGGCTGCACGTCACCTATGGCCTACACCCAAGATGCCCACCTGGTTGCAGAACGGGACACTCGACGCTATGTTCGAACTATAATTGATTGCACAACACTCTCTCCTACGATTTGTTTTGTTATTGTTATCGTATTGCTACCTGTCTTATTATATACTATTATTCAGATACTACAAGACGCATAACGTTAATGCCTGAGGTCGCCTTTCCGACCACTCTTAACCCCTTAAGGACACATGACGTGTGTGACACGTCATGATTCCCTTTTATTCCAGAAGTTTGGTCCTTAAGGGGTTAAGGGTACATGACCTCTTTTAAGATACTTACCAGGGACCATACCTGTTATGTAGACCTGTTAACCTAGCTGAACCCACAGGGCCTGTCCATAGACACAACCTACCCGCCCAGAACAACACCACAGGGTTTCCACATTCTCGCATCCCCACTAGATAAAGCGATACCAAGGGACAGAACCTAAGTAACTTCACCTCACACCTGCCTAATGGGTACTCAGCTCACACTCACAGTGGATCAAACTGCACTCCCACTTACAAATGGAGCAACAGCAGTTACTTACCCTCGAATCTGGCACTACCATCCAGCTCACCCATACTGTTCTTGGTTTTATTTACGTTTATAGTCGATTTGTAACCTAGCAGATCTTTCTTTTTGCTGTTATCTGTTCTTTTCATACAATGCGGATGTTTAGCGTAACGTTTACCACTTAATTTACACGCAGCTAGCTATGTCTCGAAACATGCTATAATATCTCAGTGAAAGCCAATTAGCCTGACACTCTTGCATAATCAGTTCTTTTAATCTACGTCTAAGCTTGTTTAATAAGTCATATCTTACAAAACAAAAAAAGTGCTTTGTCTACCTGATACCCGCTGTAACAAATGTCTCGCACTAAACAAATGGAATGCCGTTGGGGTACCATTTGTAAGCATGTACCAATTATAAGCACTGCAAAAATAAAGAATATAAAAAAAAAAAAAAAAGGATCGCACATGCGCACTTGGTCGCGAGATCGCGAAACCGCCATTTTGGATATGGGCAAAAATCACTCTGAGTCCGGTCGGACGCATTGCGCATGCGCGAGCGTCGTACCTTCATGCTGATCGTCTGATCGAGGTCTGCATCACACACAGGACGCCAGAGGATTCCCACAGCCTGTGGAACTAACCACCCAGGCTCCCAGGGGTTCCCAACTCCTTGGAGAATGGGCTACATGTGCCTGGGCTTCCTGAGGAGGGAGGCTGACCTCCACAGGGACAAGACCATATCAAACATGGTCAGGTGAGCAAAAAAAAATATATCCAGACAAAACTGAAAAAATAAACTGTCCTAGGGCTAGGAGGACAGGAAAAGACTGAGGTGTGGAGGATACTGGGGTACCTTATATACTAGGGGAAGGTAGGCTTAATTGTTTGATTGTTTGTGTTTCCTGTCCTGAGGGTTAGAGGGAGGAGCTAAACCCATATGTTAAATGCTGCCATGATTAGCCAGGAAAGCCTAAATAGGGCTCTCTTTACAGGAAGTGTTTATGGAAGGCTGTGCAAGTCACATGCAGGGAGGTGTGACGAGGGTTCATAAACAAAGGGATTTAACTCCTAAATGGCAGAGGATTGAGCAGTGAGGCTGCATGGGCATGTTCTATACACCAAAACTGCTTCATTAAGCTAAAGTTGTTCAGGTGACTATACTGTCCCTTTACGATAAACACAAAAGGTCACAAAGTGCTTTTGTAGCTAATAACAAATTTACTATATGCATCATTCTAGTTCCCCACAGGAAATCCAATAACAATGTTTGATTGATTCATTTGATATGTTAACATTGATCTGACGGAAATTGCACTATAATTACAAGATAAATTCTTTCTGCTGAATGTATTGGAAGGTAGTAAATATTAACAATTTATGCAACTAAAATGTAATTTAGAACAAGAACAATGTATCTTATATAATTTTAAATTTAGAGCAATACAACTCATTGTAAGGTGCAGTGTGTATGGATGAATCCCAGAGCTCCACAGCCTATTAATAAATACATTAATTAATAAATCATAGAACTCCACAATAATTCAATTTACAATGTGCACAGGTTGTATCAGTATATCATAGAGCTACACAGCAATACACTCAATGGTATGTGCAGTATGTATGAGGGTATTGTAGAGTTCCACAGCAATAGAACTCACAGTAATGCATATTGCACATGAAAGAATTAAAAAAAAACACAGCAATAAAATGCACAGGAATATGTATTGTGCATGGACATGTCCCAGAACGTCAATAAACTCGCAGGACTGTACAGTGTGTATTATTATTTTTCAAATCTCACTATTATGTATTAAACTTTGTAAGATGGTCATTAACTCGCCACTCTCTGCTACTCACTGTTAAGCGAATAAATATGCATAATTTATTTATTTTCGTAATTTAAAAAATTATCAGAAAGCCTATATTTAGATTTCTCTTGTGTTTCCTGTAGAACATTGAACTCGTCCTTTTAGAGTAGGCTTTGATCTTACTGCCAAATTTATCTACTTAGCATATATTGTTTATACTGGTATTTTTTTTATTTTTTTATTTTTGGCTTTTTTTTGGCTGATTGCTTTCTAACTGCCAAAAGCATCTCCATAATCTCACTGGTCGGTTTAGTGTCTTCCTCTCTCTCTGCTTATATGATTTTACATTCTGACATTGTTACCAGAAATCCACTAGCAAGTAGAAATTCACCCCCGATAAGTGTGCCATAGACTCAGATTTGCAGTTGCAGGTAACTTTTAGGCCTGGTTAGTAGTGTAGGACTTTTGTGATGTAAACATTGTGATCCCTGTTGATCACAAATGACAGGTTTCTCACGGTTTCCTCAAAAGTCAGGTTGAAGTTAACAACTTGAAAACAGTACCGATTTATCAATATGTTTCAGTGTATTTGGACAGAGGCATCATTTTAGCCAGTGAATCTGCTATAATGAATCTAAACCATAGAAAAAAAGGCAATATTGTACAGTCAGAACCACTCCATCTTCTCTCCTTCTGGGATTAATGGACATAATACATCAACAATTTATGCCGCTGATGTTTAGATCAGCCTTGAACGGACCCCTCGCTCATCTTCGTCCTCTTTGAAAAACCTATCAGGATTTGATACCCAACCCTTTAGCCACAGTCTCTGCAGCTGGACAGAAAGTCATGAAATTCCCACTGGACCTTCGCAAGGCTTATTGGTATAACCTTCTGTATGCATAGACATAGAAGGTAGAGCATATCCTTTCCCCCTTTCCCGAGGGTAATTTTGATTAACCGCCCTGTGGGTTAATCCTTTTGGAGGGTTTAATTAAAATTAAAATTTGACAGGTGTTTTAATAAATTTACCAACAGTGCAAAGAAAAGCAATGAAGTACATGAGCAGGATTCGGACCTTGCAGCATTTACAAATATATTCAATTGAATTAAGTCTTCATTCACGCAGTCGGATTTGTGGATAAAGATCCCTTTGGGGCGAACTTGTGGTGACACTCAACATAATGCCTGTTCTGAGTCTGTGAGCCCATGGAACAAAGACCCACTTATTGCAGCCTTGTTAATCTACTCTGGCTAAATACAATAGACAAATTCATCAAATGTATACATTTTAACCTATATTCCTCTAGGGCTCGTACCTTGCCACTTCAAGTGCCCCTGCTTGCTTTTGTTCTTCAAAAATCTGGTTATTTTGTCATCTACAAAGTGACCATGGTCCTTGGCATATACTTAAATAACTTATTAAGAGAGTGAAAAATGCATTAGTCTAATAAATACTGATAAATACTCAAAAACTTTTAGCGAATGTGTAAATAGTTAATGGTGCCAAATGCAATACTTTTTTGGACAGTAAACAGTTACTAGACACAAGTGCAAAATAACCTAGAGAGAATTCAATTCCTTGGTAAAATGTTGTCACAGTCCCTGGTGCTTTTATCAGCGTGTCCACGCTTGATCAGTGCTGTCACACCGATGCAGTTACTGCACACAGGTCCCCGGTGAGCACAACTGCACCTATGGAAAGCGGTTGTGCCGAAAGGGGAAATTATTACTTACCTGGATCGCGGCGGATTGCTGCCCGATCCTCTTCCCAGCTGGTGTGGAGTTCTAAGGGACGCCAGCCGCTGCGGTCCACAAGTATATAATAGTGTTCCTATTGCCCATAACAAATATGGCGCAAACGTGTGTGTGACGTCATTTTCTCAATGCACATGCTTTGGGGTCAAAAGTCACGTACTAGCCAATCATTACACAAGGAGGCCTATTTAAACCCTTTTTGTGCCTTTTTGTGGTTTCCACTTGTTGGTTGTCAGAGAGTGCATTACTGTTCATTTTTATTTCTAGCATTTGACTTTGGCTTGTATTTGACTTACCCTACTTCTGGTATCCCTGACTTTTGGCTGGTATTACGTTTTTGTCTACTTCTGTATTCCTGACCTTGTTGTGTTTATTAACCTTTGTCTTGTACGTTAAGTCCGGCCATTCTAAAATAATACCTTTTTATTTTCACAGTTCTGCTTGTTGGGTCATACAGTAGTCGTGACAAATGATCCTTTTTAGAATGACTTAATTTAATTTTTTATTACCGACACAGGGTCATCTTGATGTGAGACCTGTGTGGTCACAGCGGGCACACACATTTAGAGGGTGTGCAGCTGCACGTCCCTTTCAGATTACCCTGTCAGAGAGTGGCATTTAAGTTGCTGTTGTAACAGTATGACCAATATGTGCACCCCCTGCCCACAAAGGATGTGACAAGCACAGACCAGCATGAGTGAAGCTGAGAGGTGGGACACATACTATGTTTCTGCCCTCTTAGCACACACTGAACTGGGGTTCCATAATGAAGAAGGTGGACAGTGAGGACCAGCATGACACAGATAGTGAGAGACCCTTGATAAAGGCACCCTTGATAAAGGTACCCTTGATAAAGGCAGCCAGTTGGTGCCGAAACGTTGGGGGGGTTTGGTGACTCGTGTTTCTGTCTGAGGCTTGTAAGGATTTTTGTGGTAATTTATTACTATTATTTTATTGTATCTGCCTTTACTTCTGTTACTTTGTTTATATTTATTTTTTCTTATATGTTTACATTCTGGTACTTTTTTGTACATAATAAAATTTAAATATTTTTTTGAGATTGTTATGGTGTGCATTCTATATCCTATATACAGATAGTGAGAGACACATTGAGGGGTAGAAAGACACACTATAGGGGCATGCACATGGCCATAGAAGAAGGCATGAAGATGGGCACTGGAGAGCACATAGATGAACTCACATGGGGGGGGGGTCTTAAAGTAAACACACAAGAAGGGGATACAAGAAGGGCATACAAGAAGGGCATGGAGAGGCAGACACATGGAGACTTGAAAAGGGGATAGAAGAGGAGGTGGGGAAGATGGAGACATAAAGTGGGGGGCAATGAGAGGGGGATACACTATGGGGGAAGGTAGAGAGATACACAAGACAGGATCGAGAGTGACACACAAGGGGGCACACTGTGGCTTCTGTTTGCTTGCTTAGCAGTTTAACCCCTTAAGGACACATGACATGTGTGACATGTCATGATTCCCTTTTATTCCAGAAGTTTGGTCCTTAAGGGGTTAAGGTCCACTCCTATGTTTCTCACAGGGCTTCTGAAGGCCTAAGGCTGTTCTCTACTCACCTTACATGGATGGAGTGAATACAATGTGCCTGAAACCATGGCTGGGAGCTGTATATGCGAATAAATGCATAAAGAAAATACATCCCGTTCTGGCAGAACTAGATAAAATAGATTAACAAAGAACATGCACTGAAAAGCAGAGGGTCTAGCTCTCTCAGTTCAACCAGGATTTAACAAGTGATACCTATTCACATGACCTCACACACAGGTCAAGCATATTGCTTCTGATTCCTGATTATGCAGGAAGGTCAGGGATCTATTCAGACTGATATGTAAATGAAGGCATCAAATTCAATAGGCTTTCTATATCGCGTAGATCATTTCTGCTGACAGATTTCTCTTTCCCTATGGTTTCCTGTTACATAAATCAGAATTTCAAATCTTGCAGGAACAATATATCCGTAGAATACATACAGTCATATACACGTATTGAAGATATTTATATACACAGTTGCTCATAGTGATGATAGTTTCTTGGCTGACCGGGAATATCTAGCATTCCTGCTAATGTTTATGAGAGTACTAGAAGACCAGGAACCCGAGTTGGGACACAGGAGGAACAATGACACCAAGTGGAGGCCTGGAGTATTTCATCTTAATTTGAACTTGTCTGAAATTAAAAAACAGAAGGGTTTAGCTCTTTCTGTATTGGTATCATTACCATATCATTACCATAGCATTTAAAGCATTTCATATTATTGTAGTTTCTACCTGTTACTAGTCTTAAGCTGCTATGAAATCTAAGTTAGAGATAGTTGAAATAGTGTGATGCAATATATCAAGTCTAGTTATTACAATAATTTGTATTAGTTTTAAAAAGAAGCATATTATTTAATAACTAAAATGCCAATAATGAGTAACTTGCAAAGTTACAGATACCTCTTTAGTATCATTGTTGAATATAAATCCAACGCATTTCACTCAGTTCTTTAGTATACACTAGAAAGATTCTGTGAAGACAGTCGTGGAAGCTGTGCTCTAACTAGAGAAATTGTAAATATAGAAAGCTAATTTAATGGGCCCTGCCACAATAAAATAAATACCCTCTAAATTACAGGAGTCGGCAACCTTCGGCACACCAGATGTTGTGGACCACATATCCCATAATGCTCTTACAGCCATGAAGGAGATGTAGTTCACAACATCTGTAGTGCCAAAGGTTGTCTACTATTTAAAAAATAACAAAATAAAAGCATACCTGACTCTGAATGTATCTACACTGAACAAAATTATAAATGCAACACTTTTGCTTTTTGCCCCCATTTTTCATGAGCTGAACTTGAAGATCTAAGACTGTTTCTATGTACACAAAAGGCCTATTTATCTCAAATATTGTTGACAAATCTGTCTAAATCTGTGTTAGTGATCACTTCTCCTTTGCCGAGATAATCCACCCACCTCACAGGTGCGGCTTATCAAGATGCTGATTAGACAGCATGATTATTGCAAAGGTATGCCTTAGGATGGTCACAATAAAAGGCCACTCTACAAGGTGCAGTTTTATCACACAGCACAATGCCACAGATGTCACAGGTTTTTAGGAAGCATGCAACTGGCATGCTGACTGCAAGAATGTTAACCAGAGCCTGTGAATTGAATGTTCATTTCTCTACCATTAGCCATCTCCAAAGGCGTTTCAGAGAATTTGGCAGTACATCCAACCCGACTCACAACCGCAGACCACGTGTAACCACACCAGTCCAGGACCTCCACATCTTCACCTCAAAGATCATCCGAGACCAGCCACTCAGACAGCTGCTGCAACATTCGGCTTGCATAACCAAAGAATTTCTGCACAAACTGTCAGAAACTGTCTCAGGGAAGCTCATGTGCATGCTCATCATCCTCATCAGGATCTCGACCTGACTGCAGTTCGTCGTTGTAACCGACTTGAGTGGGCAAATGCTCACATTCGATGACGTCTGGCACTTTGGAGAGGTGTTCTCTTCACTGATGAATCACGTTTTTTTGTACAGGGCAGATGGCAGACAGCATGTATGGCATTGTGTTGGTGAGTGGTTTTCTGATGTCAACGTTGTGGATCGAGTGGTCCATGGTGGCGGTGGGGTTAGGGTATGGGCAGGAGTATGTTATGGACAACGGACACAGGTGCATTTTATTGATGGCATTTTGAATGCACAGAGATACCGTGACAAGATCCTGAGGACCATTGTTGTGCCAATTATCCACAATCATCACCTCATGTTGCAGCATGATATTGCACGCCCCCATGCTGCAAGGATCTGTACACAATTCCTGGAAGCTGAACATCCCAGTTCTTCCATGGCCAGCATGGACATGTCACCCCTTGAGCATGTTTATGATGCTTTGGATCGGCGTATATGACAGTGTGTTGCAGGTCCTGCCAATATCCAGCAACTTCGCACAGCCATTGAAGAGGAGTGGACCAACATTCCACAGGCCACAATCAACAACCTGATCAACTCTATGTGAAGGAGATGTGTTGCACTGTGTGAGGCAAATGGTGGTCACACCAGATACTGAATGGTTTGCGGATCCCCCAGGACCCATCCAATACAGTAAAACTGCACATTTTAGAGTGGCCTTTTCTTGTGGCCAGCCTAAGGCACACCTGTGCAATAATCATGCTGTGTAATCAGCATCTTGATATGCCACACATGTTAGGTGGTTGGATTATCTCGGCAAAGGAGAAGTGCTCACTAACACAGATTTAGACAGATTTGTGAACAATATTTGAGAGAAATAGGCCTTTTGTGTACATAGAAAAAGTCTTAGATCTTTGAGTTCAGCTCATGAAAAATGGGGGCAAACACAAAAGTGTTGCGTTTATAATTTTGTTCAGTGTATTTTGTAGCAAATCCTAGAAATATAATCCTACATTAGTAATGTTCTCTATAAACGGGAAATAGGTGAGATCTTTCTTCCAATCCAGGCACTTTTTCAGAGAGTTGTTGAGTATTTTCTGTTGTATTAAATCACTTATTTGCATGCTCTGTAATCTCTAATTTAAACAAATGAAAAAAACTGCACACATACACAACAAATCCAATTGTGGCTTGTCATTTACTCCCACAAGCAATTCACATTCACTTTCCGTCATAGCAGATGTTAATGAACCTGATACTTTGTCGAGTATGAGAAAAGATCTTGCAGGGATTGATGGAGAGACTGATGTGGGGGCGATGGTGACAAAAATTCTTGCTCCTGATGATTTTTTCCTTAATACTTTCTCGTTTAGGATTCCTGCACTTTTGATGGCACTAACATACACTATTACAGAATATGTTGGAGTTACGTGAATAGAATACATTACTGGTCTTATTAATATTATTAAAGGATCAATGTAGGCACTATAAACTTTTTGTCTCATTGCATTGGTTATAGTGCCTAGAGTCCCAGGGCACTGCCCTTCCATTCAGTGTTAAACCATTTTCAAGCAGATTAACACTGAATGAGGGTCTCCAACTACCCATAAGCCTCTCCCCACTGAAGAAATGGCTAAGGCAGATATTACATACTTCCTCCTATCCATGCCAATTCAAACCAGCAGTGGGTGGCAGTGATAGGCTGAAAGAGGTCAGCTGACTCTTAGTTAATCACCACTACCCATTGCTGCTTGGGCTAATGCTTTCTCGTTATCCTGACACACAGAGGGGATGGGCTTCTGGGAACTCATGTTTAGCATTCAACTATTTGAAAATGTTTGAAAAGTATGGTGCCAGGGGTCTCCCATAAAGAGGTTGTAGTTGTGTTTGACGTCATCATGTTGGGCATCATGATTCAACATGACAGCCTTCAAAACTCCAAGGGAATCAAGGGAAAATGCCTCTAGCAGCTGTCTGGTTAACAACCAATAGAGGCATTCTTATTGACAACTGTAACAACTGCAGTTTCTAACAAACAGTAGTGCTTACATTTGTCAGACTGGAGGGACAGCATTTATGCACTTTGGTGAGCTGTCTGTTTTCATAAATAAATACTACAGTCTGGGACATTGTGAAATTTGTATAAAATGTGAATTTCTGTAAAGCAGTCTGTTCTTCTTTATTGGGAATATAAATCTTAGATGCGTGCTAGAAGATGCAATCTATTACTTCAAACAACTTCTGTTTTTCTGGCAAATGGTACATAAACTGTTCTACACTGCAGAATCTAAATGATGCATTGGTTTTCAGAAGAGCTGGAGGGACATGTTAGGTGATTTCCTAACTAAATGGAAATGTAATTTAGAAGAAGATCCAAATGTACACATATGTAATTATTATTGGGAACTCCTGATTGTTTTGACTACATCTTCTATAGTAATGGCCGTAATGCTGACAAGGCATCGAGGAAGATGTACTGAAGCTCACAACATCTAGAGTGTTGAAGGTTGCCTACCCTATTTTGATCTGCTACACAATAGACCACAATAACCGAACCGGATGCATAGATGATTTGGAGAGTTTTTCAAATTCAGCTATTTTGACCTTAAATTTGAAATTAACTTTGAATTCCAACAACTCTTACATGACTGAATAACCTTTATGGCTCTGTTATAAATATACTTTTTGCGAAAAGGAACAGAGGGGTTTGAATCCGAAAAACATTTCTTGCTGGAGCTTTTGGGTTGAGAGCAGGGCCGCCATCAGGGAGTGACAACCATGACGGTTGTATTGGGCCCTGTGGGGCCCGGCCGCCCGGGCCCCACGTGTAGCGGTGGAACTGCCGCCAGTGCAGTTGCACCGGGGCCCGTATGCTGTTGGGGCCTACCGGGCGTCCCACGCACTTAGGGCCACCCGATGGGCCCTATATCTTCAGGGGCCCAGTCAGCGCTGCGGCCGTGCAATAGCGCGGCCAGGCCCCTTTAAAACAAATCGCAGCCGCAAAGTACTGCTGGGAGGAAGTGGCCGTCACTTTCTCCCAGCTCCCTCCCCTCCGCGCGGGAAGGAAGAAATTCAGGCCGCGGGAGCCACGCTGACTCCCATCAGCCACAGCCTTCCACCTGCAAAAAAAGGTAAGCAAAATTAGCTGTATTTGTGTATGTTAGTATATATGTATGTGTGTATGTCAGTATGTATCTATGTATGTCAGTATGTATGTGTGTATGTCAGTATGTATCTATGTCAGTATGTATCTATGTATGTGTGTCAGTATGTATGTATGTTAGTATGTGTGTATGTATGTGGGTCAGTATGTCAGTATGTATCTATGTATGTGTGTCAGTATGCATGTATGTCGGTATGTATGTATGTCAGTATGTATGTGTATGTCAGTATGAATGAATGCATGTCTGTGTGTATGTATGTGTATGTATGTGTATGTCCTCATGCATGTGTGTCTGTATGTATGTAAGTTAGTATGTGTCTGTCACTATGTATGCCTGTGTGTCTGTATATGTGTATATGTCTCAGTATATGTGTGTCAGTATGTATGCCTATATGCGTGTATGTCTGTTTCAGTATGTGTGTCTGTTAGTATGCATCTGTGTGTGTGTATCTGTGTCCTTTTGTATCAGTGTGTGTTTTTTTGTCTGTGTGTGTATTCCTGTGAGCGGGATTTGGAGGCGGACCCTGTGGGCGGGATTGGAGGCGGACCCCAGGGGGCCCAGACCCTGAGCTGAGTTAGGGTGGCAGCCCTGGTTGAGAGGGCAAGGTGACTGGTGCTCAGCAGACCATGGGTGAGTTGTCAAACCATTCTCAAAGTTTTTGACAACTTGTAATGGGAGGGTGCCAGCAGGCTGTTGTGGTTATGGTATTTGTAATGTTACTTTAAAAATTCAGTAGTGATTTTTCAGTCTAGTGGTGAATTTGAAAACATATTTCTCAGACAAGGGATCACTAACAGACACAGTATCACTACGAGATTTGTAGGAATTTTTTCACTCAAACCAAGGACATCAAATAAGACATTTTCTTAATTAGTAACTGTTCCCAGCCTCCCAGCCTCCCAATTCCAAAATGCTGAATGACTTTGCAGCAAGTTCAAAGAATTTGTTTGCTAATAGAAAACAATCCATAATGATGTTCCCAGCATTGGGAATATGTAACAGACATTGGGGATACATTTTTACTCTAGAGAAAGCTGTCCTGTGCTGTGAATTATTACTGAAAGTATTTATAATATTCCAGATGTTTGAAAGAAGTAAAAAAAAAAAAAAAAAAACTGTATCACAGCATTTTTTCTACAACTGGACACAGTTTTGTGCTTTGTTTCTTTTTTATTTCGATTCGGTTGTTTTTATATATGTTCCTATTGCCTCATTGATTATATTTAATGGCTTGGATTTAAATAAAAAGTCAAAAGAAAACAAAATATAAGAGTGTGGTTCATGCAGTTTTTTTTTTTTTTTAAACTCTGATACACTTCCTAGGCTGTAATATTCTGCAGGACCTAACGGATGGACCTTCACCGTTGTAAGTAGCAATACACAGTAACAAAGTGTTGAATGCTTCACAAGGTTCTATTTTATTTAAAAACAAACATTTATTTTAATTTATTTTAAAACATTCTTTAATATAAAAAGCAGACAATGCAGAAAGACTCACATTATCTCTGTGAAAATGCCACAGTGGAGAAAAACAACAAGTTTTGCGTAAACATACTTAATCTAGCTCGAAAAGTACATTTACATGAAACGCGTGGTGTATTGAAGAATATTTTTAAACTAGTTGAAATAAATGTGTGTTTTTTAATGAAAAAATACCTTGTGAAGCATCAGAAACCTCCTTATTGTTACTGTATTAAATAAGTAGTACCTTAGGGCAAGACTAGGGGGGGGAATTCAGTATGGACTTTGTTAGACATGTTAGTTTTGGGCCCCTCCAGGACAGAATGCAGAGAGCCCTGCTAAAGAGCTTTGGTACTATCACATAGGGGAAATACCTTTTTTATGCTAAAGTACTTTAAATGACACACTTGTAGTAACACTATAGTATTACTCAGCAATGGAACTTGTATTTTAACTTTAAACATAAAAGCAAACAAAATGTCTGTGTGTATATATATATATATATATATATATATATATAAAGACAAATAAAGACCCATTTGTGGGTCGAAACGTTGTAGTGTACTGTCTGTTCTAATAAATTTACCTGAAGCTGTTGGAGTGCCTGGACCTCTTTTCTATCTCTGGTATCTACAGTCAATGGGATTCTCCTGGTAAATGATCCAGTTTAGCACCTTTGCTTTTTGTGAATTGAGTTCCTATGAATACATTGTATATATATATGTATTAAAAAAAAAAACACTCAATAGGGAGAAGGGAATGATAAATTGAATTGGAGTATACAATGGGATTGTAGCAGGAAATTAGTTCTACGACAACCACCGGTAATATGGGGTGACGTCTTCATAGTATGGAAGTTATATACCAAATATAAGTAATGAGTTCTCAGATACTTTTACAGGAAATGTCCACAGAACCAAAACCTTTATTCGATAAACAGTAACCACTGATACCAGGCTGCCCACTCTGTCACAAAGTTAGGAGGTTTGTAAAAGTAATGTGGTTTTAGTATTCATAGGTGTGAGTAATGCAGTGCAGGTAAGTGAAAACACACTTCCTTAATACTTCTTCATACAGGGAAACATAATTGCCCCATGATGCATTGGGTTTGGGCAGGCTGGTGTATATGCAGAGAAATGCCAGATGAGCACATGTGCAACTCTGGTATTCTTTCCATAGTGTCATATTTGCATGGGGTGTGCTTTGGGTGGATAAATGTAAATTGAAAAGAAAAATAAAATATTGAGAATTTAAAAATAGATAGCACAATCCCTTGCTAATATTGAAGACAGTTTTGCTGGAATCAAAATATATTTTAACCAGACAAAGCATATGGCCATGACAAGTTACTTATTAAACAATATTTAATTAAGGGCAACAGTCAATAAATAAAACGACATGAAGCTGATGGACAAATTCCAACGTGAAACAGCAGAACTATCCGTCAAACATTAATCATTAGCGACCAGTAAAACATGTTTTAATTCATGCAAACAAGCTAAAAAAATTAAAAAGCATGTGCAAGATAAAATAAAATAAATCATTCCCTTCATGACATGGGATTAGACAAATCTCATGGCAGTTCTGGCAAGTCGTCAATCATGAAGGGGTTAAGTTGATTTTTCTTTGATGTGCTTAAATACTTTTTCTAGTAAGAATTAACTATTGGTGCTCTGGAAAACAGTGATTACTCCACAAATTATGTTATGTGTAATAAAGGGAGAAAAAAACCTAATGCAAATAATTCATATGCAAAAACCAAGTCCTGCAAAATCTTCTGAGCAGAGACTGGGCCCCTTAAAACAGCATTAACACCCAGCACTCCCAAGCAACCAAGTCCTGCAAAATCTTCTGAGCAGAGGTATCATCTCTGGAAGATCTACTCAAGAATACCTGTATTCCTGTTTCCTTTAAACTCTTATTTCAAAATTTGTGTTCTATTCCATCTCCCTCCCTATACTATCACTTCTTAATTGATAACTAAATCTCCCATCCTGATCTTCTGTTTTTGTTTTTCTTAAAGCTGGTATGATCATGTCATTTTATGTTCATTCCCTAAGACTTGTTGTTAATTGTTTGTTTAGCTAGTGTTACTACTCTCACTGATAATCTAGTAAATTTATGTTCATGTTTTATGACTTTCACCTATCTGATCCTTCCTATCTTTTTATCCCAAATGTTCTCTCCTTTTAGTTTTTCATCTCTAATTAATTACCTCAATAGCCCCATGTCTCCCCACCCATAATAGTGTGTTTTTTTTTTTTCTTTTTTCTAACCTCAGACTTATATTTCAGACTGGGCCCCTTAAAACAGCATTAACACCCAGCACTCCCAAGCAACCAAGTCCTGCTGAATCTTCAGAGCAGAGGTATCATCTCTGGAAGATTGCCCACCCCATGGTCAACAACTTACTTATAGATAGTGCACATCAGCTGGTTTCCTTAACACACCAATCAAGTTACCAAACCTCTCCTCACCTGAATTCATTTAACACACTGCATACTTACACTGGTTTAAACACTCATTGATATTTGTGTGTGTTTGTATATATGATCTACATATCTATATAATACACATTTTCTCTAATGTTCTCCCTTCTATTTTTCACTTTAACACTAACTTCTCTGATCACTAAAATATCCCTATCCTTTCAGTCACCTGTCCCTGGCAACACAATCCTCATTACGTCCACCTTACTCCCCTCCCCTCTCTATTCATCCCATGCACTCTACACATACCTTTCCAGCCTATCTCCACCAACTCCTCCCAAATCTACATACATACCCTCCTACAAAACTTTCAAATCCTACTCCCACCTTCACTTCCTTTCTATCCTTCTGCTCCTAGCAGCTGGTGATGTATCTCCAAACCCCGGCCCCCTCTAAACAAACACAGCACATACTAACCCAAGGACCCACACTAATCTCATACCCATCTCATGTTCCTCTAGATCCTCCTTCAATACTGCCCTCTGGAACGCACGCTCTGTTTGCAATATAACTAAATCCACTGCTGTCCATGACTTCTTTATCTCTCGTTCAATAGATTTACTAGCCTTAACAGAAACCTGGCTCTCCCCCTCTGACACTGCCACCCCTGCATCTTTGTCCTTCGGTGGTCTCCAACTTACCCACAACTAAAGAAACTCTGAATGTAAAGGTGGTGGTGTTGGATTTCTCCTCTACCCTCACTGCTCTTTTAAACCTCTTCCCAACCCCCCTTCCCTCTCTTTCCCGTCATTTGAAATACACTCAATTCGCCTTTTCAAACCCATCTCCACTAACATTGCTGTTATATACCGTCCCCCTGGTTCCCCTCTTCTCTTCCTTGACCACTTTGCTGCCTGGCTACCCTATTTCCTCTCTTCTAACATTCCATCCCTAATTCTCGGGGACTTCAATATTCCTATAAACCCACCTTTGACCTCTGCAGCCACTAAACTACTTTCAATGACTTCCTCCCTCGGGCTATCGCAGTGGGCAAATTCTCCCACCCATGTAGCTGGCAATGCCCTTGACCTAATCTTCACTTATGCATTTACAGTAACTAATATCTGCAACACTCCATATCCACTCTCTGATCACCACCTCTTATCATTTGCTCTTGCGTACCCCCTCACCCAACAACCTCAGCCTAACCCCCCTCAACTCAGGAGGGACCTTAATTCTCTGGATCTCCAACAGTTGTCAGCTGACATTGATTCACAACTGCTGTCCATCCCTTCCCTCTCCTGTCCTTCACTGGCCATCTCCATATATAACTCTACTCTTACATCTGCCTTGAACACTGCAGCGCCACTCCAAACAAGCACCTCAAGGAGGACCCGCCCCCAACCATGGCATACTAAATCAACGTGCTACCTGCAAAGATGCTCCCGTTGTGCTGAACGCTCCTGGAGGAAGTCTCGTACCCAATCAGACTTTCTCCATTATAGATTCATATTGTGTTCATACAGTGCAGCCCTTGCCCTTGCCAAACAGTCCTATTTTTCCTCTCTCATTAGTTCATGTTCCCGCAACCCCAGGCGTCTCTTTGACACCTCTAATTCTCTTCTTCGCCCTAATGTGGCCACCCCCAAAACTAACCTTACTTCTGATAACTTTGCATGTTACTTCACTGACAAGATTGAACAGCTAAGGAAAGAATTCTCCCCTCCTTGCCTTTCTGTTTCTCAATCACACATAGATCATGCCTTTCCTACCCTTCAGACATTCTCCCCAGCTACTGACCAAGAAGTGGCTGCTCTTCTTTGCTCCTCTCGCCCCACCACTTGCCCGCTCGATCCTGTCCCATCTCACCTTATCAGATCTCTCTCCACTTGTCTCGTGCCTTCTCTAACACACATCTTCAACTGCTCGCTCTCTTCTGGCATCGTCCCTGCTGACCTTAAACATGCCACTGTAGTACCTATACTAAAAAAAACATCCCTCGACTCATCCACCCTCTCTAACTACCGTCCCATATCCCTGCTCCCTTTTTCCTCAAAGCTTCTGGAAAGGCTTGTCTTTACCCGTGTGTCTCATTTCCTCAATTCCAACTCTCTCCTTGACCCCCTTCAATCTGGCTTCCGCCCTCTCCACTCTACAGAGACTGCCCTTATCAAAGTCACTAACGACCTAATCGCAGCTAAATCCAAAGGCCACTACTCCATACTAATTCTTCTTGACCTCTCAGCGGCCTTTGACACCGTTGATCATGCTCTCCTTCTTCAAACTCTTCAATCACTTGGTCTCTGTGACTCTGTCCTCTCGTGGTTTTCCTCTTATCTCTCCCAACGCTCATTCAGTGTCTCCTTTTCTAATGATACCTCCTCCCCTCGCCCTGTCTCGGTTGGAGTTCCCCAAGGCTCCGTCCTTGGTCCACTTCTATTTTCTCTTTATACTGCCTCTCTTGGCAAACTTATTACCTCTTTTGGATTCCACTACCACCTGTACGCTGATGACACCCAGCTATATCTCTCCTCCCCGGACCTCTCCCCTGCCGTCCTGCAACGTGTCACTGCTTGCCTTTCTTCCATCTCTGACTGGATGTCCTCCCGCTTTCTGAAACTCAATCTCTCAAAAACTGAGCTCCTTGTCTTTCCTCCTCCTAATACTGATCCTCCTCTTTCGCTCTCCCTTCAAGTTTGTGGTACCAACATCAGTCCATCCTTGCAAGCGCGCTGTCTTGGCGTCATACTTGACTCTGGTCTCACCTTTGAGCCTCACATCCAGCATGTTGCCAAATCCTGTAGATTCCATCTTAAAAACATAGCCCGCATCCGCCCCTTTCTTGCACCAGATACTACCAAGGAGCTTGTCCATGCTCTGGTAATCTCCCGCATGGATTACTGTAACCCTCTCCTGATTGGTCTTCCCAAAAGCCGTACTGCACCTCTACAGTCCATAATGAACGCTGCTGCTAGACTGATTTTCCTCTCTAGTCGTTTCTCTCACACCTCACCCCTCTGCCAGTCCTTACATTGGCTTCCTGTATGCTATAGGAGTCAATTCAAGGTACTAACTCACACCTATAAAGCACTGAACAACTCTAGCCCCTCTTATATCTCCTCACAGATCCATAGGTATGTCCCTTCTCGGTCTCTCCGCTCTGCCCGTGACCACCTCCTGTCCGTTGTCCGCACTCGTACGGCCAACTCGCGCTTGCAGGACTTCTCGCGGGCGGCTCCCTTCCTATGGAATAGCCTGCCTACCGCCATCAGACTCTCCCCTAGTCTTGCATCTTTTAAGAAGTGCCTTAAAACTCATCTCTTTAGGAAAGCATATGGCCTCCAAGACTAACCCTTACCTCACATACCTGTCTCTTGCCCTCTCCTAAAGGGCAGTCCACCTTATTTGATTGCAAATTCCTGTCCTAATGTGTTTTACACCCACCTCCTATAGAATGTAAGCTCGATCGAGCAGGGTCCTCTTCAACCTATTGTTCCTGTAAGTTTATTTGTAATTGTCCTATCTATAGTTAAATCCCTTCTCATAATATTGTAAAGCGCTACGGAATCTGTTGGCGCTATATAAATTGCAATAATAATAATAATAATAAAAAACGTACTGCTTGAGTTGACACTTAGCTGCTACTTTATGGTGGCTCCTAATAAGTTCCTTACAGAAGACTGCAACAAAGGAACAAGAAATAAACAGAAACCTATAAAACAGAAAGAGGGATCGGGAACAATACAAATTCTCAAAGAATTGTCAGACTACGAATGCCACTGATGACATAAGGCAGTGTTCTGCTGACATAGGACAAGGATGTGTCCATGTTCTGTGTCCATCAGGACAATAGAAGACCATAAATAAAGAATTGTTGCTCCCGGCTCTACAAGAAGCTGTGCCTGGCTGACCCTAGGTAAGTTGTTAAACTATCCGTAAACATTGTGACTACTTATCCTGGCAGGGTTCCATGGCACTTCTGGCACCATAACCACAACACTGAGTTTAACCCCAAAAAAGTAAGATGGGACCACTGCTGGATTACTCTCCCCCAGTTTCCCATTACTTCCTACCATTATACATGAGCTGAGATAGGTGGGAGATTTCCATTTACTAACCAAATCAATCTAAAACAGAGATGGTTTGGGTGGGGTAAATATTCTTGTACATGAGTCCCCATGTGCAGGACTTTGTTGGTCAAGTGGCCAGGCATTAATTTAAAAAATTGTCTTGAAGGATAAGGAACAATTTGCTCTTCTATATAAAGTGTAGATAGTGATAAAGTATTCATGGAACAACGGGAAAAAAAAAGAACAAGAAAAAAGATTTCTATGGGATTGTAATTGAATCAACAAGGGATTACAGTGAAGATAAAAAGTATTCTTAACAAATTTATGGATACAACAATCTAAGAAGAATTTTATCTAGGTCATGGAAGGGCCAAATAAAGCAAATGTGATCAAATAACTGAGTAATAAATAAATATATTCTGAAGGATCAAGCAATGACTAAAATCAGCTGAAACCAAATCTATAAATAGTTATGTTTTACAAACTATTATATCTATAACAAAGTTATCACCAAGCACAACCAACCCTTACTCATAGAAGTTACAGTATAGTATGTCTGACTAACCTATTCTGGTTATACATTGAGGTTAAAGGTATACTGTAGGCTTTAAAACAACTTCAGTTTATTGAAGCAGTTTTGATGTACAGTATTTCACAAACGTGAGTACACCCCTCACATTTTTGCAAATATTTTATTATATCGTTTCATGTGAAAACACTGAAGAAATTACAATCTGCTACAATGTAAAGTGTACAGCCTGTATAACAGTGTACATTTGCTGTCCTCTCACGGGCATGGGCCACCCGATGGGCCCCCATAGTTTGCGGGCAGAGGGCAAACGGAGCAGCTGTCTCTGGCCCCCCAGCAGGGACATTCTACAAAAAGTGCTGATTTCTATAGAAAGTGATACTTTTATAAATTAACCTTGTCACACCCCCGTGGCTGTCAATCAGGCAACTGGTCCTGTTACTTCCTGGTTGTTTAGCTCAGTGAAGCTAAACTCATGAGGCAGGCAATTGCTCTGACCTGTAGGCTTTGCAAGCTGTTTTTAGATATTCCCCCAATAAAAAAATACATAATTAAATGTTTTCATTGGGTTTTTATTTAGTATATTTGCTAGTGTTGGGTTTTTATAGAGGTGGAGTGTCCCTTTAAGATTAAGGAAAAGGTTAGCTATACCAAAATGATGAGTCCGGAATAACTTCTAAGATCCCTTACAGTATATGCAATTTATTGTGTATCTCTCAGTGAGTACTGCACTCCTTTGTGCAATAAAAACTCTGTAGAGCTGCAATAGCCTGGCACCAACACCCACCCAGAGTGAAGATAAATCGCCTTAATGTAATGCAGAGGTCTCTGACACTGTCAAAATGTTTTACATTGTTTTAAACTACACCAAATTCCTGCAGCTGATTAATACAAGTAATACGATACAATTCTAAAGAGATGTATTAACATGCCATCAAATAACCACAGAGTGATCCTGCAACGCAGTCTACCCGCCACAACTATTCATTAAAAAAAAAAAAAAAACCTGAGTGCCAAGAAGCTAGCTCGTTATTGTAACAAAGCTAATTATGCTTTCAGTAAGTAGATGAACTTGTTTATGCATGTTTTTAGTTAAAGGGCTACAGTCATTCCTCTGGAATTTATACAGTTGAACAAAATATTGAAAATCACCTATAACTCGTGTTAACTTTTCATGATCTTTTTTTCCTTTTAAATTTATTTAAAAAATAATCAGCTCAGTGTAGGCACAGGCTGTGCAATAATTACAGATAAAAAAAGTAGAAATAGATAATGGACAGAGTTTGTAACAATGATTTTCTGTGTACCAAGATGGAGGTGCCCAATGCCCATATGTAGGATAAAAAGATGTGTATTTCTACATTTTATTTTATTTTTCACACTTCACTCATTTGTACTTGGCTGTAGAAAGAGATAAGTAAACATAATACTAAAATTCCAGGGTCATAACCGTTCCCGTTTAAATAAGGGAGTTTTCAGAATAAATTGACCCATATCTCCTTTATTTAGCATAAATATCTGTCTGTATGGTGTGTTAACTTTTTTTGTTTGTTTGTTTTTTTTAAACGGCTTAAGAATATTAAAGATGCTTTTGTTACAATACGTTTTAATATACCACAGGATGTTCTTTAGTAACAGCTGGAAAAATGCTTGTTGACTATCTCCCTGGCAGAGAAGAATGTAAGAACCAGTTGGCCAACCTACTCTCGTGGTCACTTTATTACATGCATCTGTTTGTTGATATAGAAAGTCAATCACTGTCAATCATGTGGTTGCAACAAGCTATACAGAAAATGCAGACATAGTCGAAAGATTTAGTTGTCATTCGGCCAAACAGTATAACAAGAACAATATATGGTCCAAGCAAGTTTGACATGACCCTCAGTGGCTCCAGTATCTCAGACAGTTGACCTCTTACAATTTTACGCTCCCTGGTTTTTACAATTTACAGAGCATGGTTTAATAAATAAAAAAAACAACCAATGACTGTCAATTTAGAGGCTTAAAAACACAGTGTCAGTGATAAAAGGTCAGAGGGTACCAGAAAGACTCATTCAAGTTGACATAAAGGCTACAAATTAACGAGTGAAGATTGTAAAAATGGCACCTGTTTTAAAAAAAACCTGTGACTTCTGTTGACACATTCAAGTGTAATGTCAAAGGCCAAAATAATCTGTGGTTCCATCCTACTTCACTTCTCTGGTATAGTTTTGGTGGTATAATGAGGAGGGTAGTATTTATTTGCAATGCATTAGACTTAATCTCTTTTAAGTTAACAGTGTACCTAAGTATTGCTGAAACCGTTATACATGCCTCTATGACCACAATTTAGTCATTTTGTGAGCACCATGATTATAGGACAACCCCATTGGAAAGCATTGAGTCGATGCTTTCCTTTTGGGTTTTAGCTGACGCTGGATGCCCTCATGCAGAGCGTGAGGACTTCCAGCGTCAGTTAGGCGACTAAAAGTTTCCCAACGACCCAGAAGTGCCTATAGTGGCTGTCTGGTAAGGTAAGCATTATTCATTCCTATGGAGTTGTTATGATACCCAGAGAGTTCCATAAAAAAAAAAAAACAATCATCATGGAAAATAAATCAATATAAATTAAATAACCAAAGAGGTCACAATAACCAAAGGGATATTTCCGGATATCTACGTTAATATTTTGTCTGCTCCCTACTTGATGGACTAAGAGAATGCAGTGCTTCACTTCACTTTGAATGCCATTTTTTTGTAGCTGGAAGATGCACTGGGAGTTAGGACAGATGACCACCTAATACTTACCTTTGATCCTGGAGACTGAGGTCTTGATGCTTTGTCTCCAGATTTTTTCACTGGCAGATTTCAGGTTCCTTCATTTCCAGTTTTTGTGTGGGGCCCAAAGAAGAATGATCTCCCATGCTGGTATAGAATGCTGGCATCTATGGCAGAGCAGTTGTTTGACTTGGATAAGTCGGCAACCGGAGAGACATTTGGAGTCCGCTATTATGTTGTAAGGGTACTTTGTTGGACTGGTGGAGGCAGTGCCGGTGCAAGGACCCCACTCCAAAAATGCGTCTTCACCTGTGTGTCCCTTAATTCCGCTTTTGAATTTATTACCCCTTTTTGTTATCTCTTTCTCCCCTTCCCCATCTCCTCTGTCTTTTTCTCTCAAGAGCTCCTCTGTGTCTCATTGTCCCCCCAGCCAATGTTTGTATCTTTTATCACTTCCCTAGCCCCTGTCTGTCTCTTTTGCCCCTTCCCCAGACCATCTGTATTTTTTTGTATCCCCCTGATCCCCAGACTGTCCCAGGCCCAATTTTACAGCCCCAAGAGACTTGATCGCTCGCTTCCAGGCTGGACAGGGCATGGCCGCATTGCTGGGCTCTCTCAGGGGACCATTTTGAGAACTCTCTTCTCACCTTCTATGCGGACCTCTCAGGTAGCACCCTAGCATGGCGGAAAATGATGCAGCCCTTCACCAAGTTTCTGTGAGCGCAGGGTATCACATACAGATGGAAAATGGCTCACACACTGATGGAAACCCAGAACGGTGCCTCCTACCCAGTCCACGACATCGAAGAAGAAGAGGCGACGCTGGTGAAGTCCTACAGGACTCACTCACAAACAGGCCAAAGCTTGTGGTGGCCCAACCCCACATCTGGGACCCAGCTGGCACAGCCCCATTCATACCCAGGAGGCCCCCAACGCGGCGGTCACCACGTGAACTCCCACTGCAGGTCTACAGCGCTAGACCATTCATACTATACTTACTATTAACTGGTTCCAGCTGAAGCCTCACTGGACATTGTTCTGTATTCCCTAAAGTTGATAACAAGATTATTTCAGTTTATGTTCTTTTGTTCAGCTAATATGTACACACTTGTATCCTGCGAATAACAAAAAAACAAGTAGAAAATGGCGCTGGCGTAATATATGCAGTACAATATAAATGAAATCTAAAGCAGCACTATATACTGTGAAAAAGCTCCACTCACATAAGATACAAAAACAAAACTAAAGTGCGCTGTTGCTTTAAGACCAAAAGCAATTGACAAATAGCCTATACAAGTGGATAATAATCATATAAACATCAAAAACTAAAGTGCACTGTGCATTTAAATCAATAGCTAAATAATATGACTATCACATACATGTATAATAGCAAACGTGACTAGTGCCAATACAAAAACAAAAGTGTTACAGTGCACTAGTGATATAACCCCCCCATAGATATGTGCAAAATAGGGTCAAAATATTAATACCTCACTTTTGAGAAAATTCTTGAAATTGCTTCTGCCAGAAGTTCTCAAAAGAAAAACAAAACAAAAAATTCATAGGGCAATATGCATAAACAATAAATATTGTGAATATAGATTATAAACACTCACAAGAGTAGAGCAATTAAGTCTGCTCTGGACTGTGTTGGCATCTCAGATAATGTATATAGAGGCTTGAGGCTGCGATGAAAATACAAATCCTTTATTAGACACTCCAATAATTAAAAGCAGTTGTCAGGCTTGTAAGTCCTCTTCACAATATGTACACACTTGTATCCTGCGCCTCACCACTAGACCTCTCACTCACACGGCTGCCACCACGGAGGGGATAGGGCAGGGGATGCGGGCACAGAGTTCGGGCCACATGTACCCAACCTAGTGCTCTCCACGCACACTACCCCCCCCCCACCAGAGGGACACGATTTATACATCAAGGGCAGCGCTCTTACGGGACAGGGGATAACTGGTCCTATATTAATAATCTGATGCATGAGCTCCCAGAAACCATACTGCCCTCCCCCACACTTTAGCCACACCATAACTTCACATTAGACATCCAACCAACAGCTCTTGCCAGCCCTCCTCACCACCCTTCCCCTCCCCTGAGACATACACCAGGGCCGGAACCTACACCTCCACCGCTGGTCGGTCAGAGACCACACAAACTAGTCGCTGATTGAGTAACCACACGCAGCTTATCTATTGAAACCCATTACCACGCACGTCAGGCACAAAGCTTTTGTTTAACCACAATATCTTGAACATTGTGCAACTGTTCATAGAAATACCTCTGACAATGTTTTTTTTTTTGTTTTTTTTTTTACATTACACACTCACATTGGTTTTATTAACACCAACTGGTTTGTTTTTTCCCAATTTTTACAAGTTGTATTTTTTTTTTCTTTTCTTCTTTTCATTTTCTTAAAAAAAATAGCACAAAAGAAGACTCTGATGAGCAAGTCTGCTTACCTAGGGCAACGGGCCCTCCCACTATGCCATTAGACTGCACAAACCCAGAATCTGGCTAACCTAGAAATTAATCTCGAACTAGGGTTGACGGGAAGGGAACTTTAATACAGCAGAACAATTTCAACATTTCTCTTCTTGTCTGTGTTGAAGAGGCGTGATCTACAGTAAAAGTTAGCCTTTCAGAACTAGACAGACTTCAAATAACAAGCCTTTTCAGTAATGATGGGGCTCTAGCTCAGGACATTTAAAGATACATAGTAACGAGGGAAGGAAGGTTAAGTGAGTACACATACGTGCAAACTTGTGTTGCGTTTAAGTTAAAATTATTCCAGAACAAGGGGTTAAACTCCCAAAACAACAGGCAACAAATGGTTACAGTATTCTAATGGTGGGAAAAACAGAAGAATAAGAATATTCTGGCTCAACTCAGCCATCCACTTACATGGCTAAATAACATACAAAGGAACTGTCTTGTTACTGCCCCCTTATCTATGGATAACCCTCTGCTCTGGTACCTTGGCCTCACAGGAACCAATAGGCAGTACAGCCCCTGGGGTACTCTCAGGAGTTCCTGCAGCTGAGGAGATTCAGTTTGCAGCTGTATGCTACAGCTATAAATCATATGTACACATTAGCTTAGCAATGGAATAAAATCCCTAAAGAGCTGACTGGAGATGTTAGGAACTGATAAGACGCGGCCCCACTTTCTTTTGTTGTACCTGCTCCCCAGTGGGTGCAGTTGGTTGGGTTAGGGAAGTAGAAAGAATGGGTACATAGCCTCCTTTACTGGAGACCTAAGGTCTAGCCTTTCAGGGTGGGGAGACAGCAGGTGGGGGACAGCTGTAGCTGTGCACAATCACACTGTCGAAGAGGGAGCATTGCGCAACAGTAGATATTGGTTTATGGCATCTGCATCACGTTTCAGCCAGGCAGAGTTGAGCAGGATGTTCTCGCAGCACAGTACGCTCTGCCGATGGAGCTGGATGAGCATCAAAAAAGGCCTTAATTTCTGTAGCCATTTTCTCACTTGCAAAGCCTTCAACTGACACCTTTACGAGCCTGGAAATGAGGAAGCCACCTTGGTAGCGGTTAAATAATTCCTCCCAGTTCTCCTTTACAAATTCCCAGGCAGATTTCCTCCCTGTTTTACTCCCACCAGCAACTCCACCAATTACTGAAACCGTGTCCTGAGGACGCACATCATCTGAAAGGGAGAAGGTCAGCACTTTTTGGATAAGTTCCTGGGAAGGAATGGGTCCTAAGACCTGTTCAATGCGATTCTTCTCTTCTTGCATGTCTGCTTGCTTATGGAGCTTAAGCATGGTGTCCAAAGTTGAGCTGTCACCGTGCTTCAAAATAGTCACATAAACAGGGCTTCTTAAGTCTGCATTCAATGTGTTCTTCCCATCCACATGGTCCTTGAACCATCATCTAGCTTCCTCAAGGGTGGGTTTGTGCCCAGCTTTACCCAGCTTTCCTAAAACCAGACCGCGAAGTAGAGCATCCAGATGTCCTTCCCCAGGCTTTGGGTCCCAGCCCAGCCGCTCACCAATAGGGAAAAATATATCTCTGATAAAGCCCTGGATCTCTTCATGGAAGTCTGTGTGGGAGAGAAGGGTGGACAGGACTCCTATGTTGCTGCTCAAGTCATTCCACACAGTATAATTAGGTTCATTCACAAAGGCCTCCATGACTTTCAATACTTCAACTGTGCTGGTCATCCCTGCATGGGCTAAGGAAAATAAATCATTCTGTAACCCCAGCCTATCCACAGGCTGCAAGGAGAGGTCTCTGATACCAGGTAACAGGCTTTTCAGCATGGTAGGGCTGTACTGAGTTCGATAAAATCCAACAGTGCCAGGATTAATCTTTACCCACTGGTCTGGTCTCACGCCCTCCAATACTATGGTCGTCTCTGGCTTGTCCATCAGGATCTTTAGTTTGGAAGAGGATGGGGCTTCACAGGTGCAGATATTGATCGGTACCATCCATTGTGGACAGTCCTCACAAGGTGCGGGCCACTGCCACAAAACTTCTTTTGAGACAATTTGAGTACTCTGGAGTCTTCATTCTGCTCTGAATCCACATATATTAGTGGGAATCCCATCTGCTTGGTCCAGGTGCTCATCACAGCAGCAAATGGCTTCCCACTGGCTTGCTCTAGAGACTCCCACAGGTCCTCTGTAGAAGCGTACTTTTCTTGGAATTTGGTGAGGTATTGGTTCATGCCCTTCCGGAAATCCTCATCACCAATATAATCGTGCAACATTCTGATCACAGAAGCTTCTTTGCTGACAATGTTTTTTTAAGCAATGACTTACTCTGCATACTGTTTATATACGTACCCAGAGAGTTCCATAAAAAAAAAAAAACAATCATCATGGAAAATAAATCAATATAAATTAAATAACCAAAGAGGTCACAATAACCAAAGGGATATTTCCGGATATCTACGTTAATATTTTGTCTGCTCCCTACTTGATGGACTAAGAGAATGCAGTGCTTCACTTCACTTTGAATGCCATTTTTTTGTAGCTGGAAGATGCACTGGGAGTTAGGACAGATGACCACCTAATACTTACCTTTGATCCTGGAGACTGAGGTCTTGATGCTTTGTCTCCAGATTTTTTCACTGGCAGATTTCAGGTTCCTTCATTTCCAGTTTTTGTGTGGGGCCCAAAGAAGAATGATCTCCCATGCTGGTATAGAATGCTGGCATCTATGGCAGAGCAGTTGTTTGACTTGGATAAGTCGGCAACCGGAGAGACATTTGGAGTCCGCTATTATGTTGTAAGGGTACTTTGTTGGACTGGTGGAGGCAGTGCCGGTGCAAGGACCCCACTCCAAAAATGCGTCTTCACCTGTGTGTCCCTTAATTCCGCTTTTGAATTTATTACCCCTTTTTGTTATCTCTTTCTCCCCTTCCCCATCTCCTCTGTCTTTTTCTCTCAAGAGCTCCTCTGTGTCTCATTGTCCCCCCAGCCAATGTTTGTATCTTTTATCACTTCCCTAGCCCCTGTCTGTCTCTTTTGCCCCTTCCCCAGACCATCTGTATTTTTTTGTATCCCCCTGATCCCCAGACTGTCCCAGGCCCAATTTTACAGCCCCAAGAGACTTGATCGCTCGCTTCCAGGCTGGACAGGGCATGGCCGCATTGCTGGGCTCTCTCAGGGGACCATTTTGAGAACTCTCTTCTCACCTTCTATGCGGACCTCTCAGGTAGCACCCTAGCATGGCGGAAAATGATGCAGCCCTTCACCAAGTTTCTGTGAGCGCAGGGTATCACATACAGATGGAAAATGGCTCACACACTGATGGAAACCCAGAACGGTGCCTCCTACCCAGTCCACGACATCGAAGAAGAAGAGGCGACGCTGGTGAAGTCCTACAGGACTCACTCACAAACAGGCCAAAGCTTGTGGTGGCCCAACCCCACATCTGGGACCCAGCTGGCACAGCCCCATTCATACCCAGGAGGCCCCCAACGCGGCGGTCACCACGTGAACTCCCACTGCAGGTCTACAGCGCTAGACCATTCATACTATACTTACTATTAACTGGTTCCAGCTGAAGCCTCACTGGACATTGTTCTGTATTCCCTAAAGTTGATAACAAGATTATTTCAGTTTATGTTCTTTTGTTCAGCTAATATGTACACACTTGTATCCTGCGAATAACAAAAAAACAAGTAGAAAATGGCGCTGGCGTAATATATGCAGTACAATATAAATGAAATCTAAAGCAGCACTATATACTGTGAAAAAGCTCCACTCACATAAGATACAAAAACAAAACTAAAGTGCGCTGTTGCTTTAAGACCAAAAGCAATTGACAAATAGCCTATACAAGTGGATAATAATCATATAAACATCAAAAACTAAAGTGCACTGTGCATTTAAATCAATAGCTAAATAATATGACTATCACATACATGTATAATAGCAAACGTGACTAGTGCCAATACAAAAACAAAAGTGTTACAGTGCACTAGTGATATAACCCCCCCATAGATATGTGCAAAATAGGGTCAAAATATTAATACCTCACTTTTGAGAAAATTCTTGAAATTGCTTCTGCCAGAAGTTCTCAAAAGAAAAACAAAACAAAAAATTCATAGGGCAATATGCATAAACAATAAATATTGTGAATATAGATTATAAACACTCACAAGAGTAGAGCAATTAAGTCTGCTCTGGACTGTGTTGGCATCTCAGATAATGTATATAGAGGCTTGAGGCTGCGATGAAAATACAAATCCTTTATTAGACACTCCAATAATTAAAAGCAGTTGTCAGGCTTGTAAGTCCTCTTCACAATATGTACACACTTGTATCCTGCGCCTCACCACTAGACCTCTCACTCACACGGCTGCCACCACGGAGGGGATAGGGCAGGGGATGCGGGCACAGAGTTCGGGCCACATGTACCCAACCTAGTGCTCTCCACGCACACTACCCCCCCCCCACCAGAGGGACACGATTTATACATCAAGGGCAGCGCTCTTACGGGACAGGGGATAACTGGTCCTATATTAATAATCTGATGCATGAGCTCCCAGAAACCATACTGCCCTCCCCCACACTTTAGCCACACCATAACTTCACATTAGACATCCAACCAACAGCTCTTGCCAGCCCTCCTCACCACCCTTCCCCTCCCCTGAGACATACACCAGGGCCGGAACCTACACCTCCACCGCTGGTCGGTCAGAGACCACACAAACTAGTCGCTGATTGAGTAACCACACGCAGCTTATCTATTGAAACCCATTACCACGCACGTCAGGCACAAAGCTTTTGTTTAACCACAATATCTTGAACATTGTGCAACTGTTCATAGAAATACCTCTGACAATGTTTTTTTTTTTGTTTTTTTTTTTACATTACACACTCACATTGGTTTTATTAACACCAACTGGTTTGTTTTTTCCCAATTTTTACAAGTTGTATTTTTTTTTTCTTTTCTTCTTTTCATTTTCTTAAAAAAAATAGCACAAAAGAAGACTCTGATGAGCAAGTCTGCTTACCTAGGGCAACGGGCCCTCCCACTATGCCATTAGACTGCACAAACCCAGAATCTGGCTAACCTAGAAATTAATCTCGAACTAGGGTTGACGGGAAGGGAACTTTAATACAGCAGAACAATTTCAACATTTCTCTTCTTGTCTGTGTTGAAGAGGCGTGATCTACAGTAAAAGTTAGCCTTTCAGAACTAGACAGACTTCAAATAACAAGCCTTTTCAGTAATGATGGGGCTCTAGCTCAGGACATTTAAAGATACATAGTAACGAGGGAAGGAAGGTTAAGTGAGTACACATACGTGCAAACTTGTGTTGCGTTTAAGTTAAAATTATTCCAGAACAAGGGGTTAAACTCCCAAAACAACAGGCAACAAATGGTTACAGTATTCTAATGGTGGGAAAAACAGAAGAATAAGAATATTCTGGCTCAACTCAGCCATCCACTTACATGGCTAAATAACATACAAAGGAACTGTCTTGTTACTGCCCCCTTATCTATGGATAACCCTCTGCTCTGGTACCTTGGCCTCACAGGAACCAATAGGCAGTACAGCCCCTGGGGTACTCTCAGGAGTTCCTGCAGCTGAGGAGATTCAGTTTGCAGCTGTATGCTACAGCTATAAATCATATGTACACATTAGCTTAGCAATGGAATAAAATCCCTAAAGAGCTGACTGGAGATGTTAGGAACTGATAAGACGCGGCCCCACTTTCTTTTGTTGTACCTGCTCCCCAGTGGGTGCAGTTGGTTGGGTTAGGGAAGTAGAAAGAATGGGTACATAGCCTCCTTTACTGGAGACCTAAGGTCTAGCCTTTCAGGGTGGGGAGACAGCAGGTGGGGGACAGCTGTAGCTGTGCACAATCACACTGTCGAAGAGGGAGCATTGCGCAACAGTAGATATTGGTTTATGGCATCTGCATCACGTTTCAGCCAGGCAGAGTTGAGCAGGATGTTCTCGCAGCACAGTACGCTCTGCCGATGGAGCTGGATGAGCATCAAAAAAGGCCTTAATTTCTGTAGCCATTTTCTCACTTGCAAAGCCTTCAACTGACACCTTTACGAGCCTGGAAATGAGGAAGCCACCTTGGTAGCGGTTAAATAATTCCTCCCAGTTCTCCTTTACAAATTCCCAGGCAGATTTCCTCCCTGTTTTACTCCCACCAGCAACTCCACCAATTACTGAAACCGTGTCCTGAGGACGCACATCATCTGAAAGGGAGAAGGTCAGCACTTTTTGGATAAGTTCCTGGGAAGGAATGGGTCCTAAGACCTGTTCAATGCGATTCTTCTCTTCTTGCATGTCTGCTTGCTTATGGAGCTTAAGCATGGTGTCCAAAGTTGAGCTGTCACCGTGCTTCAAAATAGTCACATAAACAGGGCTTCTTAAGTCTGCATTCAATGTGTTCTTCCCATCCACATGGTCCTTGAACCATCATCTAGCTTCCTCAAGGGTGGGTTTGTGCCCAGCTTTACCCAGCTTTCCTAAAACCAGACCGCGAAGTAGAGCATCCAGATGTCCTTCCCCAGGCTTTGGGTCCCAGCCCAGCCGCTCACCAATAGGGAAAAATATATCTCTGATAAAGCCCTGGATCTCTTCATGGAAGTCTGTGTGGGAGAGAAGGGTGGACAGGACTCCTATGTTGCTGCTCAAGTCATTCCACACAGTATAATTAGGTTCATTCACAAAGGCCTCCATGACTTTCAATACTTCAACTGTGCTGGTCATCCCTGCATGGGCTAAGGAAAATAAATCATTCTGTAACCCCAGCCTATCCACAGGCTGCAAGGAGAGGTCTCTGATACCAGGTAACAGGCTTTTCAGCATGGTAGGGCTGTACTGAGTTCGATAAAATCCAACAGTGCCAGGATTAATCTTTACCCACTGGTCTGGTCTCACGCCCTCCAATACTATGGTCGTCTCTGGCTTGTCCATCAGGATCTTTAGTTTGGAAGAGGATGGGGCTTCACAGGTGCAGATATTGATCGGTACCATCCATTGTGGACAGTCCTCACAAGGTGCGGGCCACTGCCACAAAACTTCTTTTGAGACAATTTGAGTACTCTGGAGTCTTCATTCTGCTCTGAATCCACATATATTAGTGGGAATCCCATCTGCTTGGTCCAGGTGCTCATCACAGCAGCAAATGGCTTCCCACTGGCTTGCTCTAGAGACTCCCACAGGTCCTCTGTAGAAGCGTACTTTTCTTGGAATTTGGTGAGGTATTGGTTCATGCCCTTCCGGAAATCCTCATCACCAATATAATCGTGCAACATTCTGATCACAGAAGCTTCTTTGCTGACAATGTTTTTTTAAGCAATGACTTACTCTGCATACTGTTTATATACGATGAGAAAATTGCTACATTATCTTGTTTTCAAAAATAAAAATAAAAATGTGCAACAAAATGTCACTGCATCAACTCATGTAACCTGTCATATGTCTTACCTCCAACATGCATCTGACAATGCGCTTCAAAAATAAAGAATAAAATAAATAAATAAAAAATAAATAAATGAGTGGCTGTATTCAGAACAAAATATGATAAAATGCTACATTGGGCAGATGTTCCTAATAAAAGTCTCAAAAGAAGTTTTGTGGCAGTGGCCCGCACCTTGTGAGGACTGTCCACAATGGATGGTACCGATCAATATCTGCACCTGTGAAGCCCCATCCTCTTCCAAACTAAAGATCCTGATGGACAAGCCAGAGACGACCATAGTATTGGAGGGCGTGAGAAATTGACGCTATTATGTTATAGTGTAAAATTAACAAATAGGTAAGAAAATGAACACTATTCTGGAAGGGATTATCCATCCATTTCTTCACCTGTGTGTTTAACCCCAAATAATTGCCTTTGTAAAAAATACTTTACTGTCGATCTCATTCATCCATAAACTGCAAAATTACTTTGTGTGTCATATGCAATAAATCATAGCCCATAACCTATAGCTTTCATATGTTTATTAGGTAGAGATACTCTTTTGCATTTGGAATTAGATTTTCTTGAATCTGTTCCTTATCCGTCCCCTTGAGATTTTTTTTTTTTTTTTTACTTGGTTGAATCAGACTTTCCATGCGGATTAATTGCTAGGCTAAAAGAAATCTAAATGCTAAATATACCAAAAAAAAAAAAACAAAAAAAAAAAAAAAAGGATAAACTTGTCTAAAAATAGATCTCAGGAATTCTAAAATGAAAGAAAAGTAAGTGACCGAAGTTTGGAAAAGTTGTAGTTTGCATTGCTGTTACAACCAGATACTGACCTGGATAAATCACCTTCAGTGGGCTGTCAACATGGAGTTGCAAAAACAAAAAGATTTCTGTATACACTTTACAAATTCTTTAATATAGTGAGATTGTTTTTATGTACAATATATTTTGTTTTTATGTATGATATATTTTGTGATATTTTTGGGGTAATGCATGTGAAAGGCTGCATGTGGGGTTGTGTGCATGTATGTGGATTGTTAGTGGTGTTGAGTTTGTGCGGAATGTGTGTATGTTTGTGTGTGGGCTGTTCGTATTATTTGTATGAGGGGAGGGTTATTCTGCATTTCTGTGTATACCTAGCAGTGGCCCTAGCAGCCTTAAATGCTGTGCAAAGACACCTCGAGTGCCATGCATGGCACACGTGCCATAGGCTGTCTACCCCTGAACTAGAGCCACTACTTTAATGGGAGACTATAGGCACCCAGACCACTCCAGCTCATTAAAGTGTCCCTCTCCCACTTAGTCCTGCAATGTAAACCATTTAAAGACTGCCTTCAGTGGCTGGCAGAAACAGTATACCCTGCAAGTTCCGCATGAATGCTCTGGCCTTCCACCAAAGAGGCGCTCCGTGTAAGGAATGGACACTGCTTGAGTGCAGGGTATACGGTTTCTGCCTTCAGTGTTTGTCTACCAGACACTGAGGTGCTACTGGGAGTTTACCAGTCTCTGGGTCGCCTAAATGACGCTGGACAATGCTTTCCTATGGGGAGGGTCTAATACACACACTATGCATGTGCATTTGGTCTCCCCGTCGAGAACGCAGCGCTTGAAGAGGCAGAGCTCCGAGGGATATCAGCGCTGGAATCTGGCAGGTAAATAAAAATGATGTTTAACCATTTATGTGCAATGGGGCTAGGGGGCGGAACCCCAGGGCACTATAGTAATAGGAATGCAGATTTGTTTTCCTAACACTATAGATATCCAATTAAACTATAGTGGTTCTGGTGACTATAGTGTTTCTTTAAACCAAGCATGTCAAACTCACGGCCCATGGACCGCATGCAACCCGCAATGAATATCTCTGCGGCCCGGTGAGCCGCGAGTTTGACATGCTTACTAAGGCAGAGTAAGCACCTGCTCTCCCCACATTGCAGGTGCCTACTCTGCTAAACCTTACCTGGCCGGGAAAGAGAGGTTGCTGGCGGCAGCGAGGGAGCTCAGTCATCCTACTCCTCACTGCGCGTGCGCCCTCTGTAGTGATGCCGGGTGCCAAAATATGACGTTATTCTGGCACCAGACATCGCGTGAGGGAGCAGTGAGTAGCCGGAAGACTGACCTCCCGAGAGAAGATCCCCACTTGACCCCAGGGAGAGGCCCCACACAGGCTCCCAAAGGTAGGGAGCAATAAAAAAAATTATTTGAGTATGTGCAAGAATGTGGAAATGTGTGTGTGTGTCAGTGAGTTGCCTGTCAGTGTGTGTGTGTCTGTCAGAGTGAGTGTGTGTGTGTGTGTGTCTGTCGGTGTCTGTGTTGGTCAGTGTTGTGATGGCCGTGGCTGGACAGTGGAGGAGCTGGAGGTACACAACGCCACGCCACGTCACATTCCGATGTGGCGTCAACGTGCTCCACCGTCACAGGTTTTCAAGGAGTAGCGGGAGGATCCGCTTTGGCACAGGGTGCGGACAGCGCCTTTTGTTTACACTGCAAAAAAAAAAAAAGTTGCAGAGGAGCTGAACTCAATGTTTTATTCCACGTCTTCTATTTTGATCTAAATTTCGCAGTTCAGTTGTCAATCTTCTACTCTTCTCTGTTTACTGAATCACTTTTAAAATTTTATTGTGAATTAATGTGCTTACAGTATTCCATTGTGGACAACAAGACACGTTCCACTCATTTTGGCCACATCATTATGTTATCTTCAATTTGCTATTAGTGAATTAATTGCTTTTCTACAACGTACAAACTGATTGTGTGGTGAGAGCTATTATTTTTACAGACATTTAGTGGACTGATCTAATGGCGTAAAGATGTTTTCTACTAATAAACGCAAACACATTTTGATATATCCATTAAAAGTGTTCAGTGCTACTTATGAACCCTTTGAGGGCCAGCACATTGGTTTGCAAAGCATTGGGCATGGATCCGGCAAAGTGTTAAAGCATCTATTGCACTTGTTTGCTTAAGTCATAAATCTTGAGAGCCTAGTGGGGGTTGCAGCAATCTAAAAGAGGGATTCATACATCTCAGAGAGTGAACATAAGTCACCAGATCCCACAAGTCTAAAGTTTCGTCCTTATTCCTGTCATTCTACAGCACAACTCTGTAAAGGTAAGACATGGGCCTAACAATAATACTAGATTACTAAAAAAAATAGTTATCGCCTGCCCCATATTGGATACACTCTTGCCTCTTCTTGATAAACTACTTACCCCTGATTCCTAATAGGACTATTTGTAGGTTTGAAAAAAGATGATCAAGTCAAAAAAATAATTTGGATAAAATCTTAATGTAAAAAACAACAACATAAAAACAAACAGAACAGTTACTGCTAAAAAGAAACTTGCGCGCCCGCAGTGACCGGCCGCCCAGCAGCACCACTGGACCCCAGGGAATCCCCTCAGCACTCCCAAAGGTAGAGAGGATGGGGGATGCAATAATAAAAAAAAAATATATATGAGTGTGTGTGTGTATATGTGTGTTAGTGGGTATGTGTTAATTTTTGTGTCAGTGAGTGTGTGTCTGTTACTGAGTGTGTGTCTGTTAGTGAATCTGTTTGGTGTCTGTTAGTGTGTGTTTGTCAGTGAGTGTATGTTTTGTAAGTGAGTGTGTATATGTGTCTGTCAGTGAGTGTGTATGTATGTCACTGAGTGTGTGTCTGTTAGCTAGTGTGTATGCGCGTGTTCGTGAGAGTGTGTGTGGTCAAAACCTCTTCAGCACTTACCTTTCTCCAGCGCCAGTGGGTTCATGGGGGAGTTTTAAAAATGTTATTGTATTAACACTTATCAGCAAGCATCTAACACATTACCAACAGGGCCGGCGCATCCTATAGACGACTTAGGCATTGCCTAGGGTGCCCAGGGCCGGGTTGGCGCAAGATTTGATTGACCCGGTAGCAGGGCCAGCGCATCCTATAGGCGACTAAGGCAGTCGCCTAGGGCGCCCCAGCCCAGGGGGGGCAAGATTTAAATGACCCAGCCTGAGGAAAGCACAATGCGCTCCCTCCTGCCAGTCACTAAGTGTAGCGTGACCAGGCGGCATGGGCCGCGGTACAGGAGCATCTGTTTCCTGTAACCAGCCAAAGTGAGCACTTCCTCTCAGTTTGGCCTGGTACAGGAAACAGAAGCCCCGCAACGCCCGGCCACGCTACAAAGAGGTAGGAGGCGGCACAGGGGGTGAGTGGGGGGCAAAAAGCCTTGCACCAGCCCTAATGATTAGTCCTAATGATGAAAAACCATATATGTGACTTTTACACTGGTGATCTTGTAATCTTTGGTTTCAATTTGGAATCATCTAGTTATAGTCTGACCTATCAAGTAACCATTCTGCATGTTAATTTAATGGTATTCCCACGACCCTGCCAAAAACCACATTCATCAATGTTTGGGAAGAGGAGAGACCACTAAGGGACAGATATGGGGGGAGAGAGACCACTGAGCGAAAGATGGGGGTGGGGGAGGGGAGAACTCTAAGGAACAGGGGGAGGGGCACTAAGGGTCAAGGGGCTGGGGAGAGCATTAAAAAGGGTCACTGGAGAGCATTGAGGGATAGGGAGAGCACTGAGGAACAAGAGGGGGCAGGGGAGAGCACTAAGGGACAAAGGGGCAGGGGAGAGCACTAAGGGACAGGGGGCAGGGGAGATCACTAAGGGGAAGGAGAGATCACTAAGGGACAGGAGGGGATGAGAGAGCACTAATGGATAGGAGGGTATGGGAGATCACTAAGGGATAGGAGGGGAGGGGAGACCTCCAAGGGACAGGAGGGGAGAAGAGGGGAAGAGACCACTAAGGGATAGGGTGAGTGAAAGAGATCATTAAGGGTCTCACACACAGACACACCGAAACATACAATGCATCCTACACTCACACAGAAACACACAATTCATCCCTTACATATACACAATGTATACCTCACACACACACACACAGCTTAATGTAGTGGTTCTGGTGTCTATAGCATGTCCCTGCAGGATTTTTAATGAAAAGACACTGTGTGCAGCACTGGCGTTTGGCTCATATGGCAGATCATATAGGTGGACATTGTGATGTCACATGGTGGGCAGAGCATATAGGGGGCGGCAAATTTTTGTTTGCCTCGGGTGGCAAAAATCCTTGCACCAGCCCTGATTACCAAGATTGGCTGCTAGAATTTCTGTTCGCATTAAAACTAGTTACAATTTGAAAAATAATACCAGCTGAAACTAATTGATATTTATTGACCATTTACAGCTGACAAAATGGAATCAAGGCCAGATTTTGATCATTTGAAAAGTTTCTGCAAAAGTATTGAGCTATATTTGAGAAATGGAAGGTAAGTCAGCCCTACTTACCCAACTTTGTTAGGTTTTTTTTACACCAGGTATCCGACTCCTGTAGATGAATCTACCTTCTGCATCTACTGAGGATTTTGCATCTGGACATGCACCTCCTGTTGATCCTGCAGGTGGACCTGCAACTTGTATGGAACCTGCAGCTGGTCTTGTACTTCATGGAGAAGTCTTGCTCTTCATGGAGAACCTACATCTGATCTTACACCTTATAGGAAACTGAAGTTGGTTGTAGACAAAAGTACATAAGCAGCGTATAGCAATTATGGGAGTTATGAGCAGGGCTATCTTGTGGTCTCCATAGCATTACCCTTTACCCCTCAGCACATAAGGAGAAGGATAGGGTAAGGTCCCCACATTTTTTTCCTTTGTTTTAATGTCCATTAATGAGCATGCCAGAGCACTCAAACATCAGTCCCGATCAAGTTGACACTCACATTATTGAAAATTTCTATTTTATAGTATGATTCACTTTCCTAGTAACTGGTCTAAAAACACAAAAGGATAGACCTTTCTCTAAATGCCTCATTGTAATCTTGCAAAAATACATTTAGAACACATATATGGTACTTTGAGTCCTGTTAATTCAGGACTAAAATATCCCTCTTTGTACTAGTGACAGGGAGTAAAAGGAAACATTTTTTACTGAAACTGAACAATATTTTCCTTTCCCAGTGATTGGCCATGGCAGCATTACTCAAGGGGAAGCTCCATCCCACGACTCCCATTGGACAGAAAAACATAAATAATCTATAAATACTTCCTCTCTGTGCCAGGCCACCCCAGTTCAGAACTAGCCACACGAATGGAGGGGGCATTGTGCAGTCATGGCCCATCACCAGGAAAGGAAAAAATTGGTAAGTATGAGGCAAATGTTCTCCTTTCCTGGCCAGATTCGATCTGCGAGGTGGAACCAGTGGGTGTGGTCGAACAGGTGGGAGTGGTGGTGGTGATGACTTTGAAACCCACAGCACTCTAGTTGACACTGGGTCAGCAGGAGCTGAGGGTTGTGAAGAAGTGGTCATGGAGGTACTCCCAGAAGGGGCTGAAAGGGATCTTCTTCTAATCCACTCTTCCTCCTCTATATCAACAGTACAGGGAGTGCAGAATTATTAGGCAAGTTGTATTTTTGAGGATTAATTTTATTATTGAACAACAACCATGTTCTCAATGAAACCAAAAAACTCAATATCAAAGCTGAATATTTTTGGAAGTAGTTTTTAGTTTGTTTTTAGTTATAGCTATTTTAGGGGGATATCTGTGTGTGCAGGTGACTATTACTGTGCATAATTAATAGGCAACTTAACAAAAAACAAATATATACCCATTTCAATTATTTATTTTTACCAGTGAAACCAATATAACATCTCAACATTCACAAATATACATTTCTGGCATTCAAAAAGAAAACAAAAACAAATCAGTGACCAATATAGCCACCTTTCTTTGCAAGGACACTCAAAAGCCTGCCATCCATGGATTCTGTCAGTGTTTTGATCTGTTCACCATCAACATTGCGTGCAGAAGCAACCACAGCCTCCCAGACACTGTTCAGAGAGGTGTACTGTTTTCCCTCCTTGTAAATCTCACATTTGATGATGGACCACAGGTTCTCAATGGGGTTCAGATCAGGTGAACAAGGAGGCCATGTCATTAGATTTTCTTCTTTTATACCCTTTCTTGCCAGCCACGCTGTGGAGTACTTGGACGCGTGTGATGGAGTAATGTCCTGCATGAAAATCATGCTTTTCTTGAAGGATGCAGACTTCTTCCTGTACCACTGCTTGAAGAAGGTGTCTTCCAGAAACTGGCAGTAGGACTGGGAGTTGAGCTTGACTCCATCCTCAACCCGAAAAGGCCCCACAAGCTCATCTTTGATGATACCAGCCAGGGCCGGTGCCACCTGTAAGGCGACCTAGGCAGCTGCCTAGGGCGCAACTTACCAGGGGGCGCCGGATCCCTGTCCCCGCTGCACCTCCTCATGCTGCGTCGCCTGAGCGCTTTAACAAGCCCCAGGCGGCGCAGCACTGCTGCATGGAGGGCGGCCGGGTTTCAGTGACTGGCATGAGGGAAGCACAGAGCGCTCCCTCCTGCCGGTCTCTCCATGTAGCGTGGCCGGGCGGCGCGGAACGCTGTACAGGAACCTCTGTTTCCTGTACCCGGCCGCCAGCGGACTGAAGGGAAGCGCTCACTGAGTGAGCACTTCCTGTCAGTCCGCCGGGTACAGGAAACAGAGGTTCCTGTCCCGGGTTCCGCGCCGCCCGGCCACGCTACATGGGCAGGATGGGAGGGTAAGGACCACTATGGGAGGGGGGGGATAACGGACCACTAGGGGAGTGGGGGGGGATAACGGACCACTAGGGGAGAGGGGGGGGAATAACGGACCACTAGGGGAGAGGGGGGGGAATAACGGACCACTAGGGGAGAGGGGGGGGGGGAATAACGGACCACTAGGGGAGAGGGGGGGGGAATAACGGACCACTAGGGGAGAGGGGGGGGGAATAACGGACCACTAGGGGAGAGGGGGGGGAATAACGGACCACTAGGGGAGAGGGGGGGGGAATAACGGACCACTAGGGGAGAGGGGGGGGGGAATAACGGACCACTAGGGGAGAGGGGGGGGGAATAACGGACCACTAGGGGAGAGGGGGGGGGAATAACGGACCACTAGGGGAGAGGGGGGGAATAACGGACCACTAGGGGAGGGGGGGGGGAATAACGGACCACTAGGGGAGGGGGGGGGAATAACGGACCACTAGGGGAGGGGGGAAAATAACGGACCACTAGGGGGGGGGAACAACGGACCACTAGGGGAGGGGGGGATAACGGACCACTAGGGGGGATAAGGACCACTGGGGGTGGGTAAGGACCACTGGGTTGTGGGTAACGACCACTGGGGGGTGGGTAACGACCACTGGGGGGTGGGTAACGACCACTGGGGGGGTAAGGACCACTAGGGGAGGGAGGGGGGGATAAGGACCACTAGGGGAGGGAGGGAGAGGGGGGGATAAGGACCACTAGGGGAGGGAGGGGGTGGATAAGGACCACTGGGGTGGGTAAGGACCACTGGGGGGGGGGGTAAGGACCATGAGGGGGCAGTAAGGACCACTAGCGGAGGGGAGGGAGGATAAGGACCACTAGGGGAGAGAGGGGGTGGATAAGGACCACTGGGGGTGGGTAAGGACCAGGGGGTAAGAACCACTGGGGGGAGGGGGGTAAGGACCACTAGGGGAGGGGAGAGTAAGGACCTCTAGAGGAGGGGGAGGAAGGACCACTAGGGGAGGGGAGGTTGGGTAAGGACTACTAGGGGAGGGGAGGAGGGAGGAAGGACCACTAGGGGAGGGGTGAGTCAGGACCACTGGGGGAGGGGGGTGAAGGAACACAGGGGGAACGGGGGTGGGAAGGTAAGGGCCACTGAGGGAGGAGGAGGGGAGGTCCACTGGGTGTTTGGGAGAGGGAGGACCACTAAGGGGGGGAAGGACCACCAAAGGGGGGTAAGGAGGGAGGACTACTAAGGAGAGGGAAGGAGGGTAAGGACCACTAAGGGGGTGGTGGGAGTAGGGGAAGGTCTACTAAGGGGTTTGGGAGAGGGAGGACCACTAAGGGGTTTGGGAGAGGGAGGACCACTAAGGGGGGAGAGGGGAGTGAGAAGACCACCAAGGGGGGACTGCAGAGGGACAGGGGGCCAAGGGAGAGCACTAAGTGACACACACACACACACAGAAACATACAATGCATTCCTACTCACACACAATACATCCCTTACGTTCTCTTACATAATTAATGCACCCCTTACAGACACACACTGCATTCAATTACATACACAGAAACAAACCTTGCACCCCTTACACACACACACACACAAATATACAATGCATTCCTTACACGCAAACACACACTACATCCCATATAAACACACTACATCCCTTACACAAATTGCACACATAAAAAATCACCAACTCATGGATGGGCCACGTAGGTGGATTTATGGGTGGGCATTGTAGGCGTATGCCCCCCTGGGGGCCCAGACCTTGAGCTGTGTAAGGGGCCCTAAAAAATTGAGCTGCTTCCTGTTCGTTAATTGTTGTGAGCACTGTTAAAAACAGTCTCCAGAGAGCCTCTTCTACACCAGACCTGTGGAGCCAGACTGAGCCCATCATCAGCCTCTTGTCCTCATCTGGTGGGAAGTAGGCAATCCAATATATTATTAGTGGCACTAATCTCTAATTTACCTCACATTAAATGGATACTATAGTCACCAGAAGCACTACAACATAATGTAGTGGTTCTGGTGTCTATAGCCTGTGCCTGTAGGCTTTTTAATGTAAACACACTGTCTTTTCAGATAAAATACACTTTGTGAAGACTGGCGTTGGCCCATATGGCAGAGCATATGGGCAGGGCATTATGATGTCACATGGTGGGCAGGACATGTGGGGGGGGGGGGCGCAATTTTTTTTTGCCTAGGGCGGCAAAAATCCTTGCACCGGCCCTGATACCAGCCCAAACCAGTACTCCACCTCCACCTTGCTGGCGTCTGAGTCGGACTGGAGCTCTCTGCCCTTTACCAATCCATCCATCTGGCCCATCAAGACTCACTCTCATTTCATCAGTCCATAAAACCTTAGAAAAATCAGTCTTGAGAGATTTCTTGGCCCAGTCTTGACGTTTCAGCTTGTGTGTCTTGTTCAGTGGTGGTCGTCTTTCAGCCTCTCTTACCTTGGCCATGTCTCTGAGTATTGCACACCTTGTGCTTTTGGGCACTCCAGTGATGTTGCAGCTCTGAAATATGGCCAAACTGGTGGCAAGTGGCATCTTGGCAGCTGCACGCTTGACTTTTCTCAGTTCATGGGCAGTTATTTTGCGCCTTGGTTTCTCCACACGCTTCTTGCGACCCTGTTGACTATTTTGAATGAAACGCTTGATTGTTCGATGATCACGCTTCAGAAGCTTTGCAATTTTAAGAGTGCTGCATCCCTCTGCAAGATATCTCACTATATTTGACTTTTCTGAGCCCGTCAAGTCCTTCTTTTGACCCATTTTGCCAAAGGAAAGGAAGTTGCCTAATAATTATGCACACCTGATATAGGGTGTTGATGTCATTAGACCACACCCCTTCTCATTACAGAGATGCACATCACCTAATATGCTTAATTGGTAGTAGGCTTTCGAGCCTATACAGCTTGGAGTAAGACAACATGCATAAAGAGGATGATGTGGTCAAAATACTCATTTGCCTAATAATTCTGCACTCCCTGTATGACTCAACTGCTGAGTGTCTGAACCACTTAAATTGTGATGAAGACGATGCTGATGATGTTGGTTGCTGGATAAAGGCAATGATAATGTGAGTGATATACAACTTGGTTCAGTGCAAGAGAGTAAGGGACAACAACCTCTACTAGACAGAAATGGATCAGCAAAGAAGCTAATTACTCCAGGGTCAGACCAAAGCTAACTCAACACAGGAAGGCAAAAGGGAAAAGAAACACGCACAACACTGTAACCCGAAAAACATTTCAAAACAGCAAGTGGAAAGTACTCATTCCCCACACTGTGAATCCCTTGAGGATCTAACTTCCTGTTGCCACTACCTACCAGCGATTTTAAGTTCTAAAACTGCCAAGCATAAGTTGTTGCAATGGCAACTGTCCGATAGCCGGAAGTACAACAGCCATGCGTCTACAGAGCACCAAATGCTGTCAAAGTGAAGACTGCACAAATCAGAAGCCAAACAACACTAAAATATGTAAGATCATAGCTGTCCAGACTTCTAATGCCTCTAATCATAAGGAACAAGCAATTCCCACACAGCAGGTACCTTATAAGTATTTACCCTTCACATAGGCTCTCAGCTACTACCCCAGGGTCACAGCAACACTCACCCCTGGTCGCTAAGGGGATACTGCAGGTGGTCATCCTTGGGGAGGTGTCATATACTCCAGCCTCGAGGGGAAGAAAGGCTGAACTCCCCCCAGGATTACTAAAAATCCCAAGCAGGCCATAAAATAAAAGTAAGCCATGAAAACATACAAATACAGTATTTAGCAGCCAACATTCAAAAGGTTCCGGGAAATATGAAACCTTTTTTTTTTATTAATAGGTAATAGCTTAGCTTTAAGACTATAATAGAATATATATTCATTGATTACTACATTAATTTATCTATTTTTAATATATTTATGAATTCAGGTTTCTTTTATACTCATAGTAATAGAGTCTTTATAAGAAACCATAATACTGAAATAATACTTTATTGGTGTCCTTGTGATAAAAAGGTCTGAGACCATATGTTAACCTCTTTGCCTAATCTAAAGGAAGTTCAGTGTGGATTATGGTCACATAAATTGTCCTGCAAAGAAAGCAACAATGAATTAAACATTACCAATCAATGCCACATGGGACCTTAATGGAGACTGTATTGCTCCTGACCTCCTGTAACACCAAATAATTTGTTTTGTATATTCGTTTGCATGCCTACTTCTTTAGCGAGCATTTCATTTATTCTACTCACACGCCCTCTTGTGGCTTATAGTAGGTACTGATTGATTTTTGTTTAAGGAACAGTTATACAGAGATAATAGAAGTGGCTTATGCGCTGTGATAGCATGTGCCTGCTTTCCTCCCTTCTCAATGAGCTGTGATACAAAAAAATCTGAATGAAAAAAATTTAGGCTACAATAATGGATTTAGAGACATTCGACAACTTGGTTACAGTCACTGCTTAGCATGGTTTGATTACATTGCGATTTCAGTTCACTAGAGTTTGGATTTTAGTGAACTACCCTGTAAGAACAGTTCTCCAATTCACATATAGTCACAGCTTGGCTACTTTTACCTAAAGTTGGCAATTTGCTTGAGGATATCCACCATATGCTTGAGGACATCCCGCATCATGTAAAGCCCAACAGGAAAGAATTACACATGCCGGAAGAGGGAGGAACGGTGGCGGACCCTGCACCATGGTGGATGGAAGTGGGGGGCACTATAGGGAGCTATAGTGCCAGGAATACATCTTTATTTTTCTGGCACAGAAGTTTTCCCTTTAATGAATAAACCTTGTAAGAGCATTACAACAGGAGGTCAGACACACTACAACACCAGTTCTTGTTTTAAAAATGAAAAGATTTATCATTGCTCAAGTACCAAATAGAATATGTAGCCAGGTACGCAAATATACATTGAAAAGTATAAATTCCATTTAATCATGAAAATTAGCTATTAATACATAACCAACAGCAATACACTTAGAGCAGAATGTGAAAGAGCAAAGTAGATTTTAATGATATATGTTGCTCATATTGTGGTTGTCCCTTACAGGACGGCAGTGAACCTTTCTATTGTGCCCACTGGGTTCTGTTTGATACTTGAACACCACTTGCAAAGCGTTGAGTCTCTTGGTTGGAACGGATTAAATCAGATGCTTGTAGATTCGATCTGCGAGGTGGAACTGGTGGAACCAGTGGGTGTGGTGGAACAGGTGGGAGTGGTGGTGGTGATGACTTTGAAACCCACAGAACTCTAGTTGACACTGGATCAGCAGGAGCTGAGGGTTGTGAAGAAGTGGTCATCGAGGTACTCCCAGGAGGGGCTGGAAGGGGTCTTCTTCTAATCCACTCTTCCTCCTCTATATCAACAGTATGACTCAACTGCTGAGTGTCTGAACCACTTGATTGTGCGGAAGACGATGCTGATAATGTTTGTTGCTGGATAAAAGCAATGATAATGTGAGTGATAGACAACTTGGTTCAGTGCAAGAGAGTAAGGGACAACAACCTCTACTAGACAGACATGGATCAGCAAAGAAGCTAATATAGAGGTAATCAGTCTTCAGGAGGACAAATACAATATTTCTAACATGACATATGACATTTTTTTTGGCCTTTAATTGGCAAGTCCTCTGTTCATTTTTTATTATTATTATTATTATTTTTTTTTAACTCCTGGTTTATTAATACAATAATATTGATAAAAATAAACTACAAAACAGATTGGCAAAATAGTTTAATTGTTTTATTCCATTGCCATTGGTGCTCACTTATTGCATCATGCTAGTTTTATCTCCTTAGTATCAATTTATGTGACATTTGACTATATAAACACCTCAATGACTTATTATTTATAATTTATTTCTCCACAATAGTCCAACTTTGAAACTGGGTGGATAAATAAAATAAAAGTTGTGATCAGTACCCCTTATTGACAATCTCAGAGTGCATACTCTGCTCAGTCATTGAGAGAACAATGTGAACAAAGTTGCTGACATGACTACACCCCACAGATAATGAGAATTTTTTTATTTTTCCAACAGTCATTGGTGGTATGTAGACTGCCTTGGCAATGAATCTTACAGAAATGTTTGAGGATCATCACACGATCCACTGGCGTACATATCGCAGACGCAGGGGTCGCAGTTGCGACCAGGCCCAGCCCACCAGGGGGCCCGGCTGCCCTGCGACCGGGTATGTAAGCCAGTTTGCCAGCCTCTTCTCCTGGGGGGCCCAGGAGCTGGTCACCTTTAGGGCCCCCTGAGGCTGGCAGTGCTGTCAACAGGCGCGCGCAGGAGCATTCTCCCCTGAGCGCTCTCTGCCCAACTACCTCGCACGTATCGCACTGATGCTGGAGCCGGAATGACGTCATTCCTGTTTCGGCATCAGCAAGCGAGGGAGCTGGGCAGAGAGCGCTCAGGGGAGAGGGCTCCCTTGCGTGCCCGCAGTGACCGGCTGCCCAACAGCACCACTGGACCCCAGGGAATCCCCTCAGCACTCCCAAAGGTAGGGTGGCTGGGGATGCAATTAAAAAAAAAAAAAAGTGTGTGTATATATATGTGTTAATTTTCGTGTTACTGAGTGTGTGTCTGATAGTGAGGGTCAGTGTGTGTTAGTGTGTGTCTGTGTCTGTTAGTGAGTCTGTTTGGTGTCTGTTAGTGAGAGTGTATGTATGTGTCACTGAGTGTGTGTTTGTCAGTAAACGTGTGTGTCTGTTAGCTAGTGTGTATGCGCCTGTTCGTGAGAGTGTGTGTGTGGTCAAAACCCCTTCAGCACTTACCTTTCTCCAGCGCCGGACTCCCTTGGCACTGGGGATCTCTCCACCCGATCCGCCTCTCAGCTCCGAATGTGCATTTGTGTGGCAAGAGCTGCGCGAGCATTCAAACCGCTCATAGGAAAGCATTACTCAATGCTTTCCTATGGACGTCCAGCATCTTCTCACTGTGATTATGTGAGATATGTGTTGTATTGTAAAGCGCTACGGAATTTGTTGGATAATAATAATAATAATAATAATAATAATAATAATAATAATAATAATGTTTGGCAGGTATGTGTGTATCAGAGCACCACACAGCAATTTAAAAAAAAAACTAATATTTTTTACTTACCGTAAATTTCTTTTTCCAGAAGATTAGAGGCAGTGCTTTACGACTGGGATATCACCTGGAGGGAAAAAACAGGCAGGCAATCTCCAAAACTTTTCAAGAACCTCCCCCAATTAAACGTTGGCCTTATAAATTGCTTCCTACCCAAGACATCCCCAGAAATTACAAAAGCCGAATAACCGTACCACTCAGACTATGAAAAAATTAGGGGGGGGGGGGGGGTGGAAAGTAAGCACTGCCTCTAATCTTTTACGGTAAGTAAAAGTTTTAGTTTTTCCCTTCAGATTAGAGGCAGTGCTTTGCGACTGGGATCTCCAATAGCAATCCCATAGGGCGGGACTCAAGTCTCACTGCAACAAATCTGCAACCAAAGTTGAATCTTCCGATATCAACAGACCAATGTGAGAGAAGAGATCACCTCGTGGCTGTTATGAAATAGAGAGAATGTATAGCAGAAGCCCTCAGGCAACCGATCTGAACATAACTGATCGAAGGAGCTTCAATGGAGATAGGTGTTAGTTGAGAAAAACTCTAACGAATGCAGACCTTTAAGGTAACGTAGACGAGAACTAAACGCCCAGGCAGTGGAATTAGAATTCCAAGACCCTAGAACTCTGTTGGGAAAAGTTAGAAAAATAACGTTAGATGGAAGGTTGAGAAGAATTAAAGAATCCAACTTAACTCCACTTTCTCCTGTTGAAAAACAGAAACTTGAAGTCCTTTCCAAAATATTTTGGGCGACTACCCCCAAAGACCTAGACTGAAGACTCAGATCAGCAGAGTAAAAAAAAAAAAAAAAAAAAAAACAACCCAAAAGAAGATTCCCTGACGAAAAGATTCCCTGAAGATAGTAACTAACCATGAAGGAGCCTAGCAGATTCTGGTGATTTGGAGACAAACCTCTGAAAATCAACTGACAACCGAAATTTGACCTTGAGGATCTCTGGCTTTAAACCAACCGCAAAGCCCATCCGAAGAAAAAAAATAAGAAGAGGTTAAAACTTTGAAGCGGATGCCTGTTTTTCTAAGAACCAATATCTTGAAAAACAACACCTTCCATACTTGGAATAAATCTTGGAACAAGATCCATTTATAGTAAAAGAAATTGTCAATAATTTCCTGAGACAAAACATTATCCTTCAGTATCTGGTATACAAAAACCAAGCCCTCAGCTTGAATTACAACAAATTTGAGAAGCGGTACCCTTGAGAATTCCAGGATGCCTATTTACAGTTAAGGTCGCCAAAGATTCCTCCGGAAAATGTTTGATGAACGGTGAAACAGCTACTTGCCACCAAGGGAGGAAGACTATCAATCTCACCTTTTCCCATCCTATAGGATCTTGGGGAATAGGGAACAAGGAGGAAACTATAGGTTAGACTGGAATTCCCAAGAAAGAAAAGGAAACCAAAGCTTATGGCTCTGTCCAAGCTTGTCCAATGAAACACTTCATGCTGTTTGATCTAGAAGTCCCAGTTCCATAACTGGAAAAATCAAACTCTTACTATCGTTTGGTTGAAGATAAAGGAGTATGAACCAATCTGCTTTGTATTAAATGTTGACTACTCAATGCTAAAGCTAAACAGAGGAATATTAAGTTCTATGCATAAGAGAAAAGACCTAAGAAAAACTAACCCAAGCAAATCCTGGAACAAGATTTTTTAAACAAGATGACCTTGTTTGTACATAATTGCTACCGATGTAGAACTATCTGACCAGATCTGGATAAGATAAAACTTTATCTGAAAGGCAAAGAGCTATCCAGATAGCCTTCGGTCCTATGTAGTTGGATACGTTTTTACAATTTATCTCAGCTAATTTCCCTTCATCCCTATGAGAACCTAGCTGAGACCTGAAGCATCAGTCGTAAAATTCTGAACGATCAATTTGAGAACTAGAACAAAAAGTAAGAACCGTCTGGCATCCTTTATTTCTGCCTGGTTCAGAAAGGAATGACCGAAGTATAGGATTTAACTGCAAAATCTTATTAGCAACTGTATCTGGCCACTGAAGGACCTGTAAACAGTGCTATACTTAAAGAAGCTGAAGAGACCAAGCAGGTTCTTACAAGACGGGAACCAATATAATTTCCAAAGTATCTTGTCTACTGAAGTAGAAGAGAGATTTCAGGTGATAATGACAGAGAGAACCACACATTTTTCTTCAGGGAATTACCATTCTCTGAGAGTCAAAAACCCTTGTCAAAATATTTACACCTGAACTGTTCCTTGACAAACATCAGAACTGCACACTCCCTGTAAAGGGAATTCTTTATCAGAAGATTGATTAGCATCCACCTGTATGCTGTAGAAACACCCTAACCTTTAGGGGCTGGTGTATAAAATATAATTAGATGCCCCTGAGGAAGCAGAATTGTAGAGATTCAACAAATTTATGGATGGCAATATTTTGCAAAGTGAGAGAATCTCAAGCGGCAATTGCCATAAGCATTTTCCTAAAAGAAAACTGCAGACAAACCTAGGCAGTAAACCATCCCAGGCATATCGTATCTATTCGCAGGAAACAAACCGAACCTGGTGGAATTACACCATGATCAATAGGCTTGCAGCTGTACTAGAATTTGCTTCAAGCCCAGTAACATGAGGAAGATATAATTTTCCATGAAGACTAGTTCATACAGATTACCATCTTTATTGGCAGAAGCGAGACTGACTACATAGATATACAGTCAGCATAAGACAATACCCATGATCCAGGCCTTCCTTAGCCGTATTTGGGAAGCAGAGGCTAGAGCAGACAGAATATCTGCAAACTGCATTTCAAAAACCTGTTTGATGCAGACTCTGCAGGAATCAATAGCAAAAGTAATTCCAACCAACAGCCTTACCTGCTATAGGCTTTCACTAGCCATATTTGGGAAGCAGAGGCTAGAGCAGACAAAATATCTGCATTGCAAAACCTGTTTGATGCGGACTCTGCCGGAATCAATATCCGAAGCAATTCTTTAAAATTGCAATTCCAACCAACAGCCTTACCTGATAGAGGCTTTCCTTAGCTGTATATAGGAAGCAGAGGCTAGAGCAGACAGAATATCTGCAACTGCATTACAAAACCTGTTTGATGCAAACTCTGCTGGAATCAATAGCAGAAGTAATTCTTAAAATTGAAATTCCAACTAACAGCCTTACCTGATAGAGGCTTTCCTTAGCCGTATTTGGGAAACAGAGGCTAGAGCAGACAGAATAGCTGCAACTGCATTTAAAACCGGTTTGATGCAAACTCTGCAGGATCCAAATTTAGGAAGCATTATCTTGAATTTTCCATTCCAACAGTCAGTTAGCGCAAACCTGACAACATAGGACTTGGAATTTAAGATAAAACATAAAATGTGCAACCATGGAGTGAAGCACAGGAAAAGTTCTGCCCCAGCTGAAAAACAGGCTGCCTTTTTAGAAACTGATATCAGGTGAAACTAGTTGAGGTGGTGAGAATGCTAATTGCAACATAGCTTTGTCTACAGCAATTGCTAAAAGCCTACTGCATGTTTAATAAAAGAAAAAAACAGCAGCTAGGATCCTGGCATTTAAAGAATCCATCTGCTACAACCGTATATTAACTTAACCAAAACCAGATTTTAAATATCAGCCTCCTAAGCATAACATACCGAGGATAATCCTCCAATAGTCATACGGGTCATACTCTTGTGAATATATTCCACCAAACACTTCACTTTAATTGCTGACCCTGTTGCAGCAATTAGTGATTATTGAAACCCATATTAACTAATCACCGAGTAGCAGCTAATTTGAGCCAGAAGGGAAACTTAAAGTTTCCCAATAGAATTATGTAAACGTAAATGCTAATACCCTTTATAGGCTTTACTCAAAGAATAATCTATTTTGGACCCGATCTACTAAGTGATTACCCCTTCAAAGCACTATATGTTTTAAGACTTTAGTAATAATCCTTAAAGGGAAACTCCAGTGCCAGGAAAACGATCCGTTTTCCTGGCACTGGAGGGTCCCTCTCCCTCCCACCCCCCAATCCCCGGTTACTGAAGGGGTGAAAACCTCTTCAGTGACTTACCTGAGGCGGCGGCGATGTCCCTCGCCGCTGTCTCCGCCTCTTCATTGCGTCGGCCGGTGGGCGAGACTGATCTCGCCCACCGGCCGAGGGGGCCTAATGCGCATGCGCGGCAATGCCGCGCATGCGCATTACGTCTCCCCATAGGAAAGGATTGAAAAATCATTTCAATGCTTTCCTATGGGGTTTTGGGCGACGCTGGAGGTCCTCACACAGCGTGAGGATGTCCAGCGACGCTCTAGCACAGGTTTCCTGTGCTAGAACCCAGGAAGTGACCTCTAGTGGCTGTCTAATAGACAGCCACTAGAGGTGGAGTTAACCCTGCAATGTAATTATTGCAGTTTATAAAAAAACTGCAATAATTACACTTGCAGGGTTAAGAGTAGTGGGAGTTGGCACCCAGACCACTCGAATGAGCAGAAGTGGTCTGGGTGCCTAGAGTGTCCCTTTAACCCCTGAAGGACACATGCCATGTCATGATTCCCTTTTATTCCAGAAGTTTGGTCCTTAAGGGGTTAAGTGAAGATAAGTTAAAAACTCTCCTACTTAGAAACATTTGTTATCTACCTTTAACTTATTCAGGCTAGAGTAATTTAAGATAAATCAAAAAGGCTTACCTTAAATGTCATCAGAGTGTGTTGGAGGTTGGTGAGAGCACACGTGCAACAGATTCTGAGTGCACCTGGCAACAGTTAGTTGCTGCTGGGTAAACAGCCTCTCTAAGTCCTGGAAACCAATATCTTGACCCCGGAGAGAAAACACAAAGATATTGGCGCCTGAATTTAAAATCACATTACGCATGTCCTGCATTTCGCGATTTCACGGTGGAAATAAACATAACCTGTACGAGTGTTCCACCGCCAGGACTTCCCGGCTCGTGCCCAAATGCGCACTATTGTCTGCCCGGCACCTGGCTCGGTATAGACGGAATTAATACAACCCGGGGAGATACAGCCGTCTGGAGTATTAACCCTGGCTGATCTCTGAAAAATGTATTTAAAAGAAGTAGAGCCTCCAGAGCCTCCAGAGCCTCAGCCCTCTCACCATACTTCTAGGAGAAAACCTGACCTCTGCCGGAGAAAACACCCTCCTCTGCCGGAGGCAGGCAAAGAACGGGGGATGTCTTGGGTAGGAAGCAATTTATAAGGCCAAAGGTTAATTGGGGGAGGTTCTTGAAAAAAGTTTTGGAGATTGCCTGCCTGTTTTTTCCCTCTAGGTGATATCCCAGTGGTAAAGCACTGCCTCTAATCTGAAGGGAAAAAATGACATTGATATTTCTAATTGATGTGCTATCCCTCTTTTTAGCGTATATTGCTTGTTCAGCCATATCTGCTATTTCTGTTTTTGTATTTCTAATTAGTATCTGCAGAAATGAAACTCACGATAATGTGGATTTCCACTGCTGTGTGTATATATAAATATTTGCCTAATTAGCATTTGGAAATGTTCAAATGTATATAGTAGTACCTACCTCTACAGGCTCTTCTTTGGGAGTAATGCGTATGTCTTCTTTGCCTTTGATTTCACAGCGACAAAAAGGACAGGTGAGACCATCAGATTTCTGCAGTGAAAATGTTTTTACAATAAATGAAACACTTTAGTTTCGTGCAAAGCAAATTTAGTCCATTTGCTCGTTCGTTTTAGGACAAAATTCAGCCATTATTTTTGTTTTGGAAGTTTATTCAGATGATTCTGATCCGTGCTGCAGTTGCATCTTGCAGCGGTTTAGCAGATAACTCCCTAAATTGGTAGCCTTGTGCGATGACCATATTTAAGAATACCAAATTAGGGAGCTGTTCAGTAGACAGATCCTTTTTAATATCCTTATGGCAATCCCACATGAGGATTAGATAGCCATCTACTAAGAAGCTGAAAGTCCCAAATTACAAAAAGCCCTTCCTTTTTTTAATTTTGGTATTTCAGCCAATTTTATAAATACTAAGTAAAAAATACTTGGTATTCGTAAATAAGAGAGATAACATCCTCTCTCATGCCCCTACCAGCTATGCCGAAAGTCTGGGCATGTCTACTAAACAGCACACAGCCAGGGGCTGCTCAATGTTATAAAAAAAGACCCTCAACCAATAAAGGGGGACCTAACACATGTCCCTATTGAGTGGTACCTAATAAATTAACTGGGGGGATAGAGTGTCCCCCCAGACTGCAACCAGTGGTGGCACCCCTAAGGGGGAGGTGGATCTATAGACCCCCCTCCCCCACAGTCCCCATCCATTGACTTAAGTCAACCTATCACAGCACTCTGACCCAAAGTAAACGCCATGGGAAATTCTTTATAAAGTCTGCATAGAGTCCTTGATGGGTGAAGATGGTGTTTTTTTTCATTGTGTTTTTTTTTTTGCAATCAGGTCCTTTTTATATTTTAAAATTTTGATGCCACCTTATGGATTTTTATTTTGCCTTTTTGGGGACTGAAGAAATAAAGAAAACATCTAATGGCAAGTAAGATTTATTTTTTTAATTTTACAGGTATTTAGTTTATTGGCCTCCCTTACTAGTATTAGGGTTAGGGGGTTAGGTGTTGGCCTTGGGGTCCCCTAGTCCCTGGAAGGGGGGCAGGGGGGGGGGGATTATTTTTATTACTAGCACCCACCACAGACAATGGGTGGTGGCTGGGGGGGACAAGAGACAGTGTAGTCCCTTAATATTTAGGGCCACAACCCACTACTAATGGGTCGTGGCTGTGGGGGAGACTAGGTCTCTACCACCCACATTTAATTTAATAGATTTGTTGCTAGTCTTTTTGTAGGACAGCGAGCAGTCTGCTCAGTATACATGCCCCTACTAGCTGCCCAGCGGGTCTGTGCAGAAGGAAGGATTTTATCTCACTCATACTAACATGGGGTTCATATCTACCCCTGTAAGACTATACTGAAGGGGGGCATAAAAAGATTTCCGATTCCTATTTTTAAATATTACAAGGAGGGAACTGCATGCTGGTAGCTCCATCCTTGTACTAACTAAAACAAACAAAAGAATGAATTGCACAAACAAAATTTTGTCCAACAAGCAAATTATACTTTGTTTAATTCGTAGGAAATTGCATTCGTCCTTTTGAAGAATGGACAAATTGCTGAATAAACAAAAATGTTTTCGTCCACGTCTAATAGGCAACAAGGCCACCATCATACTCCCACTGTGCCTATATATAGTAAGTACCGCAATATATATATATATATATATATATGTCCCTGAGGCACTGCTGGCATGCATAGTGAAGAGGGAGGCCAGGAGACCCCGGCTTACAAATCTGGGAGGTCCCTACACAAGTCCCGAAAGTGACCGAATTGCCATAGGTTACCACAGCAACTCTCCGACACACATGCAGGGGCTTGTGAGAGAGGGAGGGGCCTGCCGCCTGCCAGTGGTGCAAGCTGGAGTTTCCCGGGCCCGATCTTCACTGTGCAAGCAAGCTGAACTTGAACAGTGCCACTGGACCACCAGGGAATTTAGTGCCCCCCCCCCCCTGTTCAATTAATATAATTAAAACAAAAAATTAGATTTAAAAAAACAAAAAAAAAGGCTCACCCCTGGCCCCCATCTTACCACACATATTTACACATAAACAGACACCGCCTGCATTCACTGTACACACACACACTCTGCACCCACTATACACACACACACACACACACTCTTTATCCATTACACTCTGCATCCATTACACACACACACACACACACACTCTGCATCCATTACACACACACACTGCATCCATTACACACACACTGCATCCATTACACACACACTGCATCCATTACACACACTCTGCATCCATTACACACACACACACTCTGCATCCATTACACACACACACACTTTGCATCCATTACACACACACACACTTTGCATCCATTACACACACACACACTTTGCATCCATTACACACACACACACTTTGCATCCATTACACACACACTCTGCATCCATTACACACACACTCTGCATCCATTACACACACACTCTGCATCCATTACACACACACTCTGCATCCATTACACACACACTCTGCATCCATTACACACACACTCTGCATCCATTACACACACACTCTGCATCCATTACACACACACTCTGCATCCATTACACACACACTCTGCATCCATTACACACACACACACACACACACACACTTTGCATCCTTGTAGGTGGACTCTGGAGTGGGCCCTGTGGGCAGGCAGGCCTTTAGTTGTGTAAGAGGCTCCAAAAGTTTGGTTGGCAACCCTGGCGGGCAAACACTGTACACATGGTTGCATGAGCATTGGAATGTATACGTTTATTCCTGTGAATTTTTGAAAACCCACATTGTGTAGTAATACCCAATCACATGATGTCAGAAAGATTTATTTTCTTTCTTTTCAATGAACTTGCAATAAACATATAAAATGTTTTTAGTGTTGGTATTGATTCTTAATCCATTAAGGGCTGTTTATAGTCTTTGCTACAACCATACTCCGGCCCTTAGAAAGTCAGTGGAATTTAGGATATTCTCCAAATGTAGAATGTTGGCAGGGTTCTAGGCTAAATAGGTGGACATTCCATGCTGTACAAGGTAATTAAAGACTAAATTACTACAGTGGTGGCATAGAAGATCTAAATATAAATATATTTTGTCTCATGTTTAGCATGTCTTAGTTGTAAAATGTTCTCTATTACTGGGCATATTCTAGTTACTAAGCAAAATTAAAGAGATATCTATAAGACTTTCGTTTTTTTTTTTTTGGGGGGGCCCGAAAGGGGTGGGGAAGAGTTCTTCTCCTTGTGTCTACTAGCAATGTATCACGTACCTGCCAAGCAGACAGACATTGGTCACACATTAAATGCCCGCATGGCTGTAACCGAACATTCTTCTCGTTGTCTGCACAGATTTTGCACATTTCAAATGTGGAATCCATGTCGGAATATAACTCCCATTGCTCCTGCAATAAGGAAAAGGAAAGACAGAAAATGAGACAAAACAAGACAAAAGAAAGGGTATAAAACAATAAAAAGTATGTTAACCAAAAGCATAAAAAAATTAAATGCAATAAAAAATGATTTCTCCTTATATTTTGTAATCATCTTTCTTACAAGGACTCTCCAGCCAAGCCTTTTTACTCACCTGATTCCAGTGCCGGGAGCCTCGTGAAGCCACGCCCCCTATTTCGGCAAAATGACGAAATAGGCGGGCGCGAGCAGTGAGCAGACACTTCTATTTGGAAGCGTCATTGCTCCCTTGTGCGCATGCGCAGCTTCGCCACACATGCGCACATACTTCATAGGGCGGCATGAATGAAGTCCTGAGCGCACTACCGCGCATGTGCGCAGCCACAAGCTGAGCTGACTGACAGCTCAGCTCGCGGTCTTTGCCCGCCCCCTCTCCTCTCTGACAGGCTGGAGAGAGAAGGCGCGCACACAGTGCCTTCTCTCTCCTGCACACGTCAGACGTAATTTAATACATTTTTAGGGCCCTGCATGATAGGAAGTCCCTCTGGTGGCTGTCTGAGTGACGGCCACTGGAGGTATTCCTATCAATGTAAACACTGTTTTTCTCTGAAAATACAGTGTTTACATTAGATTGCCTGCAGGGAGCTATAGATCTTACCTGAACAATTACATTAAGCTATAGTTGTTCAGGTGACTATAGTGATCCCTTCTTGATCTTAATAAGATTCTTGATCCATAAATTTAGCACCAAATGTAGCTATATTAGTCTACCGTTAATCTTTTTTCCCAATATGTTAATCTATACAGGATGTAGCAGGACTGTCAAGAAGGGATTAACCAACTGAATAAAAGTACCGTACTTGGAATCAGTTCTCAAAATCCAAGAACATTTTCAGGCAGTTACCTAAACGATACTAAATAATAATCCATTTGTTTTCACCAGTACCAATTTACATCAGAAAATTGAGCATCACCAACTAACTATTTTTCAATCCTCAAACAATGTCTCTTATTATCTATGCATATCTTTGTTGTGTCTCTTTTCCCTTCTTTTACATTGCCCGGTGATTGATTAAATAATACAATATGGTAGCATACTCAAGTGGTTTGTAAAGTAGTATGTTAGCTGGACAGAAATGTGATCTGAAATCAACATGTGACGTACTGAGAGCACTTGTTGCTCCTCTTCAAATGTGCACAAGATCTGGTTTCTGTCAGTACATCTTGCTCGTACCTTATATGTGACTAAGATGACTCATGTGCATTGTATGTAACTCTAAGAATAATTTAGAAACCTTCTAAGCCATGCTAATGCAGGTGCAGTCACTGCAAGGGAATGGAGAATGAGGAAAATGATGATGTGGACAAGTAGATTGAAAGCTCACAGACAATCCTGCTAAGCACTCTGTATAAAAGCGCTTCAATGGCTAGATATCAGCTTATTGGCAGGGTTCTCTCTACCTTTTGTATTTGTCTGTGTATATAGTACGTCCTTCACTAATTGTACAGCGCTGCGGAATCTGTTGCCGCTTTATAAATACCAGTAATAAATAAATAAGTAAACCTGGCCAGCACCTGAGTTCTGTAACAAAATTACTCTAAACACCTACATCTCTAACGTCCAGTCAACAATCAACATACAAAAGTCTTTGGTAACGACGTATCATTGATTCCGATCAGCTTTGATCTATCGCTCTATAGATGAGTAATTCAGCTTTCACTTCTTTCCCCCAAACATGCACAAATACATGTTTCTTTAAAGAGTCTCATCCCCCAGAAGCCTTTGCACTTTTAAAGGCAAAACATACATTTAAGAGAAGGGTGATGACAAATGCTGTACAACACTACCAAAATTAAATACAGCACAGAAAGACCAGCCGAACAGATAAAAGCAATAGTTATGTCGTTGTGCGGAAGGTACACACCTGTGTCACCTGAATTGCTATGTTTGGTGATGGGTTGGAGAGCTGGGATAAATCAGGGTTTGTGGTCAAGCCATTAGGGTACAGGTATCTGAAATCAGAAATTCACTGTGGTTATTAAATGCAGCAGATATGCCATTATTCACACGGTCTTAGCTTACTTGAAGAAAAAATATTTTGTATATATGTTACATAGCATAAATATAGCACATACCTATTCTCTCATTCTGGTAGGTATGCCTAGAACCTCTGATACACACTGATCATCAGCTGTTTTCAACTGTTTGGATTTCTGGATTTTTCCAGAAGGATTCTCATTTTCAGACATAAGAGTGGCTAAATGGATTTGTTTTTGTTTTTTTCTATTCTATTATTTTGTCAAGGTACATCAGTTATCAGTATTGAAATTCTTGTAGTATTTTCCATAACACTTACAGTCCTTCTTTCTCTCCTTCTTGCAGTGCTTGATATAGGGATTTGTTATGTGGAATGGTTTGAAGAATGGTGCCACTAGATGTCACATAGCCAATTGCCCATTGTCCAAGATGTGTGCAGCTCAACCTGAAAATATAACTACAAGAAAAAATAATAATGATAGAGTGCATGATAAAAATATTATGAAAAATGTGTATATGTAAAATTAATATTTATATCATGGTGTATATCAGTAAACTCTCTTTTTATTTTTATAGCGAACGTTTCATGTGACCAATGGCAGAACGGTTGCAGCTGCGACCGGGCCAGTCACTTCAGGGGGCCTGACCACCCTGCAACCGCGGTGCCTGCTGAGATTGTGGTTCGGTCCCGGCCGCGTGCAATAACTGCGGGGGGTGCATTGAAGGGGCCCATCGGATGGCCCATGCTCTTTGGGCCACCCGATGGCAATAAATTACCTGGGGCCCTGGTCAACACTGGGGAGCTTTCATAGCGCGAACGTGCCCCAGTGATGATGTCAGAGTGCCTACTGGGGCTGGGAGAAAGCAGTCACTTCCTCTCAGCTAAGAGTTTATGGAGAGCACCGGGGAGGAGAGGAGGGAGTCAGAGTGGGAGCTCTAATTCCCATCAGCCGAAGACAGCCACTGGACCTAAAGGTAGGAAACAGGAAGGCGACTAAAATTTATATCAGTTTGTGTGTGTGTGTGTGTGTGTGTGAATGTCTGCATGTGTGTATGTCTTTGTCTGCATGTGTGTCTATATGTGTATCATTGTCTGTATCTGTCTGTATGTGTATATGTTTGTAAGTATGGATATAAGAATGTCTGTATGTGTATCGGTTTGCATGTGCGTCAGTGTGTGCCCATAGGTATCTGTATGTGCGTCATTCTGTGTATCTGAATGTTTGTCAATAAGTGTGTGTATCTGCATTTGTGTCTGCATGTTCTGTATGTCTGTATGTGTATATGTTTGTCTGCACGTGTCTGTATGTGTATCTGTTTGTCTGCATATGTGTCTGTATGTGTATCTTTTTCTGCATGTGTCTGTATGTGTATCGGTTTGTCTGCACGAGTGTCAGTGTGTGCCCCTAAGTATCTGTTCAAGATAATGCAGTTGATTCTAGAGCTATCATCCATCATTTATTATTTAACCGCTTAAAGACCAATGATGGTTTATCTTGTATAACAAATTGTTATTTAAAAGATCATCCAAAACTGAAACATCAGCTCAATAAAATAATGCAGGTCTGTGTGTAGCCATCAATGTTCAGTAAGTTGGGCAGTGGGCATACCATGTGGGCATCACTTATTACCAGACTAAGATAACTTAGAGGTCCAATTCCAAAGATAGTAAACAAAGTAGTGACTGATACCACTTCTGGGGTACATTGGAAGGGATTTTTAGTCCATTAGGAGTATTCAAAACCCAAAGGCTTCACAATGTGGTGCAATATAATAGTTTAAATTGGGATCGGTAGAACAAAATAATATACAATGTTTTGGCCTCAAGCCTTAGTCATGTATACAGAGTAATATACAATAGAAAAATATATAAACACCTGTGCCCAAACATCTGTATCAATATGGTCATATGATGGGAGGGCTCATGGTGTAATAGGTTGTCATAGAAACCAGACAACAACTTCAAAATAGTCATGTGCAGCAGACTAAAACACAATGGTATACCCAGTAACACAAAGTAAGGAAAGTGTTAATACTGTTCAAAGGAAGAGATAATATATACTCACAATGAAACTAGAGGCAGCTGGCCTTTAGTCAGAAGATCTGCGTAATTGCTCACAGGGCAGACCTTGCACAAAACACTTTTTCAATGGTTCCTGCAGGGCCTTAGTGCCTCAAACATAATGCAAGCACTCATGCTATGATTGTTGGGGACAGTTCCCTGATGTCCCCAGAAGCACGACAATAGAAAACTAAGGCGGGACAGAATCTAAAAATCGGGACTGTTGGAAGGCATGATAGAAAGTTATTCACACAAGCAAATTCAAAGTGAATTTCAAATTTAAAGTCAAAACAGCTGTGCTTTCAATTTGGCTACTCTGGCCTTAAATTTGAAGTTCTCTTTGAATTCTCACTTTAGTGAAGAACTCTGATAGAGTTGTATTGACCAGAGAAGCAACCAACCATTCTCCAAAATAAACTCAAGCATACCCTTCACACATTTCCAACCTCCTGTAACAGCACCTAGAGTAGTAGTTTTCAACCAGTGTTCCCAGGGTCACCTCAAAGTGTTCCATGACCATATTGCCTTTAGGGCTGTAGTAGTCTGAATGCAATTCCTTAAATGTTTTTTTTTTGTTTTGTTTTTTGTTTTTTGTTTTTTGGGGGGGGGTTCAGACAGGTGTCAGCATTGAAAGGCCTATCCTCACCTGGCAATCAATTAAAGCTGATAAGTCAGTTCGGCTAGAGATATGCGTATCTTTCTAATAAGGTTTCAATAAATGTGATATTTATGAAATGGCAATATCCTGGAACTGTCCATCTCTTTGAAGTGTCCCGTGGTGAAAATAAAAAAAAATAAAAAGTTTGGAAACCACAGATCTAGAACAGGAATCTCATTTACCAGATGGAAGCTAGCATCAGTCTGACTCATGGTTTCATCAAGTCTATAAATGATCCAGATGGGTGGCTCCAAACCAATAAATAAATACAGAGTAATCTGTCCATGTGATGTGTGTCATGTACGCTGTTCCTTTACAGAAACTCTGCGTTTGGGTTTCCCAAAACAATCAAGAAGATACACCTAACCTACCAGAATTACAGGTTCTATCTAATGCAGCAATTGATTCCATAAGGTTTAAAGACATGCACCAAAAGGTCAGATGAGTAACTGAAGATTAACAAAGGTGAAACTATTAACATTCAAACATCGACTATATAACTAGGACTAGGTGGTTTGTGGCATTTACACGTATGGCACCAAATAGTCACACTTTATAGATGAACATCAATTCACTCCTTATACATGCAATGAGACTTTGATGACTGCATATATCATCGGGGGTTTTAAGTATGAAATATGTCTTAATAAAATAAAAATAAAAAAACGTCTGTTTAGCAATGAAAAATTAGAAAAAGGTATAACTAAAACACAAGAAAGGTGATAACAGTACATACAACCAAACATAGTGCAGTATTGCTTGGCATTCTGGCTTGTTTTTTAGGTCTTCATCGATACATTTTCCCTACAATGAAATAATTGTCACAATTGAAATAATTTAATATAGTTAACAATAAAAAACATACCTCCCAGGTTTATGTATGCTTCCTTGCAGGTGATCTCTAACCTCATCATATGTTTGGAAGGCCATATATCCAGGGTGTGTGACTGCCAGCAACATCCAATTCTGCAATAAAGTGTCCCAAGGCTGGGTACAAAAAAAAAAAATAAATTAAGGGAAAGGGGCGTTGAATCATAGATGGGAAATCAATGAATGAGTACTATTACTAGATGTATCTAGCTGTAGGGTTTAAGTTAAACTTCAGCTTAATTAAGTACTTTTTGTGTATAGGACGTGCCTCTGCAGTCTCACTGCTTAATTCTCCACCATTTAGAAGTTAAATCACTATAGTTTCTGATTATGCCATCCTAGCCACACCTCCCATGGCTGTGATTGACACAGCCACTTGAAAAAAAAAAAGAGAGGTTAACTTGCTTTTGAAGTTTTAATCTCTGTAGTTTTAATCTCTTTAAGCTCTGTAGACTGAATTTTAATCACGCACAGCAGGCTCCTCCAGAGTCTAGCATGCTATTAATGGTGCAGGAGATAAGAAATTCTAAATTAAACAGACTGTGCAATAAAGGAAGTTTAAACACTAGATCGCTCTTTACAGGAAGTGTTTAGGAATGCTTATGAAAGTCACATGCATGGAGGGGTTAGTAGGGCTGTATAAACAAAGTGATTTAACTCCTTAATGACAGATAATTTAGCAGTGAGACTGCAGGGGCATGATCTATACATCAAAACTTCTTCATTAAGCAAAACTTGTTTTGATCCCAGATCAGAAAAATCAGTATGTTTTCATTACATTAAACATGACCCTAAAATACTGTAGGATATGAGAGAGTCAGCTCCAGACTCTGTGACCCTGAGAATATGATCAATTATCATTAGATAATGAGCTTGGGGTAAACCATGAAATCCAGATTCACGTGTTGAAAATTCCTTCATATGGGCATAACAAAATTAAAACTTTCTACCTTAATCAGATATAAATAACTAAAATAATCACTATGACTTCAATATATAATGAAGCTGAACCAGTTTTATCCCAAGTTATGTCAAGTTTGGTTGGAACACAGCACAGACAAAGAAGGAGAAATTTTGTGAGTATTTTAGATCCACAAAACATAGGTCTTCAGAGAGCTGGACCGAATAGAGCTTTATTTAAAAATGATCATTTTATGGGTTTAACAACAACTGGTGTTTCGAAGACATAGGGTTTTCAATTACGATACCATTGTAACAACGTATGTAAAGAGCCAGTGGGTTCACACGCATCCCAGTTGTTCAAGTTGCAGCTCAACTCCCAACAATGACCTTTAACTAAGACAGAATACTAAACTATGTATAACATTTGATTGCAACTACATCAATAATAAACATCAGTGGTTTAAGTTTAAATGCCACTAAAAACTTTCAAATTAATAAAAAAAAATTCAAGCTGTTAAATGTAGACTATAGTTTAATAAAGGACCAGAAAAAAGTTGTTTGGGGATAATTTTGGGGGAATTACAGCCTGAAGAAAACAGACGTATACAGTATCACATGCGATACAAGCTACTTAGTGATATAGCGCCTGCCACCAGAAATTAACCGTAGATGTATCATAACGCCAAGAAATGTAACGCCAGTTAAGCAGCAGATATCGTTATACTCAGGCTGTCGTGGAATGAGTTCCTCTCACTGGTCCACTGAAAGCCACTCAGGCTTAGCATTTGGTAAATGGTACTCTGTTTGGATCTTCTGTATATGATGCACATGAAAATCTCTCATGAAGGTGAGATGGTTGGAAGAAAGTGCATGCATACAAGTCATTTTGCTAGTATTCTTAGCACAGTATAAACATAGGACAAACCTGTATTTCAAGGTGATTATGTGAGGTTAGATGTAGTATAAAGTATAGATTGTTTTTTGTTTGTTTTGTTTTCTAAAGTTTATTTAAAAACATGTAAACGTGGAGTCTGGGGTTATAGATGATTGATGCTGTAAAGGTACAAAATACAAACTCAGCAGAATGTTGCAAGCCAAGCTTCAATCCAATCAAGTCTTTCCATGTAGGCTTCCGCCTGCAGATATTACCAGTTAATTCCCACCTAATGACAGATTTATGTTGATCTTCTCGCTGAAGAAGTACAATATATGTATTACAGTGCTACATTGAAACGTTGACAAAAATGACTTCCTGGGCTATTCACTAAATTGAGAAGTCAAAGTGAATTTAAAATTTGAAGACAAAGTAGGCAAACTTTAAAACATACCTGATTTAGATAACTTTTCCAATTTAGATATTTTGTCCAAATTGTAAATTGACTTTGAATTCTCACATTAGTGAATAACCCTGCATGCTTTAAAGCTTTATGTTCTAGATGTGTTTATCAGACGAAAACATTAATATTCATTCATCCTTACTATCCAACATATGCTTGTAAACCTATATCTCACAACATCTCGCTACACCACTCAACGCCATGTTAAAGTGAAACAGTCTCATCCCCGGAAATGTAATATTATGCTTCCTTATCCCTTATCGTTTACAAATATTTATTTATGAGGTGTTAAAAAAAAAAAATTAAGCAATCTACACCTCTTTAGCCGTAATTGTGAGTCTCCATCTTATTTATTTATAAAATATTTTACCAGGAAAGATACATTGCGATTTCTCTCGTTTTCAAATATGTCCCACAAATCATTGCATTGTTACAGTTAGGGTACAATAAAATACAAAAACAATATTAATACACAATAAATACAACATTTAACAGAACAGGTAGGACATATATAATCAACCATGACAGGTGCATTCTGTTTTGAGGTATGTAGAGAGGGATCTCTTAAAGGACTTTAGGCTTAGGGAAGATTTTAAATTGTGCGGGAGGTCGTTCCACAATTGCGGCGCTCTGTAGGAGAAGGATGATCGGGCTGCTTTCTTTTTGTATTGAGGTAGACTAAGTAAAGTGTTGGTACTGGATCAGAGGTTATAGGAAGTGGGGAAATCATTGTGTTCAGGTAGGGTGGGAGTTTCCCAGAAAAGCTCTTAAACACAAGGCTGGAAAGATGACGGGTGCGCCTGGATTCCAATGTTATAAGGTTTCTACTTTGCATTCTGGCGTAAAAAAAAAAAAATTATATTTCTTATCCTCATTTGCAATTAGTGCCCTGGCTGTGCCTGACCTGAACTGGAGTGGTAAGTTACTTGCTAAATCCAGAATATAAATGTAAAAGAAAACAAAATAGAACGTGAAAAAAGGTTAACAGAAGTTAGAGTTGAATTTCAATGTTTAAAACAATAGTGTGAATTTCAGAAGTGGCAGTACTTCAACTGACCAGTTCTGTGAATACTTACCTGGCCTGTTTATCTTGGATTTATCTGTATAACATCATTACATGGGCTGAAAAGAGACTTTCAGACTTTCTCACAAATGTTTTTGCTGTTTATCCAAAAGAAGGCAAAAAACCCAGTTTGAAGCACTTTCTAATTTTGCAACAAACTAGGAAAAAAATCCTTCTTGACCCCAGAATGGCAGTTAGATCTCTCCGTGTATTAAGAAGCTGTTACCCCACATATTAAAAAAAATATATATATATCCCTGAATATTATATTTTTGCAAGTATTCATCCAGTTGCTGTTCGATCATCTGTTAAGCATAGAGGCTGATAAAACCACCTGTTCAAGCACAGAATGCCACATCCTTATTGTTCGTATTTTTTTATATTACTTTAGCATAAATAAAGACATAACAGTTATTTAAAAAAATAAATACTATTTAATGAATAAATAAAGATTGCTAAATTATTTGGGAAGTCTTTACCTGGAAAAGCCGTGTGAAGATGTCAAACTCAAATACCGAGATGCAGTCATTACAGGTGAGGTCAATAGTGCTGCGTAGTGCAGATTCAAGGGGTCCGTCGCCTACCGGGTGTACAGTGTTAAGTCCTGCTTTAAATTCACTCCACTTCACCAAGCACCTGTTATAATTTAAAAAAAGGATAACAATAACTTTGTAATATAGGGTGAACATTAAACCCTGAAATTGGGTTTGTATGGCAATATGTAAGTAAGGAATTAATGAAAAATATGTAAGTAAGGCATTAATGAATTAATGAAAAATCATATTGCTCATCTTGTACTTTGTTTACTTACCTTGTTGCAAATTTTTGAGTCCAGAATTTAGCAGCCTCTTGTTTAACAACTCGATATGAATTTCCTTGAAATTGTCCCCCCGGAAAAAAAGCTTTAAGCTCAGACAAAATGTGACTGAAGATTAATGACATCTTGGTGAGATTCCGCCTATTGGAAAATTTGATGGAGAGATATTACTTCACCAGAATGAAACGTAGTGCATTTCTTAGATCAAATATGACCCAGATAGTAAGCATAGCCTAGAACATGTCTATATTTTGTAAACAATTGCATAATGTTAAATAGTCATATACGATAGGTTGAGAAAAAAAAAAAAAGACAAATAGTTCCAAATTCAGCATTTGGCATTTCTATTTCTGATATTGATCAAAAAGAAGTTGAAAACTCCAGTTTGAAATGGTTTCCTGTTGTGCCATAATATTAAAATTCAATTATTTTCTGAGTCCAATATGACAATCACATTCTTTGTATATGAACTATAATTTTAAACAATCTTTTTTTTCCAAAAAAATAATAAAATGTATAAGATTTTTTTTAATAGCAAAATATGATACAAAGACAATTTAAAGAACATTTTCTTCTATTGTAACCTCAATAAATGTCCGATTTTCCTTTGTACACTCCTGCTAATGAACAGTTTTTAGAGACACCACTTTTTCCTTCCCATGATATTCTTGTTACAACAGGTGCTCAGAAGAATACTATTAATTCAAAGTGGGGTCTTAACATGTATTTCAACGTATACACATTAAATCTCATCTACTACTTTGGTGCTCAGTCCTGTAAAAAAACAAATGCACAAGTGGCATTCTACCAGACTACCACGACTTCCGATGCTTAGTGCAAGATCATTAGATAAAAAAGAAGTGGGCCCAGTACAGAAGCTGGACTCAGTACATCATTAATTATTATTTTTTTTATCCCATTTGAAAAAGGCTTAGTGGCGAAATGCGTTATGGTTATTTTAATTGTGCAATTTTCTTAATAAAAGTTTTTTTTGGTTACAAGATTGCGCCAATCATCTTTTTTTTTTTTTTAATTCTTTATTTTTGTTTGTGCAAGATTTGAACAGTTTGGCTTGCTACGCCACAACAGCTGTAGGAAGCCTTTCAATAGCAAAACATTACATGGCATGAGAAAAAACTGTGCACATTTTTTAAAGGTTTGAAGCCCATGGAACAGTGAAACAGGGGAGTGGGCCTTGACAAGGCCAGGAAGTAGGCAGGTGGAAAGGTTTGGGATGTTCAGGGCGGGGCTAAGTAGGGGAGGAGTCAGGTAGTGTAAATAGGCGGCCATCTTAAGTGAGGAGCCAGTTAATCTGAATTGCACTGACCTGTCACTTGTGGCTGGTCGGCGGAGTTCTTTTTTCTTTTTCTCCCTCTGCAGGTAATGGCGTCCCTAGAGGAGATTCTGGACGGAGTTCGGGCGGCGGTTCGTGATCGAGGGCTGGCGTGGCTGCATGAACAGATCGGGGCTGCTACCACCCACGCGGAGGGACCGGAGAGGAGGTCGGCGCGGAGGACCAGGCCGCCACAGAGGTTGAGCCCGGGAGAGGCCCCAGCGGCCCGGCGGCGGAGGAGCCCTTCAGCGGTCGGCGGTTCGGAGGCCGGACCGAGCACGGCGGCGGCGGAGGGAATGCGGCAGGCGCCTTCGGGCGGACCCGCCGGGCAGGCGACTGTGGGCGCAAAACGGAGGCCACGAAGTCAGAAGGCGCCCCGCGTAATGGCGGCCGGCGGGACAGCGGAAAGAGGGACTGCGGCACCTCCAGTGGACCATGCGGCTGCGGATGGGTTCACCCACGCGGCCAGTGGGCAACGGACTGAGCGTCCCGGTGAGTCAACCTCCAGCGGTATCACTGAGGGGCAAGGTGGGAATACTAGTCGGGTTACTACAGCACCAGCGGTCCGCCAGGCAGTGCGGGGAGACCAGGCCAGCAAGGGATCCGAAGGGGCGGCCGGAGGGAGGGCCAGGACTGAGATCAGTAGACTAGGAGTAGAGGACAGCGGAGCGGGTCGGGCGGCTCAGAGGGTCTCTGGAGCTAGGAAAGCGACAGGCGGCCTATCCTTAGGGGCTAGGGCAGGGTCAGACGGGGCGGCCGGTGGGGGGCCAGGCGCAGCGGCTGTGGGAGAGCCTGTGGTGTCAGCACGATACCGGGGAACTAGAGATGGCAGTATAGAGCGGGGGGGCCCATCCGGCTGCCCTCAGGTACGGCCTAGTGAAAAGGAAGCGGCAGCAAAGGGCCGGGGCGGCCAGCGGCGCAGCAGCGGCGCCAGGTGCAGCAGTGACAGGAGCTGGTCGGGAGGACGGGACAGCAGGGACAGGAGCCATTCACGGCTAGGCCGCAGTGAGTCCAGGTTCAGCGTCAGGGAGAGGAGAAGGAGGTCCAGGTCAGAGGAGGGGAGGCGGAGCAGAAGGCACAGTGGATCGAGATCTTCAGAGAGGAGCTTCAGGGAGCAGCGACGGGGAGAGCTCAGCAAGGGAGGTCGGAAAGAGCAGTGGAGAGGATCCAGGGCAGTCGGAGAAGAGCGTAGGGAGGAAGGGCGGGTAGGGAGCTACTCGGGCAGACTACCCAGGATGTCTTCTCCTTACAGGTCGCGGAGTAACTCACCAGCGGTTCCGAGGAGGGACCAGGCGGGCAGGAGTCGGCGTCTACTGGGAGCTCCAGTGTCAGAAATGGCGGATGGAGGGACAGCAACCCCGCGGCCTGCGGCGGCCAGGGGCATCAGCGGTGAGTCTACCTCTACACCACACCCGGGGACATTCATACATTGTTTGAAATCATTTATAGATTCGTGGTCAGAGGATAGGGAGCCACTTAGGTTTGATAGGGTTTGGTCAGCAGGTGAAGGCAGTGGGTCGGGGTTGGTGGGGGTATCCTCAGGAGTGACAGGTGGTACTAGGGAGGAAACGCGTCCCACTGATAAGCCTGACGGATCATCGGTGGGGGACGGGGTACTCGACGTGACGGGGGGGGACATTACGGAGGCAGCACGTCAGAATGTACATGTGTCCTTCGCGGGGCCGTTGGGTTGCCATTTGAAGGGGGAGGTGAAGGAGAAGATTGCGAAAGGGGAATTCGTGGAAATATTTTCCCTTCTTCCCCTGGAGGAATTCTTAGATTTAAAAGAGGAGGACAAAAAAGACGCCAAGAAGGAGGAGGAGGAGAAAAGGCGAAGGTATCGCAAGATACCGAAAACCTTCGGCAACTGGCTGCGAGCCTTTTGCATTTTGGCCAGTGTTATTGGGGAGAAGCGGCCGGAGTGCTGCTCCCAGTTGTTTTGTTACTTGGACGGAATCGGGGACGCATACCGCACCTATGGTGGGTTGGCATGGTGGAGGTATGACGAGCAGTTCCGCCAGCGACTGGCGGCCAACCCTTCCATGCGCTGGGACCAAATGGACCTGCCGCTTTGGATGCGGTTAATGATGGCGCAAAATAGTGCGCCCTTTCCAGGGACTGCCGGCACCGCTCCCGGGGGGGCGGTGGCGGCAGGTCAAAAGAAAGGTGCCTGCTGGGCCTTCAACGAAGGACAGTGTAAGTGGGGATCCGCTTGTAGATTCCGGCACGAATGCTCAGGGTGCGGCGGGAACCACGGGGTCAACAGGTGCTTCAAGAAAGGTAAGTCGGCCACAGGGGGAGGAGCAGCGGGAGCGGCCGCTCCCACAGCTCCCGCTGGGGGTGTCACCAGTGAAGGTAGGCGCGATGTTGCCTTGGCTAAGGCAATACGCTGATCAGGCTGTGGCAGAATTCCTTCGGGCGGGATTTGCCGAGGGTTTCAAAATTCCCTTCAAAGCCACGGGGCCGGGGGCACCTTGTGAGAACCTCAGGTCGGTCAGGGAACACCCGGGGGTTGTGCGGGAGAAGTTGGCCAAGGAGGTGCAAGCTGGGAGGATGGCAGGGCCATTTCCGGCTCCGCCCTTGGCGAATTTGAGGTTGTCACCATTGGGGGTGGTTCCCAAGAAGGAAGAGGGAAAGTTTCGTCTGATTCATCATTTATCGCACCCGAAAGGGTCTTCGGTGAATGATGACATCGACGCCGACCTATGCTCGGTCTCCTACACGTCATTCGACAAAGCCGTCGAGCTGGTTAGGAGAGCGGGGCGTGGGGCGCTGATGGCCAAGGTGGACGTGGAGGCGGCTTTTCGGCTGCTGCCCATACACCCGGACTGTCACCACCTGTTGGGGTGTCACTTTGAGGGTGCAATCTTCGTGGACTTGTGTCTGCCTATGGGTTGTTCCATCTCTTGTGCTTACTTCGAGAAGTTTAGTACCTTCTTGGAATGGGTGGTGCGCACGGAATCGGCAGGGGGTGCTGTAGTGCACTACCTGGATGATTTTCTGTGTGTCGGCCCACGGGACTCTGAGCGGTGTGCTCAGGTACTGAGGGTTTTTCAGCGGGTGGCGCATACCTTTGGGGTGCCGTTGGCGGGGGACAAGACGGTGGGCCCCACCACGTGCCTTAGCTTCTTGGGTCTCGAAATTGATTCGGAGCTCGGGGAATGCAGGCTGCCTAGGGATAAGCTGCGGCATCTGCGACAGCTAGTGGACGTGGTCAAGGGGGCAAGGAAGGTGACCTTGCGGGGGCTCCAGTCCCTCGTGGGGAGCCTTAATTTTGCGTGCAGGGTGATCCCCATGGGGAGGATATTTTGCCGGACGTTGGCGCAGGCAACGAGTGGGGTGCGGCGGCCGTCGCACTACATTCGGGTGTCGGCCGAGATGAAGGACGATTTGGGGGTTTGGGAACAGTTTTTGGGCAACTTTAACGGGACAGTGTTCTTTCGGGAACCGACGGTGTCGTCGGCAGCAATGAAGTTGTTTACAGACGCTTCCGGCAGTGTTGGTTTTGGGGCCTACTTGGCAGGTAAGTGGTGCGCGGAGGCGTGGCCGGAACCGTGGAAGGTGAGTCCTCTGATTAAGAACTTGGCGTTCTTGGAGTTGTTTCCCATCGTTGTAGCGGTGGTACTCTGGGGTACGGAGTTGGCTGACAAAAAGGTGGTATTCTATTCCGATAACATGGCGGTAGTGCAAGCGATCAATAGCTTGACCGCCTCGTCGCCCCCGGTAGTACGCCTGCTTCGACAATTAGTACTTAGTTGTATGTCATTCAACATAGTGTTCAGGGCTAGGCACATCCCGGGGCTCCAGAACGTGGTGGCTGACTCACTGTCTCGTTTTCAGTGGGAACGCTTCCGGGAGGCTGCGCCGGACGCGCTGGCCCAGGGTCAGGAGTGCCCGGGTGTGATGTGGCAACTCGGGACGGCCTGCTTGGAGACTGTGTGAGGAGGTCACTGGCGCCGAGCACGTGGGCGTCCTACGTAAAGGTTTGGAAACTGTGGGACGAGACGGTGGCTCAGGTGAGTAGCGCCCCTACGGAGGGGCAACGCTTGGATGCACTTTTGTGGTTACTCTGTCGACTGTTCGCGGCTCAGGCGTCGCCTGCCATGGTGGATAGGCATCTCTCTGCCTTGGCTTTCCTGTTTAAGTTCAATGGCTGGGTTGATGATACCAAACACTTCCTGGTCCGTCAGGCAGTGAAGGGATTCAAGAGGGGGAAGAAAACGGTTGACTCGCGTAGACCAGTGTCCTTTGAATTGTTGCGGGAGCTGGTGGGCGTTCTTCCGGGTATTTGCAGCTCCACATTTGAGGTGTCGTTGTTCACGGTGGCATTTGTGTGGGCTTTTTTCGGGGCTTTTCGGATCGGGGAGTTGGTGAGCGCAAACAAGAAGGGCCTTGGGGGTCTTCAGCTCACAGATGTGGAGGTTCGCGAGGACAGGGTGCGAATTCAGTTACGCCGTTCGAAGACGGACATTTTTGGCAAAGGTTGCGCAGTGGTGCTGTTCGGGTTGCCTGGGTCAGGGGTGTGCCCAGTTGAAAAGGGGTCGGAGTACCGGGCATTGCGCCCGGGGGGTGATGGTTGCTTCTTGGTGCACCAGGATGGCTCGGCCCTGTCGCGCTTCCAGTTCGCGAGGGTGTTTAGGATGGGGGTAAGTAAGCTGGGCCTAGAGCCAGGGCAATTTGGGACTCACTCCTTTAGAATTGGGGCGGCAACTGAGGCCGCACGGCTGGGACTGGGGGACGAGAGGATTAAACGCATAGGGAGGTGGGAATCCTTGCGTTTTAGATCATACGTTAGACCAGATAGGCTGGTGTGAGCAGGGCGATGGGATGCTGTGATGGAAGTGGAATCCATCTGTTTTGGTATTAACGTGTTTTTCTTTGCAGGATGGAAAGTGTGGATCTGGGGCCACTCGTATGTCTATTGGGCTCAGAAGAGGGCTGCTGTTCGGAGAAGTGGAGCACAGCTGGGTTTTACTCAAGGAGAAGTGTCGATTTCTTGGTTTGGCTTTAGGGGGTTTAGCTGGCAAAGCCTTAGTAGTTTGTTGTTTAGCAGGTTGGCCGGGGGGTCTGCTCCAGACATAGTTTTATTACACGGGGGTGGGAATGATTTGGGTCTGATTCCGCAAAGGGAGTTGGTTAGACGGATGAAGAGAGACGTGGATCGGCTGTTGGACCTGGTCCCTGGCGTGGTGGTGGTGTGGTCGGAAATGGTCCCCCGTTTCACGTGGCGGCACGCCAGGGATCCAGCTGCAGTGGCTCGATGCAGGGGCAAGGTTAACAGGGCAATGGCGAGTTTTGTGCGGCGATTGGGGGGTATTGTAGTTCGGCATAGGGAACTGGAGGACATGCTTCCGGGCTATTTTAGGAGAGACGGGGTACACTTGTCAGACGTGGGTTGTGACTTGCTCAATCTAGGCTTTCAGGAAGGGATTAGCTTGGCCCTGTTTCAGGGTGGTGGGGGGCGCACATGTCCTTAAGGGATCAAGTCATGTGCTATGGCGGAACAGGGCGTGTTAAAGCCAGGAGTTAGATGGAATTGGGAATGGACAGGCCAAGGCCTAGGCTGGAGTAGGCCAGATGGATTAGATGTTGGTAGGTTCAAGCTCTTCGGTGGCTACGAACCTAGGGGGTAGGGGTGTCTGGGTACACCCCTACAGTTAACAGATGGTTTTGGGGCCTCTCTGGTAGGCCGTGTGTTTCTGGTTATATGTTAAGTGAATGTTAATTATTGTTCAAAAGATAGGGTCATTGTCAGGGGTATTGTACGGGGGGATAGTAATATAATGTTAGATGGACAATGACCCTAAATTGTTAATTTATTTATTTACATATTTAATAATTAATAAAGCTGTGGACGTTATAATCCAACAGATAAATTCGGTGTCAGTGTTTTATTAAAGGTAAACTAAAATGGCACCTGCCGAATAACGACGGTGCATATGTCATGAAGCCCATGGAACAGTGAAACAGGGGAGTGGGCCTTGACAAGGCCAGGAAGTAGGCAGGTGGAAAGGTTTGGGATGTTCAGGGCGGGGCTAAGTAGGGGAGGAGTCAGGTAGTGTAAATAGGCGGCCATCTTAAGTGAGGAGCCAGTTAATCTGAATTGCACTGACCTGTCACTTGTCCCACCCTCCCTCCCTATAGTTGAGTTTTGATCCCGTTTGGTCACAGCGGCGGGAACAGGGCGTGTTAAAGCCAGGAGTTAGATGGAATTGGGAATGGACAGGCCAAGGCCTAGGCTGGAGTAGGCCAGATGGATTAGATGTTGGTAGGTTCAAGCTCTTCGGTGGCTACGAACCTAGGGGGTAGGGGTGTCTGGGTACACCCCTACAGTTAACAGATGGTTTTGGGGCCTCTCTGGTAGGCCGTGTGTTTCTGGTTATATGTTAAGTGAATGTTAATTATTGTTCAAAAGATAGGGTCATTGTCAGGGGTATTGTACGGGGGGATAGTAATATAATGTTAGATGGACAATGACCCTAAATTGTTAATTTATTTATTTACATATTTAATAATTAATAAAGCTGTGGACGTTATAATCCAACAGATAAATTCGGTGTCAGTGTTTTATTTAAGGTAAACTAAAATGGCACCTGCCGAATAACGACGGTGCATATGTCAAGAGGAAACTAGATTTTCTTAGATTAACATATCTATATGAATAAGCTTATTCGTGGGTTGATGCTAGCAGGGTAATTTCTTACAGAGGTACTACGCTGTTGTTTTGAGCGTGTTAGGGAGGGAGATGAACGGGATTCTTAACTACGCTTTATGAAGGAACAGTGGAAACAGATTGGCAGTAGCTTGATAAGTTCTGGATCCGTGTAGCCTGTTCGCTAAATTGGCAGCCTGTCGTCCCAGTAATAGGGAGGGCAGATTTAGGGTGCTCGGGTATGTTGTAGAATTCTAAGCATGCTGACGGGTATTATAAGTGTAAAAGCTCAACACTATGGGGACCTTCACCTAGTAGGTGGGCACAGGTTAAAGACAGTTCGCTTAAACAATACTAGCAATGCAGGTGTGCACAAAATTCACCCAGGGGGTCACTGGATCACACAGTTGTACTGTGGCACAAATCTTCAGCAAGGCATGGATCGTGATAAGTGCCAGGGGAGTAGTAATTTAAGAATATCAGCAATGTACAAGTCCCCTGGGGAGTATACTACACATCTCGCTAGCTGTAACATGCTCTTAGTTTGCAGTGTAGGGCATGTCTGCCGTGAGGCTCAGCTTTGGGTGCTTCAGCCGATGCCCAGTGCTGGGATTTCCCTGATTTTGGCGTTAGGAGCCCCCTCGATGGTGTCTCTGCGGTGGGATTTAGCTTCATCGTTATGCTGTGGGGTGGGCCCTTGTGTTGCGACCCGGTTGGATGCTGTGATCATAAGGGGCAGAAGTGTGCCGTGCTGGTCTCTGGAGTTTGGATCCGGTGAGGTGCGTGTGTGTGGGGCTTGTGTAGGGTTCCAGCGGGTGTGGGAGCTGGTGCTTATGCCTGAGCATCTTGGCGCCTTTTCCCGCTTTGTCGATCGCTGGCTTCTGCGTAGCCGGATAGCTGCTCTGGGAGCATGAGGTAGGGGATCATAGTGGCGGCGTCGAGCAACAGGGCGGATCCATTTGGACACTGCTCTCACCGCTTGACGCCGAGTCATTCCTTGGGTGCCGAGTGTCTTCCAAAAGCTTATACATAGCTGGTCAAAAGCCTCCATGGGCTGCACTGGCGGCTGGGTGCATGTGTTGTTTGGTTTAGGCCTTTGCTGGGTTGCCATCTTAGCTGCGTCTCGTTGGGGTAGTACCCCTGCAGGCTGCACAACCGGTGAATCCGTCAGCGGGCTCAGAGTGGTCAGTGGGGACCGGGATAACCCCCACCCGTCCAAGGGCGGGGGGTATGGAGCTTGCCGAGTCGCCCAGGAGGTCCGTGGTCGGGGAGAGCGGCCGTCTCACCCCGATACCAGCTCTGGTAGGCTGCACCTGGCATTCAGTGCCCCCGGTCTCGGCGGGCGTCGGAGTTGTATCCCTCGCTTCTGTGGTGCACTCCTAACGTGGGTAGTGCACCTTCGTGAGTCTTTGGGCTTCAAAGCCGATGTTATTTCACCGATTTTTGCCCGCCGGGCCGGAGCTCATGGAATCGGCGTCCACCTCGCTTGGCGGTCAGGCTCCGCCCCCATGCCAATCATCTTTTAATTACACATTTTTATATTTGGAATTTTTTGCCTGGCTTCTTTTACCTGCTTTTACCTTAGTTTGACTCCAAGTATATCCTGAGGTGGGGATCATACCACCCACGCTGATACCATAGTGCAGTTTGCCTGCACTCCACTTGTGAGTACAATTTTACTTATGTTTATTGCATTTTTATTTTACTGAGAGCACGATTAGTGGTCTTTTTATTTTTTCCTCTCCTGAGTGTTGGACATCACCCCTCTGGAGGACTCCTATTACATATTCTTTAAGGGGGGGTTATACCACTGCATGCTCTTCACACCCGAGCTGGATATAGCTCTTACAAATGTGAGTTGAACTTACTTATCCATTTATTTTATCTTCACTTGTCAATACATAGTGCACCATAGGTTTTTTCCATTCTTGTTTTACATACGAGCAAGAAGGCTGAACAACTTGAGGACACTACACCCAAAATTTAGCACTCCATAAAGACATGTACCTCTGTGTGAGACTATATTTTGGCTTTTATTTCATCTTTTTGGTGATTTTATTAGAACTTTAGTCCCACTGAGTTAGTGAGACTATACTAATTATATTGTCTTGGGACTATTGTATATACTAATATTACTACTTTTATTATTAATACCTACCTCTTGGCGCAGCCCTTCTTCTGTTTTTTTTGTGTCACATGTTTTATCTTCAGAGGGTTTGAGGGTTACCCTTTGTTGGGCCGCTGCCTTTATTGTATTTATACTAGCGCTGACCCTTCTCCCACTCTTTTTATTACATCATTAACCCGTTTTTCTCCGACGCGATAATTTGTATAAAATTACTGCAAGACCACTTTTTCCACCTCCCACATAGTATGCAAATTTTAATTAGAACATTTATACATTATAAAAATTATAGCGGGGGAGGGCTCAATGTCAATCAGTATATTACATTGATTATTTGTAAAGTCTTCTGGAATTTTTCACCCTTGCATCTTCTATATATGGGCATTTTGTTCATGTACAGACCTTTTTTTTTTTTTTACATTCTGTTGTCGTTTTATGAAGTTACAGTGCTACAGATTACATAATTCCCCTTAATAGTGCCCTCAAGCAAGAAATTTGATTTTTTTAAATTATTTGTTATACCTGTGTGTGTTGTGTTGATTCCCTTGATGTATTTAAAGGTTTCTATCATATCCCCCCTGTCTCGTCTTTCCTCCAAGCTATACATGTTAAGATCCTTTAACCTTTCCTTGTAAGTTTTATCCTGCAATCCATGAACCAGTTTAGTAGCCCTTCTCTGAACGCTCTCCAAAGTATCAATATCCTTCTGAACATACGATCTCCAGTACTGCGTACAATACTCCAAGTTAGGTCTCACCAGTGTTCTGTACAATCCCATATAATATTAAAAATTATTCTGACAATATTTTCGGAACGATCGACAAATACATAAAAAAAAATTAAATTGTGGGTCTTTTTTTTTTTTAAATATATCTCTAAACAGTAATTCTTAGATTTCCAATAAATGGTTAAATAATTTTCAAATAAAAATGACTCAGCAGTGAAGGCCCAAAATTGATCTCTAAATATTGTTCTTAAATACACGGACAAAATGGTTTCAGTGACATTACAAACAAAGTCCAAATTACTTAAAGCAAATAATCTCCCACTTAAGCATGAACACAAAGTCAAATACAAACCTGGCCACAGTTAAAATATATATATATTGGTATGTTGTTAGATTCCTCTGTATACTTATTTATTTTACCAGATCTCCAGGTAGAAAAACGACTATCTAAACATAGTCTAAAAATAAGCAATTTGCTCACAAACAAAACCTGTCTATGTCTCATATGTCACTTATGAAAACTGGTGGAACCCAAATGTTAATATCGGTCATAGGCTACTGAGGTGTAGTTTATTTTTCTGTACTTCAATCCCATCTAAATAAACCAAGCACTCTGTAGGTTTATTTTACAGCTTTTCTTAATCCCTTCATGTTAAAGCGGCACTGTCATGCCGAACTTACCTTTCCTCAATCTCTTCCTCTTCTCCCCCTCTCTCAGGATTTGTTATTCTTTTCTTCCTGTCTTCTTTAGTTTTCTTTAAAACCATAAGTCAAAGTAGGGACTGCCTTATGGAGGATTCCTCCGCTTGACCAGCTCTGACCAGCGGAGGAGCAAAGTGTGCTTCATTTCCGCTGGTCAGATCAATTTTCCCATAATCCTTACCTTTCCTCTGTGTTCCCGCGATGCTTCCTGTCATTTTAGACTATACTGCCGAATTGCGTTCTAACTCAATGAGAACAGTATGTTCGTTTCTTTTAGAACGCAATTCGGCACTTTGTTCGTGTCGGAATTTCATTAGAATGAATGAAACTCCAATCCTATTTGTGCTGTGGCTGCATCTTGCAGCCGCTTAGTAGATAACTCCCTAATTCCCACGGTATCAGGGAGCTGTCTTTCAGCCACATTTACTAATACTAAGTAAAGATTACTTAGTATTAGTAAATAATATGCCCCTACTCGCTATACCGCGGGTAGGGGCATGTCTAGTAAGCAGCCTGTGGCTGCTCACTGTAAAAAAACAAAATAAAACAAAAAAACCTAATAATCGCCTTGCGCGGCTGGTGGGGGCCCATAAATAACAATAAGGTAAGGGGTGGGGGGTGGAGGACAGTAGGTCCCCCACCTACTGTCCTCCACCCCCCACCCCTTACCATTTGACGTCTTCTTTTTTCTAAAATCTTCATTTTTTTAGCCCCAAAAAAGGCCAAATAAAAAGCCATCACACCCATCGAACTTAAAATAAAATTAAAAAAACAAGCGCAAAAAAATAAATCCTGACGAAAAATAAAAAATCAGACACTAAAAAACCATAATCCATCTTCACCCTTCAAGGGCCCGCCACATAAAAAAATGTGTCATTTTACACAGCGTGGGAAAATTCCAAAACACTTTCCCACGCTGTGTAAAATGACACAGAGCACTGTGATTGGATGGCTAGAAATCCATCCAATCACAGTGCTCTGTGTCATTTTACACAGTGTGGGAAAGTTCTCTGGAATTTTCCCACGCTGTGTAAAATGACACAGAGCACTGTGATTGGATGGCTAGAAATCCATCCAATCACAGTGCTCTGTGTCATTTTACACAGTGTGGGAAAGTTCTCTGGAATTTTCCCACGCTGTGTAAAAAGACACATAGCACTGTGATTGGATGGCTTGAAATCCATCCAATCACAGTCAAATGGTAAGGGGTGGGGGGTGGAGGACAGTAGGTAAAATGACACAGAGCACTGTGATTGGATTGATTTCAAGCCATCCAATCACAGTGCTCTGTGTCATTTTACACAGCGTGGGAAAATTCCAAAGAACTTTCCCACGCTGTGTAAAATGACACAGAGCACTCTGATTGGCTTAAACCCACCAATCAGAGTGTTCTTAGCCTAATTGCAGGGTGGGGCAAGGCTTTATAAGCCTTCCCTCGCCCTGCGTAGCTCAGTCTGCGCGGAGCCCTCCATGGGTGAAGATGGATTATTTTTTTGCGCTCGGGTTATTTCTTTTTCATCAGGTTTTTTTTTTTTGCTCTCGGGTTTTTTATTTTATTTTAAGTTCGACGGGTATGATGGCTTTTATTTGGCCTTTTTTGGGGCTGAAAAATTAAGATTTTAGAAAAAAGAAGACGTCAAACGGTAAGTTAATTTTTTTTTACAGGTTAGTTATTTTATTCCCCCTTCACTATTTTTACAGTGAGGGGGGTAGGTAGGGGATAGTTTGATTTGGGTGGAGGGGGTGACTAGAGGCTTGGGACCCCTATTCACCTTGATTGGGGGGGGGATTTTAATTTAGGGCCCCCACCCACCGCTCAGGGGTGGCGGCCGGGGGGGGGGGGGACAGTAGGGACCCCCCTTATTGTTTTTTTAGGGACCCCACCCACCGCTCAGGGGTGGGGGCCAGGGGGGAGGACGGTAGGTCCCCTCCCACCATTCTTATCTAGGGGTCCCACCCACCGCTCAGGGGTGGGGGCCGGGGGGAGGACAGTAGGTCCCCCCCTAATCTTTATTTAGGGCCCCCACCCACCGCTCAGTGGTGGGGGCCAGCGGGGGAGGACAGATGGTCCCCCCCCTCATTATCATTATGGCCCCCACCCGCCGCACAGAGGTGGGGGAAGGACAGTAGGTTCCCCCCCCCCTCATTATCATTATGGCCCCCACCCGCCACTCAGGGGTGGGGGCCTGGGGGGAGGACAGTAGGTCCCCCCCATTAACTTCATGGCCCCCACCCGCCACTCAGGGCTGGATTGGAGGTTAACCCTGCTTACTGAATAGCAATTCCACCATTGAAGTCAGATACAAACACAAAAATAGGTCCGCACTGATAAACAGGTAGTTAAAGGGACACTATAGTCACCCAGACCACTTCAGCTCAATGAAGTGGTCTGGGTGCAATGTCCCTCTGGTTTTAACCTTTCTGATGAAAACATTGCAGTTTCTTAGAAACTGCCATGTTTACATTGCAGGGTTAAGCCAGCCTCTAGTGGCTGTCTTCTGGACAGGCACTAGAGGCGCATCTGCAACGCTGGAGGCATATTATGCCTCCAGCACGCAGAGCGTCCATAGTAAAGCATTGAAAAATGCTTTCCTATTGACAGCTTGAATGCGCGAGCGGCACTTGCCACGCATGCGCATTCAGCTCCGCTGACATCGGCAGAGGGGGTGACATCGGTGGGGGAGGAGAGGTCACCAGCACCGAGGGAGCCCGGCGCTGGAATAAGGTAAGCTGCTAAAGGGGTTTTAACCCCTTCAGCGCCACGGGAGGGGGACCCTGAGGGTGGGGGCACCCTCAGTGCACTATAGTGTCAGGAAAACCACTATGTTTTCCTGATACAATAGTGATCCTTTAAAGAAGTCCGAGAGTGCTGATCATTATCTACAAATATATGTTTTTCCCTGGATTTCAAGCACCCGGCCAACACCAGCTACAAAGCGTGAGTGCAAGGATACTCTGAATATCTACACACACACACACACACATATATATAAAAATGATGAGGAAAAAAAAAAAAAAAAGTGGAAAATAAATCGTCCCAATCAAGGAGATAGAATGTCTCACATAAAGAGGAACCCTTTGTCCAGCTCTAATAAATATGAGTTTAATATCATCTACTATGATTTTACTCATAGTTTAACTGAGAAGCGAGCAAAAGAGGAAAAAGGAGAGCAGTATATATAAAAAAAAAAAATTCTAGATTTGCATGTTCTATACTTAATAATCATATATTATACACTGATCAGCGACAACATTAAAACCACTGACAGGTGAAGTGAATAACATTACTTATATCATTACAATGGCACCTGCCAAGTTGTGTGAACCGTCATTTTTTGAATGTCATATGTTGTAAGCAGTTAAAATTGACAAGCAAAAAATCTGGGTGACTTTGACAAGGGCCAAATAGTGATGGCTAGATGACAAGATCAGAGCATCTCCAAAACAGCAAGTCTTGTGGGGTGTTTCTTGTATGCAATGGTTAGTACTTGCCAATCAACAGGAACATGAGCATCAGAATTGGGCCACGGAGCAATATAATAAGATTGATTGGTCTGATTAATCACTTTTTTTAGTTCAGGTGGATGGCTGGGTGTGTGTGCATCGTTTACCTGAGGATGCACTATGGGAAGAAGGCACGCTGAGAGAGGCAATGTTATGCTCTGGGCAATGTTCTACTGGGTCCTGGCGTTCCTGTGGATGTTACTTGGAGTCCTTCATGACAATGGTGTTCCCCGATGGCAATGGCCACTTTTAGAAGGTTAATGCACCCTGCCAAACTTCATAAAATTGTTTAGGGATGGTTTGAAGAACATGACAGATTTAAGGTCCAGCCTTGGCCTTCAAACCCCAGATCTCAATCTGCTTGAGAATCCGTGGGATGTGCTGACAACAAATTGATCAACTGTGTGCACACACCGGCAACTTGCAGGACTTAAATGATCTGCTGCTAACGTCATGGTGCCAGATGCCACAGGACACATTCAGAGGTTGTGTGGAGTCCATGCCTTTACACATCGAGCTCTTATGGCAGCACGAGGGGGGACCTACATGATATAACGCAAGTGGTTTTAATGTGGCTGATCATTGTATGTTTACCAACTATATAATTGAATATTTCTTTTACAGCTCTTCCCTGTGAACCAAATGCAAGAAAATTCTCCCATCAATGTACTGCAAATTATATACATATTATATTATGGATATATTTTGTAACATGTTGACTGGCCCATTTTTCCTTTTTTGGTGGGGTGGAGGGGTTGGGTTACAGTCTTATTTTGAGGCAACATTTGACGGAGCTGAATCAATATCCCAATGTATTTTGGTTGTACCCAAAAACGTTCTACCTTTGGGAAAAAAAAAAATTGATGTGGCATAACCAACATTTCTCACCATGCACAAGTCTAAAAAATGTATCCCACATGTTCACAAGTATAAAGTGATATTGGGGTTATCTTGCTGCTTACATTACCAGGTTAACTCACAAAAGGCCAATTGGAATAGGTATAAAATCTACTAAGGCTTTTTTTGATCACCTTATAACAAAGACACAATAAAGTAGACCTCATCTAACACATTGCAATAGGATAAGTACTATAAGGTAAGCGTTTTATACAAAGATTCAGTTTTTAATTTAAGTGCCTCAATTTTAAAAGAATAGTAAATCCCTACATTCTTATTAATAATTTACTTTCTTGTCTCAGAGAATCCTGTGCAGGATTTGTACTTCAAAAGCTGCCAGATCAAGGATTTTCGCGGTCACCAGAAAAATAAACATGCTACGTTAAAGGAAAACTACTTTTCTGCACATGAGCACATATGGGCACACTATGAATGCAACTTAAACACAATCCAATTACAACACCTATCACAGCACAAAAGGACGTTATAGGTACCATAACCACTACATCATATTGAGGAGGCTATGGAATGAAGAGACACCAAGCTCTATCCAACTGTAAGTAGTCTAACCATTTTCAAACAGTCTGATCTTTGCCCGCAGTCTATCGCATTCTTATATTATCACGAATATGGAAGTTCCCACTTCTTCATTAATGACATCAATTTCGCCAGTCTTTGGTGATTGAGTAGGGATTGATGTCACTAATGCAGAAGTGGAAACTTCTGCTTAGAAATTTCAGTAGTCTTAAAGGGACACTGTAGGCACCCAGACCACTTCAGCTCATTGAAGTGGTCTGGGTGCAATGTCCCATGTCCCTTAACTCTACAGTGGTAATTATTGCAGTTTCAGAGAAACTGCAATAATTACCTCTAAAGGTTAACTCCTACTCTAGTTGCCGTCTACCAGACTGCCACTAGAGGGACTTCCAGAATCGAAACTGACCTTTGGTCTGTTATCTGACGCTGGACGTCCTCACGCTCTGCATGAGGACCTCCAGTGTCAGATTTGTCCCCATAGGAAAGTATACTGAATAATGCTTTCCTATGGGGAAATCCTAATGCAAGCGCCGCCATTGCCGTGCATGCACATTAGGTCTGCCCCACCGGCTGACGTCGGCGTGGGAAGAGCGTTGGCAGAGCCTGAACCAGCGCCGAGGGACATCAGTCGGACTCCGGTTTTTAACCCCTTCAGCAATGCGGGAGGGGGGCACTGCAGGAGCCTATAGTGCCAGGAAAACAGGTTTGTTTTCCTGGCACTACAGAATCTATTTAAACGATCCTGACAAGTGTCAAACCTTTTGACTATTCACCATGGGACAACACACAGGGCCTTCTGCTACCATAACTATGCTATCCGAGAAATCACAGGAGTTGCTGGGGAGAGGCTTTGAGGGCTGAAGCGTTGGGTGTGGTACTCTTCAGTCCCAGATCTCTACTGGTAGTGGAATGGGCAGGAGCATCATGGCATATTGTTTATTATTATAAAATTATGACTTTTACTCAAATAGCTGCCTAATATAAAAAGAAAGGTAACCAGTATAAGCACACTGCAAGGTCTCTGTCGGGAGGGGGTGCTTAGGAACAGAACTTTGCCGCATGCCCCTCTACCAGTTAGGTAGCGTAGCGAAATTCAATTAAATGGCTATGCTTTCATTGGTATCATAAAGTGTATAAGAAGCTCGCTGGCCATTTTGTAGATAGGAGGAGGAATGAAATATGCAGAAGGGATATATCAGGACTTACCCCCATCTGTCTGTCAGAGTAGGGGTTATCAACTTTTGCTTTGGGTTCAAGCCCCAGGGTTTTTTGTAACCTGGTAGTGCCCCTGAGATTGACTATTATGGACACGAGAAATATTTTTCTGCTTTTAAATTATTTTTTTAACTTTCAAAAAAATATAAAATGCAAAAAATCCCCTACCCAATAGAGTGAATATTTTGGTGTTTTTCAGATGCTTGCGGCAACATTCCAGTTTTCACCTTTTTTTTCATTTCATTTATTTGAAACAACTCATGTGACTGTTAAAAAAACCAAATCATTCCACTTCCTCACTGCTAGCACAAAGTTACACAACTACAACAAGAAAAATATACATATAGCTATACAAGTCTAACAGGTTCCTTCCTCCTACATAGAGAAAAATAGGAATGGGGGGGGGGGGGCACACCCATAACACGCATTTGATAATGGCGCAGCTAAAATTACCTCAAATAGATATAAAATTATGGAAACTGGCATCAAATACAAACACAAAACTAAACACTTTCACTTCATGAAATTGATGGAATCCTCAGGTATTACCGAGGCTAGGCTGAATGACCACCCACAAACCTTACGTCCCGAATGACTCCCCAAGTCCCAACATTTCCCTTAGTGGCTAAACTGAATGGTTATGAGATTCTTAGGAAATTTCATCTTTCACAATCGCTGAGCCAGTATTTGATGTGATGCAATGTACCAAGTTATACAATGTTTACTTTACACAAAACGCTCTGTTGGTGACCATTTGTATCTCAAAGTACTAGCAAGTGTCAGCATTTACAAAAAATAATGAAACCAGTGGCGTACACATAATCCATGGGCCCTCCTTCCCCCTCCCTCTTACCCCCTCTAACCTACCCCCCCCCCCCCAACAGACACACGACACATACAGAGACACATCACATACATACAAAGACACATACAAACAGACACACACATACACAGTCAGACACATATACATACAAAGACACATACATACAAACAGACAGGCACATAGACACATACACACACACACACACACATAATATTTAAGTCACCCTCCTGTTCCCTGACTTTTAGGTGCAGGATGGTGACTTTTTTGGGGGGGTCCAGTGGTGGCTCAGATTGATGGAGTCAGAGATCCCACTCCGACTTCCTCTGCTTCCACCCGTGCGGGCTCTCACTGATAGCTGGGAGGAGTGACAGGCAGTCACTTCCTCCCAGCTTGTGATCTCATCACAGTGGGCCCGATCGTGCTGTTAAAGTGCCCAGCGCTGACCGGGCCCCCTGACAATCCGTCTCCATCGGGTGGCCCTGACAGCATGGGCCACCCGATGGGCAACTTAAAATGTGGCCCTGGTGGTTTGCCACGCGGGCCGGGGGCCGCAAATGATGATGGCGCCAGTGAATGAAACAGTTGTTTAGATTAAACATTTAGGGTCTTCAATAGAATTATCCATCTCTATGGAAATATAGGGTATTTGTTGCAACGCCTGGACATGCTGGGTTAAGCCGATCACTACATAAAAATAGCCAGATATTGGACGGTCCTAACATAATTCACCATAAACGAACCGTTAATTATTAAAGGGACACTCCAGACTCTTAAAGCACTTAAGCTTGCTGAAAACCTTTATGTCTGTGCCCTACTTTTAAAAAAAAATTAAAAAATTAAAAAGGGCAGATTTCGATAGAAATTGACACTTTTATAAATGAACCTGATTATATCCCCTTATCTTTTTAAGCAGACAATAGGTCCTGTTACTTCCTGGTTTAGTTAGTTGAACTTAACTGAACTTAATTGCCCAGAGCACCTACCTGACTTCTCATTGAGCTGTATTGGGAATTCTGTGATAGGACAGTCACAGAAAGCCTGAGCGGAGTGAGAAAAGAGGGCATGCAAAGGCAGCACACAAGATCTGCAGTTTTTGTAAGTTGTTTTTAGATATATCCCCAATGGGAAAAAAAAAAAAAATCACAATTAAATGCATTCAATGGTATATCTACCTAACAGTGATTTTTATTTTGTATTTGAGCAGTGGAGTGTCCCTCTAAAGTGCTCTCTTACTTCAGTTTTATAAATTACAGAATGCTCCTTTTATATAAAACATTGGTGCACGTATGGTTTATATAATTGGTAGGGAATTTCCAGACAACAAGTGTAGACTCTGGATTTTATAGCCGTTATACCTAATGGATTAAGACTGCTGATTTGCAATTTATTTATTAATTGTATTGACAATTCAGCATGTTAAGGAGATAAGGGACAGAGTAAGTAAGTGTTAATTCTAGGGTTTTTTTTTTACAAAATTTTTATTTATGTATTCCTGTCATAGACTAGCTGTAACGGATCACCTGGCACCCCGACTTGGTACCTCCGTTAATGGATGCTCCTAGTGCTTCCTGAGGACTCCAAGCACTCTGGCAGACACCACAATCACCGAATCCGAGAAACCTTTTAAATTCTCCCAAGCATATGAATGCTGTAGACCATTGAATAGGAACCATACGAATAGGCTTGTACTCCTAGCAGTCAACTGGAACAGCATGCAATAAATCCTTCCCCCAATAATGAGACGACACATCACTTTGAGGGTTAAACAGGAACTCTGGACTGGCTCCTCCAGCCTGGCTTTTATTTCCAACTCACACATACAGGCCACACCCAGGGGGAGGCATAAAAGAACCAATGACATAGATGTTACCTCCCACACATCCCCTCCCCTTAGTGTGACACATAATCCCATTATGCATACAGTGTAAAATATACTTTTACACAACTTTCATAACTTTAAAACCATACATCACATTCACATAAAAATACATATCCACAATCAATCCATTCAGGGGAACAACATATTAAAAAAAATGGCATGAATCCGACCAGGGGTTCAAAAGTTACTAAAAGTATATTTTGTTCCTTTCTGGCTGGCAGAAAAACATCCCCACAATGCACCCTGGTTTCCTCCCTTCTGCCCTGGAGTTAATTGGAGAAGTAATCCAATTACCCAGGACTAAAGGCAGACTCCATTAACCACATGGTTGCAAAACAACATAAAACACTTTAAAATACATAAAGTCACATTTACACATAACACACAGACATTTCACCTATCCCCAGATAGCTGGGATCTGCACGCACAAAACTACCGAATAGCGCACAGATCCTACTCACACAGTACAATTGCCATGGAGCTAAAGTCTTTCCCATAGTCTTTCATTATATGAATAGGCTCCATGGTATGGCTATCTGGGGTATCACATTCCCATAAAGTCTGGTCCATAGTCCAAAGGCAAGAGGCGGGCAATAAGCCCCCTCCAAGGACACGTGGCGAGGTCGGTTTCGCCACACTAGCCTTTCAAAATGTGTTAACCATCCTCCTGTCTTAAAAGGACACTTTAACCGTTTAATCTAATTGAAGTGGTTATAGTGTCTGGAGTCCCCTGTTACCCTTTTTCCATTCTGCATTAAACCATTTTTTAATACTGAACAAGAGTTCCCAGCAACCCATCCCCTATGTACTGCTTGGGCTAAGCAGAACACATATAGATAGATGAGGGCAGAGGCGTAACTAGAAACCACAGGGCTCGGTGCAAAAATTGACCTGTGGCCCTCCATACATCTACGTCTCACCCCATACGTGACTGACTGACTGACTGACTGACACACACACACACACACACACACACACACCTCATATTTTTTAAATTTAAAAAATGTCCACCCAGCCTCCCTACCTGGAGAGCTGGCGTGGATCTGTCCCTGTGGTCCAGTGGGGCTTAAGTGATGCGCGTGGCTGTGTTCCCAGCAGAGATGGCGAGGGAGCTGTGATCTCCCTGCTCTGCTCCCTCGTGCCGCGCGGGCAGTCTGATGCAGGGATCAAGAATATGATGCTATATTTCAGTTCCAGACATCAGCAAACGGCGTGCGAGGGAGCAGAGCATGGAGATCACGGTTCCGTCGCACCTCTGCTGGGAACACAGCTGCCCGTCGGGGGGTCCATTAAGTGGGCCCCCCTATGACAGATGACAGGAGGAAAACAGGGGGCTGCATCCAGGTCTGACAGGAAGTGCTCTCTTAGTGAGCACTTCCTGACAGACCGCTCGGCCACGATACACACAGGCAGGAGGGGAGCAGCACAGCTCCCCCCTCCTGCCGGTCACCCTGTGCACCGGCCCAGAAGTCCGCCCCGAGTACCACTCACTAGGGGGGTGCCCAGGGGTAACTTTTGCAGGGGCAGCATTTTGTCGCCCCTGTGTCTTATGTAAAGGGACCGGCTGCTTATGAAATTATCCACGCGATTTCCCATCCAGCAGCAGTAGGTCCTCTGTTCTCGCGATCCACGAGAGCGTTGCTGCGGATCGCGAGAACAAAAAGGACCCTGCTGCTGCTGCTGGATGGGAAACGAGCACGCAGAGTTCTGGGCCCCTCTTCACTGCCCATCTATGCGGTGCCACCGGACCACCAGTCAAAGAGGATGGGACGGGAGGGACAGGTAAGTGGCAGCACTTATTCCACACTGCATCTGCACACACTATACACACACTGCATACACTACACACACTATATACACTATACAAACACACTGCACACACTATATACACACACTATACACTGCACACACTATACACACAAGCTGCATCCACTATACACACACTGCATCCACTATACACACACTGCATCCACTATACACACACTGCATCCACTATACACACACTGCATCCACTATACAAGCGCACACACTGCATCCACTACACAAGCACACACTTATACATGTGTATCTGTATGTCTGTGTATCTGTAGGTGTGTGTGTTTGTTTCGGTGTTCAGTGCCAAATACATTTAAAAAAATTGCAGTTGTCTTTTACATTTCAAAGTTGGGGGGGCGCCAAATAAAGGATCCGCCCCGGGCGCCAAATGCTCCAGGTACGCCCCTTCTCTCAGGGAGGGACAGGAGGGACAGGTAAGTGGCAGCACTTATTCCACACTGCATACTCTACACACACTGCATACACTATACACACTATACATACACTGCATACATACACACTGCATACACACAATACACACTATATAGTGTGGGGTGGGGGATGGGGGGGGGGGGGGGGGAAGGTGCCAAATAAAGGATTTGCCCCGGGTGCCAAATGCTCCAAGTACGCTCCTGCTCTCAGCCAATAAGTGGAGTCCTGAATCGGCCAGGCTTTACTCTGCTTTTACATTGGACTCATGCTGCAAGCATTTAGGATCCAAAGTTGTCAAATCATTCTAAAAAAAAAAGTTTTTACAATTTACCGTGCTCTGTAGCCAGGGCATTCCTAGCACTATAGTGGGCTGAAGTTGTTATGTTTCATTGTGTTTGTGCAACATCTTTTACGAAGCAACTAAAAACACAGTGGCCAGAAACAAAGGATACATGGAAAGCTATAAATACACTACATTAAAAAAAACAAAAAAAAAAAAACGTGTCCATTGGTTTATTTTTCATTTAAATATTGCTGTCACAAGAGATACGCATTATCTGATGATCAAAAATCTATTTCCCTGTAGAGGACAAGAGGACAAAGGGAGAACTGCGAGTCAGTTAAGAGTTATACATTTACCTCTTGTAAGGAACTGGTGACGCAAGCATGCTCCACAAGCTCGGTCTTCTAGATTTTCTTACATTCCTGCCAAAAATGGCACACAAAACTAAAAAAACTAAGACTTTTCCTAGTTCGGGAACCAAATACATTGGACCAAAATGGCAGTGCAGCCTGAAGCAAGTAAGATTTCATTCCAATTAAAGTTTCCAGTTTAGCAGACGACGATTTAGATAATCTGACATCAAATTGATATATCCCGGAATTACTACAAAATAACCGAAATCTCTTTAATGCCGATTTGGCTGTACAAGATGCTAGTCGGGGAATGAATGTCAGAAATATGTCACCGAAAGCACGGATATTTAGCAACGCCCTCATTGTATTAGGTGTGTTTTGGTGACTGAGTTTATTTGCTGACTGAGCACATTTTTCCAGTTCGGCTATTTTCAGCTTAAATTTTAAATCCACTTTGAATTCACCTTGGCGAATAACTCTGAACAGACTACCTTGTAACGCTTTTCATTATTGCTCTTTTGAAATATGATTATTGTACATGTTAAAAAAAAAACATTCTTTCTGAATGATACACTGTGTACACAACCTTGCATACTCCGTTCAATTTACGTCTTCTTTCACTGCAAATAAAAGGGCTCGTCGTCGTCTTATTCAGTTAATTTGTAATTGTGTAATATCTTGTGTCACTACATTAGATTTTTAGTTAAATATTTTCTTTAACTGTGCTAGAATCTTGATTGTGTTTAACCAATTAAAATGGAATGCACACATTTGTCCTTATAGTGTAAATGTATTAACCTGTTCTGGCCTTAAATAACTCTTGTAAAAAGAACACTATCTTTCCTAATTTTTCTCCTTTGGAAGTTAAGTGGTTGATTTTTTTTTTCCTTAGTCAACTTCCTGCTTGAACCTTCAAAATACACATTCATAACTTCCTCTAAGCAAAGTCCAGGTTTCGAAGCACCTTGCCTAATCTCAGTCACATTCATAAACGTCCCATTTTTTCCAATGAGCTAAAAATATATTCATAACATTCATCTTACGAAACTTTCACTTAAAGGAACATTCCAGGCACCATAACTTAAATGAATAAAGTTGTTATGGAGCAAGGAGGTCGAGGGCACCGGCTTACCTCCAGGTGTTAAATCATTAGCAAATGGTTTAACTCCACAGTCCTCAGTCCAGCACCTCCACTTCTCTTTGATTGTGACGCTTCAATCAGGAAGCTTCAGATTTGGTGCTGCTGGTAGTCTGCATGAAATGGTTATGGTGCCCAGAAAATCCCTTTCACTTTCAAAATCTATAACTAGCAATATTTCAATTTTTTGCTTCCTAGCTACCATATTGATTTTGTATTCTGTCGAAAGAACAATTTCGCAACTCATCTCACCATTACCTCCTTTATTTGAATTTTAGCACAACGGCCAATATTCCAGTGGATTTCAGTCATAAACCGGATGCAGTCCTTGCATTTCTGTTTATTTAATATGCATCTCCTTTAAACTTGGGATTCCCTTCTTGCAAACAATGCTGATTTCGCTGAGAGCTAGTAGGTCAATTTAGCCAGAAGTACACATACCGCTCAGCTAAGGCTCCAACAAAATGGGACATTTGTACATGTTCTGTATGAATGTTCTGTCACTGAAGTGCCCACTGATCCAAAAAGAGATGGGAACTACAGCCCTTTCCTGCTCATTGAGCCAAAACGTCCGGCTATAGGGTTTGATTAGATACATACCCAAGGTTTTATTTGGAAAGGAATTCTCATGAAAGGCCATAGGACAACTGGTGTCCTATGCCAAAAAGGGATGATGTCCTAGCATAAACCCATGTTTCTCCTAATCCTTTAGGAACCGTGACCTCCTGATGATATGAAGGTTAATGGTAAAAATAAAAAAAAACTAAGTGCTACAGCAAATTTATATACAGTCTAATCCCACAAGCAGACATTAATAATAACTTGTCACAATGCCCCATGTTTGTTTGAGGCAAGGTCTCCTATTGACTGTTACTATACAAATAAATGAGGGATCTGTTATCTAAAAGATATATCCTATGAATAATAGAAGGTTGTTTCCATTGTTTTAAAACTGTCTGACCAGGTGGGTAAAAAAAAAAAAAATAAGTATAACGTCACCCCTCTTCAAAGATTGTGTGTGCGGCCGACGCTCAGATTTTTAGATCCAAGAATAGTGTGTAATTTGCAGTGACGTGTCCCCATCTCTTTGATCTCTGTCTTTTTTTGTCTCTGTATCAGGTCACATTATCCCCTTTGCAGTTGTATTTTCCTTCCCCCTCTGCCTTGCCTTAAATCTATTCCCCATCTCCCAGTCTCTCTTTAGCCTCTGAATACCTGACACTGCCAGTTGTGTACTTTCCTCTATTTGTTTGACTCGTATGACCTAGCAGAAAATTATAGGACCAAATAGCAGACTTGGGGAATTTTTACAATTGGGCTATTTGGCCTAACATTTCAAATTAACTTTAAATGCCTACCAAATCACATAAGTAGAGCATGATATAGATCCAATGTGATCTGTGTTATATATAAGGGAGCCCAAATTGTTATTTCAAGTGCACTTGGAGGAGCGTGAATCTAGACGCGAGACACATCTTGGTAATCAAAATAAGCCTCTGTCGTTTATTTTGTCAGTTGTGTTTTAATACATTAAAAAGTAAGTGCTTACGTGCAAATACTCAGGACAGTAGAAATGGAGTGAAAGGGTGAAAGGAGTACAGATAAGATATTGGGATGAATGTAATGTACATATAACAGATAGGTTCAGAAAAAGAGAACGAACAGACTGATTTAGGAGAGACAGCTCAGGTGGGGACTATCTGCTCCCGGAACTAGACATATATGCTCTTAAGTGTCGTTTTAAGCATTAAGCATTTCCTGAGTCCAAGTTAGCCAATTTTAATATAGGATATCTGATATGGCACCTATAAGCTTGAACCTTGGAATCAAAGTAAATTATTTCACAAACACAACACAATGCACATGAAAGCAAGCTACACAGGTATCTCTTGGATCTCGGATCTATTTAGGAAAGACCGGTTTTGTGCCCTAATCCCTCTGTCCCTGTTTTGTATCTTAAGGTCTCTCTTTACTAAGATCTCTGCCTTTTGGTTTGTCAGAGCATATAAAAAAGATTCACAGCAAAAAGTATTGCAATAATGTGTCTTTAAACAACAATCAGTGATCAACCAGTTTAAATAACATATACTCTTAAATCATTTACCTCCTTTTTTTGTCTGCAGTCTTCGAACTCTAACCTAGTCTATTTTAAACCACCTTAAGTTGGTTGCACAACCAAAATAGAGAACTGCCTTTCAGGTTTCTTGTCAAAGGGCAAGTGGCGTACTAAGGGGGGTAGGGTGGCGGTCCAGGTGAGAAGTGGTGCATAGTGAACCCCCTTCACTAGAGGAGGCACCTACATGCCTGCATTTTGCTTGTGGGAATGCCGCATGGTGGGTTCCTGCTCTGCGGTTGTGCTGTGGGTCCTTTGGATGCTGAGGGAGCTGCTGAGATCACTCTGCACTTGTGCACCGTGTACTGTTGCTGGAGTCAGGATATGATCCCAGTCATTCCAGGCCCAGCAACAGTGCAGAGCATCAGAGAGATGGAAAATCCATGCACAGAAACTGGTCCCAGAAGCACTCAACCGGACCACAGGCATGAGGTTCCACTCCAGGTTTTCCGGTCAATGTAAGAGCAGGTAGGCTGGGAGGACCTTAGTGTAAGTAAAAATGAAATAAAATAAAAATACTGTTATTTTTTTTTTAAATAAAGATTGTTTGTATGGTTGACATTATGAGTGTGCATTCGAATGTCTGTGCTTGAGTCTGTGTGTGGCTGTGTGCAGTGGTGTATGTAGTCAAAGGCAAACTAGGCATTTGCCTTGGGCGGCACTAACAAGGTTAAAAAATGCCGCCCCCAAACTTCCACTCGGGCGTCCCCAGTGTTCTCCCGGTCATGGGGGTCTTAGGGCAGGCCTGCTGACCACCTTAATGGACCCTCCCCCGACATACGGCTGTGTGAGAATCACAGGCAGCGAGGGAGCTGTGATCTCCCTGCTCTGCTCCCTAGCGCGCCATTTGCTGATGCCGCAGGAGCCAGAATCTGATGTCATATTCCGGTTCCAGTAGACGGACCGCGAGGTGCAAGGGAGATCATAGCTCCCTCTCTACCTTGGATGCCAATATAGCATCCCGCCTCACTGCATCCCCCCTGGACCCTCAACGACAGGTAGGAAGGCTGGGTAAAAAAAAATATTATAATACTATTAGGAATTAGTGTGTTTTTCTGTGAGTGCATGAGTGTCTGTGTGTGTATGAGTGTGACTGAGTATGTGTATGAGTATGTGTGTGTGTGTCTGTCAAATCAGTGAGAGTCTGTTTTTAAATCTTTCTTTTATTATGGCATATGCGTCATGGGGTACAGAAGAAAAAGAGGAGGCATTGTGGGATAACATGAGTAAATAATATCAAGATGGTGTGTAATGCACCTCAAAGAAAGATTGCCATGGATTTTGTTTTTTGTGAAACAAACATGTAAACAGAGTGGTACAAGCTTGGTTGAGAAGCCAAAGTAATAAAGTTAAGCTTCATATACAAGTCTGGTGGTCATAGCTAAACAAGATATTTTTGTTTTATAACGACATAGGAACAACATAGTAATACAGGCCTGGTAGTATTTGCGGGTCATAGGAACACACAGAGGATTATTAAGGCTCAACTGAGCTGGTATAGTGGGCAGAGTTGTCCACGCTAAAACATTCTGTTTGAGAGTGACCCTGATTGCAATTACTGGGCAGTTTTAATTCTCAGGGTTGGGTACACTAAATACTATCGTGTTCTGGCATAAACTTTTTACAATGCACAATTTTTGTTTTAAGTGACTCTTGAAAGATACAATGCACATTCAGTAAAGATATAGATCAAAGGCGAGAGCTGCTAAGATTTAAACGGTTAAAGAATCAATTCCTGTAAGTTATCTAGGATTTTCTGTTGTTTCAGACCCACCGGGGCAACGGTACTCTGGCCTGCACTAGTGATTACTCATAGGGCAGGCCGGTTCTACTATTATAGGTATGAGCAAGGGAATAGACAATAATAACGTTGTTCAGACAATGCAAAAACATAAACTTGTAACAGCATCGCTTCTTGCTTTTAGAGTACTAAGCTAGTATGCTATGTCAGGTGCTAGTCAGATGTGCACCGGGATCCCGGTCTGGTTCAAGATGTTATAAATAAAAATGTTGCTTTATGACCATGTAAGACATATTAACAAAGCTCTGGAAGTACCTGGAAGTGGTATATGTAGGTCCAATATGGGTAAATGTAACGTTTGAAAATGGGAAAGTGGGTCAATGCAGGTTATGACTGGTCTGTGAGAGCCTAATAATGTTGCACACATTCCAGATAAGCCCATATTAGTGGGATGGCGGGGGCATGGTTGTTTCACGCCATTCTGGCTAGGTGCTATATGACAGCAGTAATGTGTAGCATGGCTGGCAATGTAAGTCCAAAAGGTTGGACAGTCAAGAGGTTTAGCCTGGTGGCCAGATTGCTTTGCGGGGTCATGTAAAGTGGCGGGGTGACTACTTTTATGATTGACGCCCCACGTGGGCACGGGCTGTTTCGCTATGCCCTCCTAGTCGGAGCAAGTGAGGTATGGGCCTTTTGCTGAGCATTATGGGCATATATACATGTAGTTCAGAGAGCTTAATGGGCGTAAGTTTAGAACTTAGTTATGTACTAAGAAATAATTAACGTCTAGTGTAGTCAGCTAGATGGCACCAGATAGTTGCCTTAAGTGCGATGCGTGGAGCCCCAGCAAGTAGATGTAAAAGCCGATGACCTAATAACTACACAATATGACTACTTCTAGTACTGTACCGGCAGTGCATGGTTCTATTAGTTGTCCCCAGTAAGAAATGCAATTCAACAAGGCCTTAAGTGCTACAGTGGGCGCATGCATCAATTAAGAGGCGTTGTCCAGTACAGAACACCCACAGAACACCTTTCAAATTATAAAATTTTAACATGTAGCACAACCAAAAAAAAAAAAAAAAGTAAAATATGTACGTGTCCTTTGTGTCGAAGGAAAAATAATAAGTTCAAGGGCTCTTGTGGGCCTCGCGAGTTCTCTTCTGGGTGGCAATAGCATAAGCCCCTTGAGACTAGGCAATCTCACGCAAGACCGTGTAGTGGACCCATGGCCCGGTCTGGCGGGTTTCCCTGCACCTCTATGTCGTGACTGCTGAGTATGCATCCGGCGTGGAATTTTGAGGGATGAATGGTGCAATTCTGTCTGGGTCCCATGTGTGGGTGCGGTTGGGGGAGCTGTTGTTGTCCCCGGTGGTCTCTTCATTCGGAGGCAGCAGGTCGTGAGGTAGTTCCAGGAGCCGGAGGAGGGTCGGGGCATCACTGATGTCTTGGATGCTGTGTGTGGTTGTTCCTCGTTGGACCGTCAATGTCCTGGATGCCCGCCAGCGGTAATCGATTTTGCGGGTGCGTAGAATGGAGGTAAGTGGCCGTAACGACCTACGCCAGGCCAGGGTGCCATTGGACAGGTCTGGGTAAAGTGTGAGGTCCATATTGTCCAGGCAGAGGGGGGTCTTGCCCCGGAGGGCTGATAAAATCGCTGCCTTATGACCGCTGTTGCGTAGTATCAGGATGACATCTCTCGTCGCATTAGGTGGGGCGTTTGCCGGTTTTGGGACTCTGAAGGCCCGCTCCGGGGCGATTGTTTGCTGCTGACCACGAGGTAAGATTGCCTGTATCATGCGCTGCATCAGAGAAGGCAGTTCGGCCTCTGCAACGTCCTCCCGGACCCCTCTGATTTTAATATTAGCGGCCCGCCTGGCGTCTTCGAGTGCCGCAAGGCGATGTTCGAATTGCCTGTTTTGCCGTTCCAGGGTATGTACTGCGTGTTGCAGTGCGGCAGCCTCTTGGGCCTGAGATTGTGAGGAGCTCTCTAGTTTGGAGATGCGGCCTGTCAGGCCTGACAGATCTGTGCGGAGCGCTGTAATGTCCTCATGGAAGCTCTGCTTCAGGTCCGCCAGTAACGTCTTCATGTCCGCCAATGTGAGCGGTTCAGTGTCTTTCTCCTTGTCGCCTCGCTGAGCCCTTTGAGATGGGTTAGGAGGCTGTAATAGTCCCCTCTCTTCCTCGTCGGACAAGTCGTCAGAGAAGTCTGAGCAACCGCCGTGCTGGGCCGCCATGATGGAGTCTGAGGCTCCGCGTGTCTGCCTCCATAAATCTCCGATAGTAAGTCCCGATGTGGGCTTGTGAGGCATCACTTTTTTCCCCTTTCTCCCCATTAGTGTTTAGGATGGGTGCTTGTCGGTTGAGGTGTGAAGGGAGGGAATATTTCACGCTTTTTCTCGTGTTGGACTCGGAGCCCTCTTAATGTGCGTCTGTTCGCTGCTGCAGTCAACCGGAAGTCCAGTGAGAGTCTGTTTGTCATCGAGTCTGTGTTTCTTTCAATGAGTATCTGTCAGTGTGCATTTGTGTGTCTGTCAACGAATGAGTGTGTGTCAGATAAGCAAGTCTGTGTCTGTCAGTGACGTCTGTGTGTATGTGTCTGTGTGTGTGCTTAAAGGGACACTATAGACACTTGGGGATACTGGGAGACATGGGGGCACTTGTGGATACAGACATGGGGACACAGACATGGAGACACTGGGAGACATGGGGCCACAGACATTTGCGTACACTGGGAGAAATGGGGTCACAGACACTAGGGGCACAGAGACCTGGAGACGCAGACAATGGGAGACATTGGGACACAGAGACACTAGGGACACTGGCTGGGAGACATGGGGACACTGGAAGACATGGGGACAATGGGAGACATGGGGACAATGGGAGACATGGGGACACAGACATTTGGGGACACTGGGAGCCATGGAGACACTGAGACACTAGGGACACTGGGAGCCATGGGGACACTGAGACACTAGGGACACTGGCTGGGAGGCATGGGGACACTGGGAGACATGGAGGCACTGTGTCCCTAGTATCTCCGTGTCCCAATGTGTCTACCCATTGTCTCACAGCATCCCCATGTGTCTCAGTGTCCCCATGTGTCTCAGTGTCCCCACGTCTCCCAGTGTCCCCTAGTGTCTCAGTGCCACCTTGTGTCCCCTAGTGTCTCAGTGTCCCCATGTCTCCCTGCTGCCTTTCCCCTCATCCCTCACTTCCCTGAGCTGTAGTCTGTCTCTGCAGGCTGGGAGCTGCTGTCTGAACGCTCTGTGCTGTGTAGCTGCTCCTCCGCGGATCAGTGAGTAGAGAGAGGCAGGGAGGTATATGCTGCAACTTCCTATCCCTGTCTCTCTCCATACACAGTGACCCCTACTGGTCGGTGCTGGTGTTGCAGAGTAATCTCCGTGTATACTGAGAAAAATGTTTGCATTTGTATTGCTGGTATTACTGCAATATTACTGCAATACCATCATGGCCAAGCAGCCTCAAATACAGGCTGTGCCTTAAAATACCAGTCAGATGGCAAACCTAAGAGTAGTGTGTTAAAAAAAAAAGTAAAAAAAATTATTATATATATTTTTTTTAATGGGCCTATTCCATGGGCCTGGGCCTGGGCCTGGAGCTGCAGCTCCATCAGCCCCTATGTTAATCCGGCCCTGCAAACACAACATGACTAAAACCAACCTTATTACACAATACCACACCACAATCAGCTCACTCTACACACAGGCAATACCACAAGCAGGCTTCAAACACATGCACAATACTCTTTCCTGGCATTTTTGTCTCCTGGTATCCCATTTATAGAGACACCAGAGACAAGTTGCAAGGAAACACAGTGCAAGCAGGTTATTAAATTTGCTTGCGCTGTGCAGCAAATACAGGGCTTTTTTCTCATGCTAGAGCTCTTCAGCAGAGCTCTGTGCATGGTCTGCCCTGGAAGAGCATTGAACCAACATGCTCACTTTGAGAGGGGACGTGCTTGTCATTGGTGATGACAAAACAAACCTTTGCCCCGCCCCCTTCTTAGTGGGCCGCTGTGATAAAAAAATGCCCGGGCTGAATTGTTCTCCCAGTCCGGCCCTGCATGTTGCAATACATTTTATTGAATGACTGACGTGTCTGGTGTTCTCATCCGGGATCTAGATAATTTTTCATGTTTTTAGTAAAATAAATATCATTATCAATACTCAGTGGGTTTAGTTTTTATTTTTGGAGATTAAATATTATCCAGAAGTATCCTAAACGGTCTCCTTTCCCCTGACGATAAAAAGGTCAAACAAACGGGATAATTCATTAAACTATGAATTGGTGAGGGAATTGCAAATTGTAGGTCAATATAGCCAAATTATGCTCAAGATAGCAAATTTTTCAGGTTGTTTTATCTAATGTACACTATTTACAATTCATATATAACTGTGAATTTAAACTGCATCTCCACAGAAAACAACTATCAAGAATGTAAACAACTACATTCTGGAATGCCAGATTAATTTATGAACAACTGTGTGTAAACATGGCTATTAACTAAAGTGAGAACAAGGGTGTTGCAAGGTTTTTTGGCTACACCGGCAAAGATGCATTTTACCACCCCCCCAAAAAAAATGCATATCTTTGCGCCTGTGTGTCTCTTAACCCCTCTTGAATTTCTTACCCACTTTTGTGTTTCTCAACCCCTTTTTTTAATGTCTTAACCCCTTTAAGGGTATCTTATCCCCCCTTGTATGTCTCTTACTTCCCCCTGCCCCTTTTGTATGTCTCTTTATCACCTTCCCCAGCCCTTCTGTGTCTCCACCCCAGCGACGTTTGTCTGCTTCTTTCTCCTTCTCTACCCCTTTTGTTTGTCTCTTTCTCCCCTTCTATGTGTTTTTTCCCCCCAATATTGTATCTCTTTCTCCCCCCCCACAGGTCAATTGATGGTCTCCTCCCTACTCTCCCCTTCTGTGTCTGCTCACCTTCTTGTAGCATGGCTGCGCAGAACGCAGTAGAGGATCTTCTGTATTCTCTACCCGGTCTGATGTGAAGCTGTTCATTGCTCCCTTCCTGTCAGACCGAAGAGGATAAAGAAGAAGAAGATCCTCTACCGCCGTCCACGCTACATGAGGAGGGGGAGCATTGTGCTATGGGCTCCCCTCCTGCTGGTCACACTGGCATTGCGCCCCTGGGGCAGTGCATCTTTAGGTGGTTGCCTGTAACGCAAGCCCTGACTGAGAATTTAAATTGAATTAAAATGTAATTTTAAACTCAATGTAAAAATAGTGTGGTGGAATCTCGGTAAAAATAAATTTAGTAGGCCGAGATTACCACGTGGCATGTGTACGTGCATATGCTGACGTATCAATCAGTAGTGTACGGAGCATGTGCAAGAATACAGGATGTAGTATTCCCCTCCTCCATTGTGCTGGACAGGCCATGCGGTCAAGCAGGAAGTAAATTCTTATTTGTATTGATTGGTCAAGAGAATGTGCGGGTGGAGCTTAATATGGGAGGAGTTATGTGCCTATATAAGGAGCCTGCACTATTGTCCGGGGCTCAGAACTTGTTGTATTTTGGTGACATTAGTCCCTCTGAGTCCCGATCAGTGAACCGAATAAAGAATCTCTTCCTTCCTGAAGAAACCTGTGTCCATCTCTCTGTGCTTGGCTTCCGTCAGTTTCTCCGGTATCATTTGGTGCATTGGCCGGGAAGCTCATCGTTCAACGGTAGCTGAGTGGCAGAGGCGTGAGACGGTCTATCTTTGCCCACGTTCTCTACGGCTGCACCCCTGAACTTCTGCGTGGACCTCCCTTCGTCTCGGCGCCACTGGTCTGTTGTCCAGGAGATCATCGGCCTCTACGTAAGAAGTGCTGGGGTGTCCCCGTCGATGAGTGTGAACTCAGGTTCAGGAACGAGGAGGTAAGACGACCGCTGTTTTAGACGGCGGACCCACTAGGGGTATACCGATTGTGCGGTAGGCCCATAAGGGGTTAAATCTGTGTATGGAATCTGCCCCCTCTGTCGGAGGGAAGGAGCGAAGGCGCACCGCTCAATTGAACGCTCTTTAGTAAGACCGTTTGATTTGGTTTGGAGTCAGGCGGGGTCCTGTGTAAATAGCCCTAGCCGGACACCGGTGTCTTGTCTAGACTAGCGTTCTAGGGTGTATATTTTGTTCGCTAGGTCGGAGGGACCGGGAGACTAAGCGGCGCCTGTGTAAATTCGGTTCGCTAGATCTCAACCTATCTTGGCTAAGTGGGAAGGCGTGTAAATTTGGAACCCACTAGACCTTTGATAGAGTAGAAAGACTAAAAGGGTTCTGTTGTAAATTCCGCCCTCTAGTTCGCTATATGTGGTGCATGGGCAGTGTGGCTAACCAAAACGGATGTAGAAAGTTTTAGGTAGTCCATTCAAGGTACTGGCCAATAGTTTAGTTGGGATTGTATATGTGTTAAAGATTGTTAGTAAAGTGTATATCTTGTTAGATAGCGCGAGCTCAGCCGTCTAGCGAGAGTGTTAATAGTGTGTTGCTGTATCATAGTGCACGGTACCATAACCCTGTATATTTACTGACACTGTATATAAGTACTAATCATTGTCGTCTATTGCATGTTTAACACCATAACCACTAATAATTGTATTGTGACCTTAAATTGTGCTTTGACCTATGCTAACCGTACTGTAACCGCTATTGGTAAAAGACAATGTTACTGGGGTGTGTTATAGACGGGTAATTCATATATAGAGAATTATAGCGTGGGTGACTGTATAGTTTCGCCAAAGGGCATAATATTGATTATTTAGTGACTGGTGTAACAGCTGTGTGTGTACGGGAATTCCCTGAGTGTTTATTGTGTTATTGTGTACGTTTCACTTGGTAACCGTACCACGTGGTGCTGTTGCCGGAAGAAACGGGTGTGACTGTTGAATAGAACGTGTGCATAGTATTCGTTGTCAACGACGCTCCATTGATAAGTATGGGCGCGTCGGAGTCGACGATTTTGGATCCCTTAGGTTGTATGGTAAAGCATTTTAAAAAGGGATTTAAAACATGTGATTTTGGGGTTAAAATGTCCCCTGTACGTTTGGTCAATTTGTGCACTAGGGAGTGGCCTACTTTGGTTGCGGCATGGCCGCCACGTGGCAGTTTGGATCCAACTCTGGTACAGCGTGTACACGTGGCTGTATCAGGTAGGCCTGAACTTTACGGACAGTTTCCATATATTGATTGTTGGAGACAGGCCGTAAACGACTCGCCAAGATGGATTCGAATATGCCACGAGGAGCAATGTCGCCTCATGGTGGCCAGGACTTGTTTGTCCACTAGGACTATGGTTAGGCCCATTTTGGACACGCCCCCTGAGTCCGAGATCCCTTTGCCGCCCCCTTACTTCCCTTTAGGAGGAAATGGTACGAGTGCAGGAAGTTCTACACCCCTTCCCCCATTGCCCCCATCCACTTCCGCTTCCTCCTCCAGTGCAGAATCCACCCCCCCTCGTATTAAACCTCCCCTTCCGGAACCAGAACCAACCCCCGTTAGATCTGAATATCCTGATTTGGCGCCACTTCAAACTTCCGGTCAAGCTTCTTCTAGCTCGGCTCGGAGTATTCTATTCACCGACTTTTCCCAAAATCAAGCTCCCACATCCTCATGCTTTATTACCCCCCGACTGGAACCTCTAACCGACGCCCCTCCACGTAGCCCTATACTAACCCGACAACTGACCGGTACCCAACAACTCAAACATTACCAGATGGCTCTTAGGCTGAATCCTGGGTCAGCCTATCTCGATGCCGCAGGTCAAATGGCTTATGCTGACCCAGTCTTCGTATATGTCCCGTTCACGACTACCGATCTCTTGAATTGGAAGACCCACAACTCCTCGTACACTGAGAAACCACAAGCTATGACCGATCTGTTCACCTCGATAGTTCAGACACATAATCCGACATGGGCTGATTGCCAGCAGTTATTAATGACATTGTTCAATAATGAGGAAAGGACTAGGATTAACCAAGCGGCCATTAAAGCACTGGAGGATGAAGCCCGTGCTTTAAATCAAGCCAATCCAGCAGCATGGGCCGCAACACGTTATCCTAACACTGATCCCGATTGGAATGTTAATGGCGCAGATATGGTTCAACTGAAAGCCTATAGAGACGCTATAATTGCTGGCATGAAAGCCGGAGGGAAGAAAGCTATTAATATGTCGAAGACAGTTGAGGTGATTCAGAAAAGTGATGAAGCGCCCAGTGTCTTTTATGACCGATTATTGGAGGCATACCGCTTGTATACCCCCTTTAATCTGGAAGACGCTGATAATTCCCGAATGGTAAACTCCGCCTTTGTCAGCCAAGCTTACGGAGATATTAAGCGCAAGCTACAAAAGTTAGAAGGGTTTGCAGGTATGTCTATCACACAACTAATGGAGGTAGCAAATAAGGTGTACATGAACAGGGAAACAGAAAGTAAGAAAGAGGAAGAGCGCAAGATGCGTAAAAAGGCTGATATGCTAGCGGTAGCAATCGCAGGCGTAGATAGACGGGGTCCAGATAGAGGCGATAGTAGGTGGAATAGGGAGCCCTTGAGTAGGAATCAGTGCGCGTATTGCAGAGAAGAAGGGCATTGGAGAAGCGAGTGTCCGCAAAGAGAGCAGTACGAGAGAGACCTACCCAGGGCAGGTTATGGAAACTTTAGAGGCAGAGCGAGAGGTAGAGGAGGCCCCGGAGGGAGCAATGGTAATAGAGGAAGTAATGGGAACAGAGGAAGTGTAAGGGAAGATAGGTACTATCCAGTAGCGCAAAGGTCCCGCGATAGAGAAGGTAGGGACTTTGTAGGATTGGCTGACACGGTCATGGAGGACTATTGATACCGACCGGGCTCCATCCCCCTTGGTCGAGCGGAGCCTATGGTCGATGTATCAATAGGGGGAAAAAGGAGTGCGTTCATGATCGACACTGGTGACTAACCTAGTTGCTCCTCCATCTGGAAGAACTATTACTGTAATAGGAGCAACTGGAAGAAGTGCTGCAAAACCGGTTCTTAAAAGTCGACTCTGTACATTGGGAGGCCACGTAGTAAAACATCAATTCCTTTACATGCCTGAATGTCCAGTCCAATTGCTGGGACGTGATATGCTATCCAAATTACAAGCGCAGATTACGTTCCTACCAAATGGAACAACATCCTTAAAGTTTAATGGACCTTCAGGTATTATGACATTATCTGTACCAAAGGAAGAAGAGTGGCGACTTTATACAGCGTTGACTAGCCAAAACCCTAGGAGTGATGAATCCTTATTCAACATACCAGGAGTTTGGGCAGAGAACAACCCACCAGGACTGGCCCGCAATATTCCACCTATTAAAATCGAACTAAAACTTGGGGTTTATCCAGTGAGCCTACGGCAATATCACATCCCGCAGAAGGCTAAGAAGAACATCCAATCTTATCTGGATAAGTTCATACGGTATGGTATCCGAAAATTCTGTACTTCCCCCTGGAACACCCCATTGCTGCCTGTTCAAAAGCCCGGTACAGATGAGTATCGACCTGTGCAGGACTTGAGAGCAGTCAATGATGCGGTTGTTAGTATACATCCAGTTGTGCCCAATCCATATAACCTGCTTGCTTTAATTCCGGGCGGGGCTACTTATTTTACAGTCTTAGACCTCAAAGATGCCTTCTTTTGCCTCCAAATTGCCGCAGAAAGCCAATGTATCTTCGCTTTCCAATGGGAAAACGCTGTGACGGGCTCAAAATGCCAAATGACCTGGACAAGACTGCCCCAAGGGTTTAAAAATTCACCTACCCTATTTGGTTCAGCTCTAAGTCAAGATCTACTGGATTTCGAGTCCATCCCAGGAGAGTGTGTATTGTTACAATATGTAGATGACTTGTTGATAGCAGCAGTTACAAAGGAAATATGTCAGCAAGCAACGCATGATCTACTACACATTCTCTGGAAGGCATTATACAAGGTGTCTAGAAAGAAGGCTCAGTTGTGTTTGCCAACTGTCAAATATCTGGGATTCCAGATCTCTGAAGGTCAAAGAATTATGGGGCCAGAGAGAAAAGAAGCTGTATGTCAAATACCGATACCCAAGAATAGAAGACAAGTGCGAGAATTCTTGGGGGCAGCAGGCTTCTGTAGGATATGGATTCCCAGCTACGCGATACTGGCAAAACCTCTGTATGCAGCTATCAAAGGTACAGAGCACGACCCCTTCTTATGGACTCAAGAACAGCAAACGGCATTTGAAGATGTGAAGAAGGCTTTGATGAGTGCCCCAGCATTAGGTCTACCTGATCACACACGACCATTCTACCTGTATGTACATGAGCAAAGAAGAATGGCTGTGGGAGTATTGACACAGTACTTGGGATCATGGCAAAGACCTGTTGCCTACATGTCTAAGCAACTGGATACAGTGGCCAGCGGACTTCCACCTTGTCTAAGAGCCGTAGCTGCAGCTGCCCTGCTAGTAGCTGAAGCCGATAAACTCACTCTGGGTCAAGAACTTTATGTACGAGTCCCACATGCAGTACAGACGTTGTTGGATTACAAAGGAAATCATTGGTTTAGTAACAGCCGTATGACCAAGTATCAAGCAATGTTGTGTGAAAACCCAAGAGTGCATTTAGAGACTGTAAACACCTTAAATCCAGCTACCCTTTTGCCACAACCTACTGAAAGTCAACATGATTGTTTGGAAGTGATGGATGAAGTATTTTCAAGTAGACCAGATCTTCGTGATTTTCCCATCCAGAACCCCGATGTTCAATATTACACCGACGGCAGTAGTTATGTGAAAGAAGGGATCCGCTATGCAGGATATGCAGTAACAACGATAGACAAGGTGATAGAAGCTCGGCCACTGGCAAAAGGAACATCAGCACAAAAGGCAGAATTGATAGCACTGACACGAGCGTTACAATTGGCTGAAGGTTTAAGAGTGAACATCTACACGGACTCCAAGTATGCGTTTTTGACCACTCATGCCCACAGAGCTTTGTATAAAGAAAGAGGACTATTGAATTCAGAAGGCAAAGAAATCAAGTACGCAGCTGAAATCCTACAACTATAGGAAGCAGTGTGGGAGCCGAAAGAAGTCGGTATTATACATTGTCGAGCGCATCTGAGAGGAGATGGTAATGTAACCAAAGGAAATCGGATGGCAAATAGTGCATCTAAGCGTGCCGCTGAATCGGGAAGACAGGAATATGTGGAGCATATAGCTGCTCTTATACCAACTCCACTGTCTCAATGGACTCCGGTTTATACAGCTCAAGAAGAGGAGTGGTTAAAGACTGAACCTGGAAAGTATTTGGAGAACAAATGGTATCAGTTAGAAGATGGAAGAATAGTCATTACAGCATCACTAGCGGTAGAAATTGTCCAAAACTATCACAACGGGACACATTCTGGGAGAGATAGTACAGAAGAATCTCTCAGAAAACATTTCTACATACCAAGATTGTCCAACTTGACTCAGGCCATTGTACGAAGATGTGTAACGTGTGCTAAAAATAATGCAAGGCAAGGACCAGTAAAGCCACCAGGAGTCCAGTTTATGGGGGGACTCCCCATGTCCGATCTACAAATTGACTATACAGTAATGCCTAAATCTGGTGAACATCGTTACCTACTGGTAGTTGTGTGCACCTATTCAGGCTGGGTAGAAGCATGTCCTACTCGTACGGAGAAAGCAGGAGAAGTTGTGAGATTCCTGCTACGAGAAATAACACCCCGATATGGACTACCCTGCTCTATAGGATCGGACAATGGTCCAGCTTTTGTTCATCAGTGCCTACAACAACTGACTCATATGCTTGGTATAAAGTGGAGGCTTCATACGGCATATAGACCCCAAAGTTCTGGTAAGGTAGAGAGAATGAATAGAACTATTAAGAATCAGTTGGCTAAAATGTGTCAGGAAACCCAACTTAAGTGGAACGTTCTCTTGCCCATAGCTCTATTGCGAATCCGCAGTACACCTACCAGAAGGATGGGCCTCTCTCCTTTTGAAATCATGTATGGGCGACCACCTCCCGTACTTGGTAACTTAAGGGGGGATTTGAGTCAGTTGGGAGAAGGAATTACCCGGCAGCAGGTTGTAGAGTTGGGTAAGACTATGGAGGAGGTACAGAAATGGGTACAAGATAGATTACCTGTGAATATTTATCCCCCAGTTCATAGTTACCACCCAGGAGACCAAGTGTGGATTAAAGAGTGGAATAATGTACCGTTAGGGCCCAAGTGGAGAGGTCCTTATGTTGTTCTTTTATCTACCCCTACAGCGATAAAAGTAGCCAAAGTGACTCCGTGGATACATCACTCCAGGGTTAAACCAGCAGCAGTCGATTCTTGGCAAGCTACAGCAGATCCAGAGAATCCCTGCAAGATCCGGTTAAAGCGCACGACTCAGTCGGAGTGACGAGGAACCTTGTGGATTACAAATTTTATTGTTTCAGAGATTTGGTAAGTGAGTGAGAAGGCCATAATAAAGCCTGTCCGCTCACCAACGAGTGTATAAGTCAGGAAAAGTCTCGAAGGGACCCCTGTGAAGATGTGCAGAACTCCATTCCCTGCAGCCCTTACATCCTGGAAGCTGAGGTGCCTTCGCACGGACGAAGACTGAGGATGACGACGAAAGATGTGTTTCTAATAATGTTTTTATATGTGTATTTTTATATTCAGGAAGGTAGAGGTACCGACACTCCTAGCTGTGAGGTATGCATTAAGACTACAAGAACAGGTAACCATATTTCCCAGACCCTAATTTGGCATTCGCAATACGAGTGTAAAGGAGATGTATCAAGATGTAGATACTTAAATATAGAATATAGTGTGTGCCATTTAGGAGTAGGAGAACCTAAGTGCTTCAGTCCAGAGTATCAACCCCGTACAATTTGGTTGACTCTCAGGAATGGAGATCCTCAGGGGACCCTAATTAACAAAACGGTATTAAAATCCGTATATTCTTCAGGTGTTCTGCTATTTGATGCGTGTAAAGCGATATCAAGTGGTAGGAAGCCGTGGAATGTATGTGGGGATCTTAGATGGGAGAGAACGTATGGGTCTAACGATAAATATATTTGTCCCAGTAGTAAAAATAAGTATGTGAGTCCTAGATGCCCAAATAGAGATTATAACTTTTGCCCATATTGGTCTTGTGTGGGGTGGGCAACTTGGGGACAGACAGTAGACAAGGACATGATTGTGACTAAGTTGCCTACCAATCCATATTGTAAGTCTATGGAATGCAATCCCATCCATATACTTATAAATAACCCTGACAAGTTCTTAGATAAATATGGTAATTTATTTGGGTTCCAAATATATGGGACGGGTTTAGACCCTGGGACAGTATTGTTTATAGATTCATTGATTTAGCTGAAAGTATTGCCGGTAGTCTTAATGTTACCAACTGCTATGTGTGTGGAGGTACTAACATGGGAGACCAATGGCCTTGGGAAGCAAAGGAGGTAATGTCCGGTTCTGAGGCAGTTGAACAATCAATATCTTCACAAGCCGATTATCATATGAGTGTTAGAGGTAAATCTGAGTGGAGATTAAAGACCTCCATCATAGGTTATGTTTGCATAGCGAGGAAAGGAATGATGTATAATACTTCTGTAGGAGAGTTAACTTGTCTAGGGCAAAAAGCTTATGATGATAATACAAAGAATACAACTTGGTGGTCGGCTTCAAATGTCTCAGAACCATCTAACCCGTTTGCTAGATACACCAATTTAAAGGATGTGTGGTTTGATCTATCCATCACATCTAATTGGAGAGCCCCAGCAAATTTGTACTGGATCTGTGGTAAGAAAGCCTATTCGGAGTTGCCACAGGACTGGGAAGGGGCATGTGTGTTGGGTATGCTCAAACCATCCTTCTTCTTGTTACCTATCGAAACAGGTGAGACTTTAGGTGTTAAAGTCTATGATGTGAATCATAGGAAGAAAAGGGGACCCATAGAGATAGGTACCTGGGAAGATAATGAATGGCCTCCCCAGCGTATTATAGATTACTATGGGCCAGCCACGTGGGCAGAGGATGGTACCTTTGGTTATAGAACCCCAATTTATATGCTCAACCGTATTATAAGATTACAGGCAGTGGTTGAGATTATTACTAATGAGACCTCACAAGCGCTCAATCTTCTAGCGAAGCACAATACCAGGATGAGGACAGCAGTATACCAAAATAGATTAGCCTTGGATTACCTTTTGGCAGTAGAGTAAGGTGTATGTGGGAAGTTTAACCTGAGCAATTGCTGTCTTCAAATAGATGACGAAGGGCAAGCAATAGCTGAGCTTACTAGCCATATGGTTAAACTAGCGCATGTGCCTACTCAGGTATGGAAAGGGTATAATCCAAGTAGTTGGTTTGGTAGCTGGTATGAGTGGTTTGGAGGGCTTAAGGCATTGGTAGGTGGAGTCCTACTGATTTTAATGTTGTGTTTACTCCTGCCATGTCTTATACCCTTAGTAGTTAGGTCTGTGCAAAGCCTGATAGAAAATATAGCAGAGAGGAAGGCTGCTGCACAGATAATGGCAATTTATAAATGCAAGGCTCTAGATCAGGGAGAACCAATGCAGAAAGATGAGTGTTGAAGATTCACATCATAGATAAGTCTGGTCTGGTTCATGGTAACTTGCGGTGTATGCAAACCAAGGTTAAGTGATGCCTCAAGTAATTGTGAAATATCAAGAGGCATCAAAGGGGGGAATGTGGTGGAATCTCGGTAAAACTAAATTTAGTAGGCCGAGATTACCACGTGGCATGTGTACGTGCATATGCTGACGTATCAATCAGTAGTGTACGGAGCATGTGCAAGAATACAGGATGTAGTATTCCCCTCCTCCATTGTGCTGGACAGGCCATGCGGTCAAGCAGGAAGTAAATTCTTATTTGTATTGATTGGTCAAGAGAATGTGTGGGTGGAGCTTAATATGGGAGGAGTTATGTGCCTATATAAGGAGCCTGCACTATTGTCCGGGGCTCAGAACTTGTTGTATTTTGGTGACATTAGTCCCTCTGAGTCCCGATCGGTGAACCGAATAAAGAATCTCTTCCTTCCTGAAGAAACCTGTGTCCATCTCTCTGTGCTTCGCTTCCGTCAGTTTCTCCGGTATCAATAGCAGAAAACTGAAAGCATTCGCTAAGTTAGCTATGCTTCCAATTCTGCTGTTTTGACCTTAAGTTTGAAATTCACTGTGGAATCTTTCTTTAATGAATTACCCTGATTGTTTTATCCATTAAACTCTAAATCATAGCAAGCAGAAGCTGAGATAGTCATGCCGAAACTGTAGATGAGAAGGATCATTTTTCCAGACCAACTCTTTCATCCTGAATAGGACTAATCGGATTCCAATTAAATTATCAAACCATTTTCAAATGATTTGACAACTTACCTTTAGAGAGCGCCACTGCACTCCAGGCACCATAACCACAACAGCATGCTGGAGCAGTTATCGTGCTCGTAGTTTTCCTTTACACTTTGATTCTTGACTATAGGAAAAAATTTAATTCAAGATGATTCCTAAATAAGATAGGTGACTGTTTTGGCTGCTGCTTCACAAATCGTTAGGTTAAAAGTAAGAATTGACAGCATCATTACTGCGTCCCAAGCAATTTCATCAGTGGTTGTCAGTCAGACAGATAGATAGGAGGCAGTCTCTCAAAGTGAGAGAGGGATTAGATATTAGATAAAAATCACAACAGAGGCCCTTGTTAGAATCTCATCAAATGAATCAAGAGCAAAAACAGGTTTCCCACTTCAGGAAGAACTGCATAACTGCCAGATCCTGAACAGCCTGCATGCTTTGCATTGAAGCCTGAGGACTTCTAGCTTACAAGGCATAACATGGCAAAGAAAACTAGCCGTGGTCTCTTAACTTGATCAAGTAAACTCCTTCTCTTATAAGAATAACATAAGATAGGAAAGAAGCCTGGTGCATGCTGGGATATAGTGTGTTCCCTGAGCGAGATATGGAGTTTTCATACGTGACAGATTTGTATGTTCTATTGATTAATGTTGGGAATTTCTGGGTGACAACCTCTTAAAACAACATGCAATTCTATTTAAATCAATATATAATTCAATGTGTTTTGTTTACTATTTATATAATCATTTGTGCAATATTGTATGGCAAACAAGAACAAAATATATGTAGGGCAAAAAACAAACTGACTATTTTCATCTAGTAACATACTTAATAAATACATATAGATAGTCCTATAGTGCGATATCAAATGAAAATATGGTGGGGGTTTTTCCACATTGAAGCTATCATTTATTTTACAACGTATCATACCTTAGTAGGTATGGTCTGAATAATATAAATTCATCCCATAATGCATTGCCTACCGTAGGCTATAAACATGCACAAGATGCATAGCACAAACACTAACGTTTTCTGCAGTAGTCACTACATCGATTAAAAAAATATACATACAACGGGGGGCAGGGCATGACAGCAATGGCGACTGGATGTGTTTACACTGAGCTCCACCTGTATACGTCGATTTTGGCCAGTCGCCCTTGCCATCTACACTTTACTCTGAGCAATCTAAGACTCCTTGCCAACCTACATTGTTGACCGGCTCGGGGTTGCCTCATGCGGTCACGGACAACTGTTTTTTACCGATTGAGTGCGAGGCCTGGCAGGCGCAGCAGTAGGGAGAGACGGAAGATCTTCCGACCTGACGTGTGCCGACTCTAAGTACCAAGGAGCTGGTGCCCTGCTACCCCCCTTTGGACCGGTGGGGGTGATCCCGGTACTCACCATGTGGACCCGTACACTCTAGGGGAGACAAGTGGCCCTGCCTTACTCAGCTATCAACCGTCTGGGTTACCTATCATGGCGGATGTTGCGTGTCCCCTAACATGCCAGAGCAAGTGGTCTGGGTTCCAGTCCCGGCTGGACGCCCTCTTCTACAGGTTCTGGAGGAGGCTACATGCCAACTTCCTCACCTGCAAGGGTGGTCTGGCAGCCCTGTGGCAGACGAGCAGCTTTGGGCCCAATTACGATGACGCAAACTGCAACGGCTGCACCAGAAGCAAACACTGTATGGCCCACCACAGAAGCAGGGCAAACGCAGACCACGATCAGTAATCTGCGAGAGAGCTGCAGAGCAGTGGGAAGCGCTGCACGTACCGCATGGACTGACTGCTCATCATGCCACCGGTCTCTGAAGCACTCTGCTGGCCATACAGCATCACACTGTATCCTGCCCCAAACAGGTATCGGCTGAAGAGTGATCAGTGGAACCTCAATGCGGTTCTCTAAATGCCCAGCATAACTACCCTGAAGAGAACTGTTGGTGTACTGGCTACCCTTTTTCTTGTTGGCATATAGTATCCTAATGTTCTATTATGCCTTTCCATTAAACTTCAATGCTATAGCTCGTGTGTCCTGTGTTTTGGACTTTCCCACCCAGAAAGAGGGTTCAATGGGGCGGTATTCTTATGCTGCTGACCAGATCAGATAGTCTAGCTTATCTCATTAACTACACACACATACAGATGGTACCTACTACGTACGGATATACACATACATACACACACAAAATATTACTGCTCCTCCCTTCCCCCCCCCCCTCTATTGCCCGTTTCTCAGTTTATCTGTGAATAAAGTCACCATTTAGTAAATGTCCCCTAGCCATATATTATCTCTTATTTTTTGGGAACATAGATCAAATTCAATATTATGAAACAAAACTAACATTCTCGGCAATTGCACCGTTCGGTTGGTCATGATTCAGGAACATTTCGGCTTGGATCAATAATCTGATTGGCCCAAAATCGGACAAACTGCAGTTTGGACAAAAACAAATCTTAAAGTCTTACGCAATTTACTTTGGTTATGGATGGTTATGTCACATTTGTAATTGGGGAACATCATTCTGGCTGACACGCACACCAGGATGGCAAGCTGTCTGTCAAGATAATTAGCTAGTGCTACCCATAAGCAGAGCACTTCTGAAGCGATCAGTTATGGCATGCTTTGGAATTACTTCACCCAGACTGTAAACCGTTTTATCAATGTGCTCACCCCAGACCTTTCTCTAAAGTCCCAGAACCAAGACATCAGCATATAAAACATGGATGACAGGTCAGGTCCAAAAATCTGGACTGTCTATATGGATTCATGATGGTTTCTACTAATGAAAACACTGTTAAAGGGACATTCAACTGCCTAAATAAAAAAAATTGAAAACATGCATTCAACTGTGCATGTTTTTTTTTCTATTTGGAAAGATCTCACCTGCACCCTTAGCAAGTCCTCCTCTTCTAGCCCAGCTTATTCTGTGGCTGTCCAATCACAGACATCTCAATGCAGCTCAATGAGAAGTCTTTGCAAGGCAGGTGCTCTAAGCAATTACCAGTCTCTTGAGTTTAGCTCCACTGAGGAAGTAACAGGACTGGTTATCTGATTGACATCAAGCGGGTGTAAAAATATAAAAATTTTAAATGTGCCAATAATCGCAACAATAATAGCAAAGAAAAGGGACATTTCCATGGTGATAGGTGCCTGTTGTACACAATCAAGAAGTACCAATAAAGATAGAACACCAACATATGCTGCAGCATTGTACAGAGTATATACATTTATATATAAATAAGTGATGACCAACAACATAATGACAGAAGCATCAGCTGTTGAGGGCCCTGCTCTACTGAGCATGCCATCTAACTTTGCATACCATTGCCAAGCAAAAAATCCTGTTTTGCTACTTGTGGTCCCTAAATTGCCTCCATTAAATCACGGCTTTCATTCAGAACTTTAGCACAGTAGCACACAGTATAGACACAGTGTATCCCCAGCATTCCTGTATAATCAGCATTCTACTCCTGGACTAGAGAGCATGTACCCTCAGCACTCTACTCCTGGACTAGAGAACATGTATCCTCAGCACTCTACTCCTGGACTAGAGAACATGTATCCTCAGCACTCTACTCCTGGACTAGAGAACATGTATCCTCAGCACTCTACTCCTGGACTAGAGAACATGTATCCTCAGCACTCTACTCCTGGACTAGACAGCATGTATCCTCAGCACTCTACTCCTGGACTAGACAGCATGTATCCTCAGCACTCTACTCCTGGACTAGAGAGCATGTATCCTCAGCACTCTACTCCTGGACTAGAGAGCATGTATCCTCAGCACTCTACTCCTGGACTAGAGAGCATGTATCCTCAGCACTCTACTCCTGGACTAGAGAGCATGTATCCTCAGCACTCTACTCCTGGACTAGAGAGCATGTATCCTCAGCACTCTACTCCTGGACTAGAGAGCATGTATCCTCAGCACTCTACTCCTGGACTAGAGAGCATGTATCCTCAGCACTCTACTCCTGGACTAGAGAGCATGTATCCTCAGCACTCTACTCCTGGACTAGAGAGCATGTATCCTCAGCACTCTACTCCTGGACTAGAGAGCATGTATCCTCAGCACTCTACTCCTGGACTAGAGAGCATGTATCCTCAGCACCCTACTCCTGGACTAGAGAGCATGTATCCTCAGCACCCTACTCCTGGACTAGAGAGCATGTATCCTCAGCACCCTACTCCTGGACTAGAGAGCATGTATCCTCAGCACCCTACTCCTGGACTAGAGAGCATGTATCCTCAGCACCCTACTCCTGGACTAGAGAGCATGTATCCTCAGCACCCTACTCCTGGACTAGAGAGCATGTATCCTCAGCACCCTACTCCTGGACTAGAGAGCATGTATCCTCAGCACCCTACTCCTGGACTAGAGAGCATGTATCCTCAGCACCCTACTCCTGGACTAGAGAGCATGTATCCTCAGCACCCTACTCCTGGACTAGAGAGCATGTATCCTCAGCACCCTACTCCTGGACTAGAGAGCATGTATCCTCAGCACCCTACTCCTGGACTAGAGAGCATGTACCCTCAGCACCCTACTCCTGGACTAGAGAGCATGTATCCTCAGCACTCTACTCCTGGACTAGAGAACATGTATCCTCAGCACTCTACTCCTGGACTAGAGCACATGTATCCTCAGCACCCTACTCCTGGACTAGAGAGCATGTATCCTCAGCACTCTACTCCTGGACTAGAGAGCATGTATCCTCAGCACTCTACTCGTGGACTAGAGAGCATGTATCCTCAGCACTCTACTCGTGGACTAGAGAGCATGTATCCTCAGCACTCTACTCGTGGACTAGAGAACATGTATCCTCAGCACTCTACTCCTGGACTAGAGAACATGTATCCTCAGCGCTCTACACGTGGACTAGAGAACATGTATCCTCAGCACTCTACTCGTGGACTAGAGAACATGTATCCTCAGCACTCTACTCCTGGACTAGGCAACATGTATCCTCAGCACTCTACTCCTGGACTAGGCAACATGTATCCTCAGCACTCTACTCCTGGACTAGGCAACATGTATCCTCAGCACTCTACTCCTGGACTAGGCAACATGTATCCTCAGCACTCTACTCCTGGACTAGGCAACATGTAGATTGCCGCAACCTCTGGTCTACCCCCACCTCCACCCTTCTCAGTCTGTCCACTGGCTGAGCATGGTGGGTAGTGCAGTCCACTGAAAGCACTTGAGGGACGGTAGGTCTTACAAAAACTGCTCAATTAGTTTGTTCTGTGGTTTCACTCACCTGGATGAAGGCCCGTTCATGTGAGGAGCTGCACTGCCTCCCCTCAGTAGGTTAGCACAGTGCCCAGCCTTGCGAGTAAGGCTTTGCAGGGTGACCTGAAGGTAAGCACTGTTCCCCAGCTCATTCCAATGGTTTTGCTTGATAATTTGGCGTATGAGCTCCTTTATATCCTGGGCGATATCCGGCAGGTAGGGATGACTTCTGTGGAGTTGAGCGTCCCCTCTGAACTTAATGAGGCCATCCAGCTCCCGGAGAGTCCTGTCCACCATCTTCCTGTCCAGGCGAGAACTCCATAGTCCATGTGTGGAGGACATGTGTTAAGTGGGGTGGGACAAATGGGGCAGAGGGCAGCGGAAGAGTAGACAGCAAGTACGAAGGAAGAAAAATATAGGAAGCTGTTGGCTTTAGGCACAGAATGGAGAAGACAGGTGATCTAGGATGGTGGAGAATAGAGAAGCTGGGGAGGTACCCTCATAGAGTGACAAAAGTTGTTGTCTGGATCTAATTGGAAATCCAGGGTCTCTTCTGGTTGTGGCTGCCGTTCAGAGTGACAGCTCAGCTGTGCAGTCTCTTCCTGTTTGTGAAATAGAGACACACCTACTGCATGTTAGGTGCACCTGCCGGACAGGTAGAGTCTGTGCTAGGAGCGTGCAGGTACCTGGACTGTGTGTTCTGGATCAGTATAAAGCATTGTACTCTCTGGGTTCAGTACATGCAGTCATTTGGCACACTGTACTAGTAAATAACTGCAGTTTTTTGAGCTAGTATACTAGAATTACAGTGGCTGCACATTATACAGGTAGCACAGTGCATCCAATGGGATCTGTACATGCAGCTAAGGGCATAGAGTACAGTATAGGTACACTGCCTGCACTCAACTAATGGCACTGAGTACAGTTCTGGTTCACTGGCTATGCAACCAGAACATAGCAAAGAGGAGGCAGAAAAGCACAAAAACTTTTATTACAGCATGAAAAAAAAAATGTGTAATGAATACATGATTTGTTGGTTTATTCACTAAACACTGAAGTGCAGCAAATTGAAAAAACGAATTTCCAAAAAATGGTCAACATTGAAATTGACAAATCTCCAGTATTCCTACAGTAACAGCTTGCCTACTTTATCCAAAAAAAATTTCAACTTAACTTATTCACTACAATTTGGGGTTATGTGAATAAACCCCCATACAGTGTAAGAAGAGCTCGGATTTAGATTTCCTTTGTGTTATATTTTTTTTTTTTACTATAATCAACCAATTTAGGAAATGTATTGGCTATGTTTGACATTTTCAAAAATTTTGGCCAGAATTTAAAAATTGTGGTTGTCAATTCTCTGCAACAACAAGAAATGCACTAGAACATTGCAGCAATTAGATCATTTTAAATTAGATACAGTGGTACCTCGGTTTGCAAACGCCTCGGTTAATATAATTTTCGGCTTACAAATGAAAATCCATTGAAAAGAATGCCTCGGTTTACAAATGTTTTTACGCAATACAAAGCAAGATGCCCCAGGAGGCATTGCGCCTGGGATGTTTGTACCGCCGCTCCCGTGCATGCATCAGGTTTTGGAGCCATCCTGGAAATTTTTTGCAGCGGTTTTGGGACTTTTTGGAACTTTTTGGGTGCATTTCTCAAGCCGAGGAAAGGTAGGGGAGCTGAGCTTTGTCATTTGCATGGCTTGTACTGTGTGTTCTGCATTGTGGGTTGGTTTCCATGCCAGCTCATTTTGACTTTTTTTTGTGACGTTCAGAACGTATTAATTGGTTTTCAAAGAATTCCCAAGGGAAACCGCGTTTTGGTTTACATATTTTTCACACTAAGAAACGTCCCGGAGAACGCATTAAAGGAACACTGTAGTCACCTAAATTACTTTAGCTAAATAAAGCAGTTTTAGTGTATAGATCATTCCCCTGCAATTTCACTGCTCAATTCACTGTCATTTAGGAGTTAAATCACTTTGTTTCTGTTTATGCAGCCCTAGCCACACCTCCCCTGGCTATGACTGACAGAGCCTGCATGAAAAAAAAAAAATCTGGTTTAACTTTCAAACAGATGTAATTTACCTTAAATAATTGTATCCCAATCTCTAAATTGAACTTTAATCACATACAGGAGGCTCTTGCAGGGTCTAGCAAGCTATTAACATAGCAGAGGATAAGAAAATCTTAATTAAACAGAACTTGCAATAAAGAAAGCCTAAATAGGGCTCTCTTTACAGGCTGTGCAAGTCACATGCAGGGAGGTGTGACTAGGGTTCATAAACAATTAAATTCCTAAATGGCAGAGGAATGAGCAGTGAGGCTGCGGGGCATGTTCTATTCACCAAAACTGCTTCATTAAGCTAAAGTTGTTCAGGTGACTATAGTGTCCCTTTAAATTTGTAAACCGAGACACCACTGTACAAAAAAAAGGCTATGAATGGTTCATGCAGGAGAGATCATTATCCCTGGTTATTAATTCACAATTTTCAAGTTTTTAGAAATTATATTTTGCAATTTCCCTGCTCTGAGTTTTTTTTTTTTTTTAAATTTTTAAAGAGAGGCAGGCCCAAGAGATGAGGAGCAGTTGTTAATGTTAGAATGTCCTTTAAACTGACAAATGTCTAGTGGATCACAATGATCCCAGACCAAAGGGAGAATGTAAAGATCATTGATCCTGATTTACTATCCTATCAAGTGGCTAGCAGCACCAGAGATATTCTATAGCATGGCCTGGCGGTATTGTTATTGGCATTGTGTAGTATGACTGTTCCTGTGCGCAGGTTGTGTGTGATAGGGGTCTGGCATTACATTACATTATATCACCTCTTTTTACACAACCCTATACAAGAGTAAAGAAAGTTACCTGGCAGAAGAGATTTTTGCCTGCAAGGTCTACATAACCATGCTTTCTGGCAGGGAGGGAGGGCAGCTGATTAGGAGCTAACACTCCTACTCTTGGCCCCTTAACCCCTTAAGGACACATGTCATAATTCCCTTTTATTCCAGAAGTTTGGTCCTTAAGGGGTTAAAGGAACATTCCAGGCTCCATAACAACTTATTTGGAATTAAGTTGGTATGAGGCCAGGAGGCCCTTGGTGCGAACTTAACATTAGAAATGAAGCCGCTCCAGAGTGTCTGAGTGCCTCTTCTTTCTGACTTGTGTCCTTCCGCTGCTCAGAATCCTAAAAAAATAACCATCGTCATTACTTCCACCTTACTCCCCTCCCCTCTCTATTCATCCCATGCATCCTCTACGTACATACCCTCCTACAAAACTTTCAAATCCTACTCCCACCTTCACTTCGTTTCTATCCGTCTGCTCAGCTGGTGATGTCTCTCCAAACCCCGGTCCCCTCTCAGCAAACTCACCACATACTAACCCAAGGATCCACACCAATCTCATACCCATCTCATGTTCCCCTAAATCCTCCTTCAATATTGCCTTCTGGAACGCACGCTCTGTTAGCAATATTACTAAATCCACTGCTGTCCATGACTTCTTCATCTCTCGTTCAATAGATTTACTAGCCTTAACAGAAACCTGGCTCTCCCCCTCTGACACTGCTACCCCTGCATCTTTGTCATTCGGTGGCCTCCAACTTACCCACAACCCAAGAAACTCTGAATGTAAAGGTGGTGGTGTTGGGTTTCTCATCTACCCTCACTGCTCCTTTAAACCTCTACCCACCCCCCCCCCCCTTCCCTCTCTTTCCCATCATTTGAAATACATTCAATTCGCCTTTTCAAACCCTTCTCTGCTAACATTGCTGTTATTTATCGTCCCCCTGGTTCCCCTCTTCTATTCCTTGACCACTTTGCTGCCTGGCTACCCTAGTTCCTCTCTTCTAACATTCCATCCCTAATTCTCGGGGGCCTCCAATATTCCTATTAACCCACCTTTGACCTCTGCAGCCTCTAAACTACTTTCAGTTACTTCCTCCCAAGGGCTATCACAGTGGGCTAATTCTCCCACCCATGTAGCTGGCAATACCCTTGACCTAATCTTCACTTATGCATGTACAGTATCTAATATCTGCAACACTCCATTTCCTCTCTCTGATCACCACCTCTTATCATTTGCTCTCGTGTACCCCCTCACCCAACAACCTCAACCCCCTCTAACTTTCGTCCCATATCCCTGCACCCTTTTTCCTCATAGCTTCTGGAAAGACTTGTCTTTACCCATGTGTCTCATTTCCTCAATTCCAACGCTCTCCTTGACCCCCTTCAATCTGGCTTCCGCCCTCTCCACTCTACAGAGACTGCGCTTATGAAAGTTAATAACGACCTAATTGCAGCTAAATCCAAAGGCCACTAGTCCATACTAATTCTTCTTGACCTCTCAGCGGCCTTTGACACCGTTGATCATGCTCTCCTTCTTCAAACTCTTCAATTGCTTGGTCTCTGTGACTCTGTCCTCTCATGGTTTACCTCTTATCTCTTCCAATGCTCATTCAGTGTCTCTTTTTCTAATGATACCTCCTCCCCTCATCCTGTTTCAGTTGGAGTCCCCCAAGGCTCTGTGCTTGGTCCCCTTCTATTTTCTCTTTATACTGCCTCTCTTGGCAAACGTATTACCTCTTTTGGATTCCACTACCACCTATACGCTGATGACACCCAGTTACATCTCTCCTCCCCAGACCTCTCCCCTACCGTCCTGCAACATGTCACTGCTTGCTTTTCTTCCATCTCTGACTGGATGTACTCCCGCTTGCTGAAACTCAATCTCTCTAAAACTGAGCTCCTTGTCTTTCCTCCTCCTAATACTGATCCTCCTCTTTCGCTCTCCCTTCAAGTTTGTGTTACCCACATCAGTCCATCCTTGCAAGCGCGCTGCCTTGGCGTCATACTTGACTCTGGTCTCAACTTTGAGCCTCACATCCAGCATGTTGCCAAATCCTGTAGATTCCATCTTAAAAACATAGCCCGCATCCGCCCCTTTCTTGCACCAGATACTACCAAGGAGCTTGTCCATGCTCTAGTAATTTCCTGCATGGATTATTGTAACCCTCTCCTGATTGGTCTTCCCAAAAGCCGTACTGCACCCCTACAGTCCATAATGAACACTGCTGCTAGACTGATTTTCCTCTCTAGTCGTTTCTCTAACACCTCACCCCTCTGCTAGTCCTTACATTGGCTTCCTGTATGCTATCAGAGTCAATTCAAGGTACTAACTCACACCTATAAAGCACTGAACAACTCTAGCCCCTCTTATATCTCCTCACTGATCCATAGGTATGTCCCTTCTCGGTCTCTCCGCTCTGCCCGTGACCACCTCCTGTCCGTTGTCCGCACCCGTACAGCCAACTCACGCTTGCAGGACTTCTCGCGGGCAGCTCCCTTCCTATGGAATAGCCTGCCTACCGCCATCAGACTCTCCCCTAGTCTTGCATCTTTTAAGAAGTGCCTTAAAACCCATCTCTTTAGGAAAGTTTATGGCCTCCAAGACTAACCTCTACCTCACATACCTGTCTCTTGCCCTCTCCTAAAGGGCAGCCCACCTTATTTGGCTGCAAATTCCTGTCCTAATGTGTATTACACCCCACCTCCTATAGAATGTAAGCTCAATTGAGCAGGGTCCTCTTCAACCTAATGTTCCCGTAAGTTTATTTGTAATTGTCCTATTTATAGTTAAATCCCCTCTCATAATAATGTAAAGCGCTACGGAATTTGTTGGCGCTATAAAAATGGCAATAACAATAATCATAATAATAATAAAGCATTGGACAGGGGCGCCGCTGATTGGCTAAGTGCATCAGCTGACACTCTAAGAAAATCAGTGGCTCCCAATTCACGAAAAAGCTTGTACATATATTTCTCAAACCATTTGTGAATGGAGAGCTACTGATTGGCTTAGAGCGACAGCTAACGCTCTTAAAATATCTGTAGCGCCCCTGTCGGAGGCTTTCACTATCATGTATGTGAGCAGAGAAAGGACAGGGGCAGAGCGATTACGTGCTAGATACCAGACTTGGGGTTAAATTGTTCCAGTAAAGTTGTTATGGTTTCTAGAATGTTCCTTTAACAATTATTTTGCTAACCCTACACCTAATTCTCCCATCTATAATCATCTCAACTCTAAATTATGGAGTCTGGTTAGTTCCTAACCATAAATCTCATAATCCTTACCCTAATTTTAAATCCCGAAACTAGAAAGTTCGATGTTTTTCTTTAAACATCCCATTATTATAAACAGTGCTGCAATATTACTCTTTTAAATGGGGTGCTGCACTGAACCTGTGAATGCCCTATGATTTTTATGCCATGACTGAACTGAAGCAGAACTAGTGCCAACTCCTGAGATAACTGGAGCCTCAAACAACTTGATTTATTGCTCAAGACTTTTTGCTGTTTTCTGGTTTTGACTTTCCCTTTTTGAACTGCGTAGTGCAGTGGTTCCCAAACATTTTAGGTTCAAGGCACCCTTAATATTTTAGCACTCTGTAGTGGTTATGGTGCCAGGAGTGCCGTGGTGCCCTCCCAGAGTAAGTAGTCAAACGGTTTAAGTACAGCTTGACAACTTACCTGGGGTCTGCCAGGATATGGGCTGTAGTAGGGGATAGGGACAGTAGTGTGTGTGTGTGTTAGGGGTGCAATGTATGCGTGTGTGAGGGATGCAATGTATGCTTGTGTGAGGGGTGCAATGTATGTGTGTGTGAAGGGTGCAATGTATGTGTGTGAGGGGTGCAAAATGTGTGAGGTGCATTGTGTAAGGGTTGCATTGTGTGTGTATTGTGGGCAGTGTGTGCATGAGGCATACCGTGTGTATAGGGGGCGGTGTCTGTGTATTGGGGGAAGAGTGTGTGTGTGTAGGGGGAGTTATTAAAGGTGTAGGAGTGCAGATTATTAAATATATATGCTTATTTTTTAATTTAAAAAAAATAATTTTCTTATTCCTCCTCTCTTCTTACCTTACTAAACCCTGGTGGTCCAATCGGGGAGCCCTTGTGGTCCAAGTGGTGAGAGTGAATTCTAGCACCTCCTGAGAGCTGCTAGAATTCACTCTCGCAATATTCGGAGCATTGCCATGGTAACCACGGCAATGCTCCGAGCTCACAAGATGAGCTGCAAGTTAGAACTCCCCCGGGTCCTCTCTCCCTCCCCTGCCTTACAGTGCTAGCAGGCCGGTGAGGGAGATCTCTGATCTATCCTCTGGTCCTGCAGGGGAGAGCGAGGCACGCAACAGTTATTTTCTCGGGAAAGAGGAGGAGGGGGTTGGCCACTCTTCCTGGTGCTATGATTATAGCACCGGGGAAACATTTTGCAGCGGCCCTGTGTGCCTGTGCCGCAGCACACAGTCTGGAAATCGCTGGATTAGTGTATGGACCTCCTGACCTCCATTATCATTGATTTCTGCGAGTCCTTCGCGTTTTTCTACAATCCTTGCTTTGTGATCTTGCTTACATAGTTTCTATCAGCACTTTAGTTCTTACCTCCCTGGAGCATTTTCCATTAAATGTCTGGTGGTGACACATTTGACGCTTTAGAACGAGCCCTATGTTTGTGAGTTCTGTCATTAGCTGCTCTAGACAGATACACAGTGTTTGGAGAGAAGGAGTTAATAATTCCCAGTCAATTTAATTCACTGCAGTTAATTCACTATTAAATTACTGTATGTATAAATTTCCCTTTTTTTTGTACACATTTCCTGGTTTTTAATGTCATGTTGACATAAATACATCCAGGGATTTCCCCACAGCTTACTGTTGCCATGCTGATATTTCCCTATTATCTCTTTTTGATTAACTCCTATTTTTTCTGTTTCCCATGAAATATCTTACTTTGTATCAACCTATACATATTGTAAATAAATAAAAAGTGAGCCAGTAATGGTTAGAGAGAACAAGAAGAAAAAAAAAAAAACAGATGGATGAGTGAGACATATGAGTTTTTTTCTGTTGCGCATACATTTTGAATGTTTGCACAGTTAAATTGAGTATTGCGTCAAAAATTTAAATCCCCTTTGAATTCTCACTTTAGTGAATAACCCTGAAAGTTTATTTACTAAACAACAATTATAGATTTTATATCTGAATTGCAAAACGTAGGCTAAAATAGCCTAGCCATAATTATTGGTGAGCTGGAAAAAATATTTATATTTTTTGCCCAGATTTTGCATTACAGATTTCGATTTGCTACAATTCGGAGTTTAGTAAATACATTCTACAGATTCCAGCTCTTTGAGAAATCTATAGTATTTAATTAGATTTCTTGGATATTTCGTAGACTCCGCAGGCATCCGGGAGCCGCAATTAAAATGTGGGAACGCCCGGGAGATTTGGGATTTCTGGTGTTAGAAAGTACATGTTGAACTTAACTTGCCTTTCCTACCTAGATCAAGAAGATTAACTAGCAATAAATACAGATAGCGAGACACTTACAGCTGTTCCTTATCGCAGAGAATAGTTATTTCCTCATACTAATTTTGGAAAGCTAGCTGTATTATGCAGATAGATAGATAGATAGATAGATCCGAGCCTTTTGGATTCTTTGACCTCATAAATGTTATGATTCAACAATACCTCTGCTTTACCCCACTTTGTACTATTTAGCCACAGGATAGCCTTACGTAACTGCCAGTGTTCGTAAAGCAGGAAATTCCAAACTGCCATAAAGTCTTTCAAATCTAGATTGAGATGAGAGCAAATAATGTAATTGGTCTTTAAGGGGTTAATGATTTCTCGGATACGTCTCGAATAAACAAAGGTCAAGTGCCCCTTTAGGAGTAGTGCTTAAAACATCTCAATTCCAGGATGACTTACAGAATATAGAAAACACAGGAAGACGGGAAAGTACCTTGATTCTTGTAATAAAAGCTTTATTTTTAAACTGTTTTCTGACATAGTTTATGACATGTAATAAAGACAGAACTTATATGTTTATAGGTTGACTTTTCATGATACGTCCAGAACATTCAGGTGTAAAGTATCTCCTGTCCAGAAGTTCTTGGAGGGGGCAGCATATTACCACACTAGATGGGAATGGTGTGCAGTTCTAACTTGACAAGTCCTTAGCTAATTTGCCCATTTTCTTTTAAGAAACTTTTGTAACTGAACTGAACTGATAATTTAGGCAGTTAACGGGTGAGATGAGGTGAGATAATGGCTTTGGTTTATACAGGGAATTGTAAAGCTATTTATATTGAAGTAGCATGGCTCCCAATTGTCCTGCTTTTGGCAGAGCAGTCCCAATTTCAGGGGGCCTGTCCTGATTCATTATGCTGGTGTCTAACCCCCGGGAACACTGTTGGGGTAAAAAGCACTCCATAAATGTATTGAGGTTCCAAAATAATGAACATTTCCACATGCTAAGAGGTCTTTGTTAAAGGACCACTATAGTGTCAGAAAAAACAACTTGTTTTCCTGGCGCTATATAGTCCTTTCAACCCCAACAGTACCAGACTTGGGGTTAAACTGTTCCAGTAAAGTTGTTATGGTTCCTAGAATGTTCCCTCAGGCCCCCCCCCCCCCCCCCCCCCCCCCGCTGGGCTGAAGGGGTTAAAACCCCTTTAGCCACTTACCTTAATCCAGCGCCGGGCTCCCTCGGTGTTGGTGACCTCTCCTCCCCCTCCAGAGCCGTGCGCGCATTCAAACCGACCATAGGAAAGCATTACTCAATGGACGTTCTGCGTGCTCAATGCAATTTTCGCATTGAGCGTTGGGGAAGCGTCTCTAGCGGCTGTCAGGAAGACTGTGGATCTGATTGGTTCTAACCAGCCTTTGACCCCAAAGGCAGTTAGCAGGTTCCTATTTGCATAATTGCTGCTCAGCACAAACCCTCCTGTGGATTGATTGCTGCTCGACACAACTTTTCTGTCAGGACAGTAATGTTGCTCGGCACAACTTCTCCTGTCAGAACAGTAAATACCATTAATCAAATTTTTATGTGCAGATGAATACGTGACAATTCTCTCCTTATCAGGTTTTTGAAGAGCAATCTACAAACTGCAAATGTGTAAATCTATCAGGCACACCCAGTGCACTTTTACAGCATTCCTAGGGATAGGCTACTGATTGGTTAGATTAGTGTCTCCCCTGGAGTAGGTGTGGAAGGCATGAGAGAGAAGAAGCAGGTAAACATGAAGAAAAAACATATTTACCTGCTTATTGTTAGCCTGCAGAATGAGGCAACAGCCTCATTCAAAGCTAAATCTTTTGAACGAGACAGTTGTCTCAAAGTTATGAATGTCCCTTTAAGTAAAAGTATTTACTTCTAGGCTATGCATACAAGATAAGCAAACATGTCAAGCGTTCTAGATTTAACTATTCTACCATATAAGATTGCAATTAAAGTCATCCTGCATCGTATCGTATCGCAGTCTGGATCGTGATAAGCTCAGAGTATATAAGGACTGGCTTGCACCCCTTGAAAACAATTTCATGAGGGTTTGTTTAGAGAGGGATATTTGTGGAGAATTTTTCCAGTAAAATAGTTTTGGCATTACATTTGAAATTAACTTTAAATCTTTACTTAAGAAATCTGGATAATTTTAATGCCTAAATACCACGTTTGCTAAATATGAGATATAAGTGGGTCGTCAAACTGCTTTAAAAATAAAGAAACTATTTGAAAAATGCAGCTCTAAAGTGGTACAGCAACATTCAATCCTTGCACTGAAACTATTATACAGATCACGTATTAGTAAAGCACCAGAAGAAAATTAGAATATATAGAAAAGTAATAATTAACCTTGTTGAAAATGGATATTTAGTACTTCTGTCTGTCCTTTGACGTTTTTTTTTTATTTTTTATCCTCTACTTTACACTTTTCCTCCTTTCTGGTTGAAAAAAAAAGCATCTGGGAGAATTAAGGAAATTGATACTACAGATCATATTGTTACAATACAGTGTATTGTTACACAGTAGTGTGTTCCGCTGTACATGTTACTTCCTGTTAACATTTGAACTGTAAGATCTCCTGAGAAATCTAGTGGTGGTTTACACTAACATTTATTTTTAAAATAGTTAGAGGTAAGATGAAATCTTAACACATTTACGCACAGTAAATTACGAAGACTGAATTGTATAATTAAGACCAAATTAGGCAAGTTGTTGTTTTGGGTAGTCATTGCAGCCTCTCTGTCCTGTGGTTTTGCAATTTCAAGGGACACTATAGTCACCTGAACAACTTCAGCTTAATGATGTTGTTCAGGTGAGAACGATAGATCCTATGGGGAAGCACTGTGATTGGATCAGGCTACCACATGTCAGCAGACTGCTTGTTTTTCTGAGTCTAACAGCATGCAGATTTACAGCTTCAGGCTTGAATACAATAAGATGGTGGTGTTTAGGGTTAGGAATATATGTTTGTGTTCTTTTAACACTCTCTCTCTAGTAAATACATTTATTAGTTTAGGCAAAAATAGCTGAAAATAATTCTCAAACTTGCACAGATTGAAATGTTTCTCGCTACCTAGTTTTTAAGCCTATATTTAGCAAACTGGTTGACAACTAAGTGCAATTGACTGTTTAGTAAATAGATGAGATTCCACAGTGTTTAACCCCTTTAGATATACCAGATTCAATGATAGATTAAAGCTAACTATCACAAAAGCAAACACTCCAATACAAAGTTGTCACCCCAACTTAATACTGAGTTAACTAATAATGGCGGATGCAAGGAGCTTCTCCAGGGGGCTTTCCCATGCCATTACCCCAGATACAAATATAAAGAATACTAGCTTGGCAGGGATACAACTCAACCTACAATAGTGTGTTACCGTTAGACACAAAATATGCCAACAATACAAAAGCACGCACAAATATAGATGGTTGATAGCACCTTAGAGTGTCTACCCCAATGACCTGTGGGTCAAGTTTCCCCAACGAACAGTAGACCACAGGATCTTCACACCTCTTATTTGTAAGGAATTCCAACAAGAACCAAGATACGAATACATTTTATTAGCTCTAAATAAGATCAATAAAATCTGTCTGAATTCCTAATTCTTTATATTAGAATATATTAGAATATTGTACAAAGTTCTAAGCAGTGGCTAATTCATAGGGGATCTTGGGGCAGCACCCCACCAGTTTTTTTTTTGTTTTTTTTTTGTAGGGAAAATTGTATTTGCAGTAGTTTATAAAAAATATCGTTCTTTTTCTGGAGGGGACGATGATAAACCAAAAAATATGGAACAAATTAGTGCCTCTCTAAGTGTGTAATAGGTTTGAGTTCTGCATGACCCCTCTCCCCTCACTGATTGGGCTAGAATTAGGGTTAGGGACTAATTTAGCCTCTCTCATTTCTTATTCAAACTCTGGAAGAAAGGTTAAAATTATCCCTGGACATAATCCATAATTATAATTTTTTTCTCACAGGTATCAGTAGTCTGTAAATAAAATAAAACTCCCTAAATCTAACCCTAACTTTAACCCTCACCTTACCCCTAAATTTCCAATATCCAAGTGTTGGAGTGAAGCCCTTAACTATAAGCTGAGAGTGACAGTTCCTATACTTTCCATTAAGGACCTCGTCGAGCAGCCTTTTCAGACACAAGGATCCCGAGAATATATATATTGAATTCTGAATTTAATTGTAGTTTTACTACATTAATCTGTGATGATTTAATCAACGTTTTGATAAGAACCAGCAGAAGGTTACCACAGTTAATGTATGTATATATCGTATTTATCTTCACCTTCCATTTCTCTCCCTTAGTAACTCTCTTAATCTTTTTTGTTGTTCTCCTCTGTTTTTAGTTTATGGCTTTTATCCCACCACTCCTTCTTCTTCGTTTACCAACTTCAAATATCCCTTTAGCTGTTTGCTTGCCACATGTCTCGGCCTCATTTCATCGAGCCCAGCATTTATTGCTTCCTCCGTGGGACCCAGTCTAAACCTCCTGGCTCCAAGGTACGGTCTGCTTATATCCGCTCTCAGCACTTCCCTGTTTCACTCATCCACCTCCAGTACCACGATGTAGCTTCCTCGCCCTCTTCAATTTAGAGTATCAGCTCAAACATATGAGACTCTCGATATCTCCTGCTCATCGAATCAGTAAGGCTCGATGCTCAAGCAGCGAGCGTGCAGCGTCGTCACGTGACTCTGCACATCATCACACCTGTAGCCATCACTATTTGACCCATGTCAAAGTCACTCAAATATCTTCACTTGCCCATTTTTTCTGATTCCAACACATGTTATTCAAGAACTGACTGTTCACTTGCTGCCTAATATATCTCACCCGTTTACAGGAGCAAATGTAATGCTATAGCCAATGTTATTCAATTTACCTGTCAGTGGTTTTAATGTTGTGGGTGATCCGTGTGTGTGTGTGTATATATATATATATATATATATATATATATATATATAATTATAAGTAGAGCAGTATTAAATGTGCAATATACATTGTACACAACCATATTTGTTAGTCCTCCAATAGGTGGCGCTTGATAAATGTACATAGATCATGTAAAGAGAAAAAAGGGAAAAATCCAAATAGTATAGACTGTTTTAATAATATGCAATTCTCCTGTCATTCACATAATGTGTAGAACTAGAGCTGCATAAAAGTTATAGAGCTCCTTATATAACAATTATCCTTTCAAAATTGTATATATATACAAGGAGTGATTACTACTATATAGAATAGGTGATATAGATATTAAGACATGATTTTATTATGTATAGAGTGCAGACATAAATGATAAAACAATAAAAACACTGCCTCTGACGAGAACAGGTAGTGAGTAGATGTGGCATATACCGCTGCTCACTAATCCGGCTCAATTCAGTGGGGCTGCAAGCGTCTCTATGTGCAGGAGAAAGTCCTCGCGTACTGCTGACAGCGTTTTACCGTGTCCTTGTAACAGCTTGGCCTTTCAATTCTCGCCGTGCAGTTTCGGATCCGCAAGCTCCTCCCCCTCGGGATGACATCAACGCGTTTCGCCATTTAGTTGCAGCTTCCTCAGGACATGCTGGTGACTTTTTGCACATTTCATCGGGCTTTGGCATTGCAAAGTCCAACCTTGTGTTGCCTATATATTGAACTCACAAATTGTACAATGATATACTTCATACAATTATAAAATATAAATGATCATATACACTAAATATTATGCATTTGTAGTAATCTTTTAAAAATGTGTGTGTGTATATATATATATGTGTGTGCATGCAATATCCAATATTTTACATTAAAATAGACCAATGTCCTAATTAAACATATTACTATATTTTAAACAACCAATTTAAACATAAGCCATATTTCACCTTTCCTAAAACAGACCCTCCTTTAGTAATATTACCTAAAGAATGGGCCCTCTCCAAAAAAAGGATAATCATATATAAAGAGTGTTGTGGTCGTGACTTAAATATGAATATTAATCTCTTAATACATAATAATTAAGCAATACGGAACAACATTAATATTTTTATAGTTCATGGTATTATGGTTGAATATGTGGATCGAAAATACACAAAACGTTGTAATATTAAAAGTATATTTAAAGGACCACTCTAGTGCCAGGAAAACATACTCGTTTTCCTGGCACTAGAGTGCCCTGAGGGTGCCCCCACCCTCAGGGACCCCCTCCCGCCCGGCTCTGGAAAGGGGAAAAGGGGTAAAACTTACCTTTTTCCAGCGCTGGGCGGGGAGCTCTCCTCCTCCTCTCCGCCTCCTCTCCGCCCCATCGGCTGAATGCGCACGCGCGGCAAGAGCTGCGCGCGCATTCAGCCGGTCGCATAGGAAAGCATTTACAATGCTTTCCTATGGACGCTTGCGTGCTCTCACTGTGATTTTCACAGTGAGAATCACGCAAGCGCCTCTAGCGGCTGTCAATGAGACAGCCACTAGAGGATTAGGGGGAAGGCGTAACCAATTTATAAACATAGCAGTTTCTCTGAAACTGCTATGTTTATAAAAAATTGGGTTAACCCTAGCTGGACCTGGCACCCAGACCACTTCATTAAGCTGAAGTGGTCTGGGTGCCTGGAGTGGTCCTTTAATATAACTATAATAAATAAACAGATGCTAGCAGAATGCCAATTTACCACAATAATTATACAATACAAAACTACAACATATTACTTACAAAAGGTTGCTAAATGTTATAATGGATTCATATTACTTACAAGGCCCCAGCCCTTTGACTGGGGCTAAGTCAGAGCTGGTACTACATCTTAGGTTCAGTCAGGTACAGGCAAAGAGTTTCTCCTACATCTGGTTTTTATTCAGTGTAAGTAGGCTGGCCTGGGATGTCACTGCCAGAAGCACATGTCTTCCTACACACTGCCCCTAGTGGTGCCTCCAAAGCATTACACTAAATATGCTTTCTTTATGATGTAAAGTCATTAATTAATAGATACCACTACAAACCACCCTTTGACTTATGTCATAAAACAAGCATTTATAAAACCAGTACATTTTGAATCTTCTACATTTTAACACTACCTGCCCTACAACAAAACCCACCTTTTGAAGAATGATACCCATTTACCCATTAATTATTACCCATTCACATTTTATTGCTTATATAAATGTTCACCATTGAGCACATGCATTACCAGTTGGGAAACCTTGGCCTAAAGTAGGCACATACCCACCCTTATAATAATGAACAACTCAAACCATGTTTTCTTAGATTAACCAATGATATTGTGTTCATGTGAGGATGTGTTTTGGTGCTTAATATAGCATTAGGCACGACAAACCTATAACACCTGTGAATCATGACACAGATGGACTTTGTGCCAATTATCACAAGTATTATTTGACTGTGGTGTCTTAACTATATTTACCCTATGGCGTTAGGTACACACCTCCTGAGAATTCTCTCTTCACATGCAGCGCACTCCTGATTCACAGATAAACACAATATCACTGTCGTATTTAACCAATTTAACCTAAACACCCACCAAAACAAAATACATTCCAATTTACCACCCTTCTATTTAAACATGTATAGATAACCCTAAATGCGTACTTTCTCTTATCCCTCTTATTACTCTTCCGTCCACTCATGCACTTTACAGAGACACAAATCAAGCACCTACTGGACAATGGGGTTCCCTCGTTGGAGCCCTCCCACCCCAGTTCTGTTTACACAAATACCCCCTGGTCCCTATGGGTTAATTCCCCCTTTCTCAGGCAAGCATACATACATACATACAACAACAACACACAGGGCCGTCTTTAACATTGATTGGACCCTGGGCATGCATTTGTTTGGGCCCCTTGGATCCTGCCCTCCCTCCCCCCCCCACACTTTCTCTCTCTGGCATGCAATCACGCCCTCCACCCCAACACAGTGGCAGAACTAATGTAGACAGGGCCCTGGTGCAAGACATTGATTTGAGCCTGCTATGCCAGCTGGGGAATATACCATTTGGCCATTCTTGCAGGGCTGTATTTGTGAGCAGTGTTTGTGCATTTGAATGTGAGCATGTTGTTGTATACAGTATGTGTGTGCATGTAGGGTGTAGTATTGGTGTTTAAGTGTAGGGATGTGTTTCTATATACTTTTTGAGTTTGAATTCAGGGGTGTGTTTGTATGTAATGTTTGCAGCGGTGTGTTTGCATGTTGTGTTTGATTGCCGACATGCTTTCACAGATATACATACACATTAGCACACTGATACATGCACACATCTGGACACATGCACACACTGACAAAGACTGGCGTATACACACACAGACACATACATAAATACACTTGCACACACAGAGATAAAACACTGGCACATCCACACACAGAGATACACACTTACACACACTGACACAGATATGTACACACACAAACACAGGTACACATGCAGGGGTGTATTTGTGTGCAGTGTTGGCGTAGGAATGCTGGAATGTATGCATTGTCACACAGATGCACACTTACACAAACACTGAGATACACATGCAGTGATGTATTTGTGTGCAATGTTAATGTTGGAATGCAGGGGTGTATTTGTGTGCAATGTTAGATGGGATGTATGCATTGCCACACGCAGATACACATAAACACTGACACAAACACAGTGAGATACACACACCCACAGTGAGGTATACACACACACACACAGTCAAATATACACACACACAGTGAGATATACACACACCCACAGTGAGGTATACACACACACAGTCAAATATACACACACACAGTGAGATATACACACACACAGTAAGATACACACACACATAGTTAGATATACACACACACACAGTCAGATATACACACACACACAGTCAGATACACACACACACACACACACAGTCAGACACACACACACACACACACACAGTCAGACACACAAACAGTCAGACACACAGTCAGATATACACACATACAGTCAGATGCACACACAGTCAAATACACACACACACACACAGTCAGATACACACACACACACAGTGAGATACACACACACACACACACACATAGTTAGATATACACACACAGTCAGATACACACACACACACACACACATAGTTAGATATACACACACACAGTCAGATACACACACACAGTCAGATACACACATACAGTCAGATACACACACACAGTGAGATACACACACACAGTGAGATACACACACACACACACACACACATAGTTAGATATACACACACACAGTCAGATACACACACACACAGTCAGATACACACACACAGTCAGATACACACATACAGTCAGATACACACAGTCAGATACACACACATACAGTCAGATACACACACATACAGTCAGATACACACACAGTCAGATACACACACATACAGTCAGATACACACACACATATCAATTTATATAGTTAAGCCATCCTCCTTACCTTGATAGAAGTGTGGCTTCCCTGGAGTCCAGTGGGAGCTGGATGGCTGAGATTGATGGGAGTCTTCTTCTTCTTCTTGGTCTGTACCTTCTCTCCTGGTCACCTTCTCTCCATGTATGTCTAATCCTCCCCAGCGGCACTCAGTTAATTGGGAGGAAGTGACCTCACAACACTTCCTCCCAGCAGGCAGGAAGACAGAGGCCCGGTATGGAGCTCTCTTAAAGGGCCGGGGGCCTCTGATTACCTCACCTGCTGAAGCCCACCGGAATATTTCTTAGTATCTCGGTGGGCTGTTCAGACCTGGCTGCGGGCAGGGGGCCCACAGGGCAGCTGCTTTGGGCCCCCCAGGAGCAACAGGGCCTGGGACAGCTGCCCCGTTTGCCCCTTGTTAAAGACGGCCCTGACAACACAAAGTTTTCAATTGCAATACAATCATTAAAAATAAGAGAATGGTATGCACAAAATCATAGCATAGACATGTTAAATAGACACAATAAAATAAAACACATTCAATAGCTAATCACAGGTCAACATTTAAACACTGGTCTCCATCTGGTATTCTATCTGTGATTCAATGTCCACCCCTGGTTTCTGCTATATCTGAAAAAGGTAAGAAAAGCGATTAGGATTACTTTTCCTAGTCACTTATAGCGTATAATGCCAAATCCTTTACTTAGCATATATACATTTATACACATATATACATATATAAATACATTCCTTCAACTTTTCATTTTATAAACAATTTGTTCAACAAGGTAACTTTCTTAACCCCTTCAGGACGGAGTCAATAGTGCACGTTCTGATCAAAACAAAACGTAAACAAAAACTGGAATTTGCGCTATATGTCTGTTCAACCGTAATTCACCGCTGTCACATTAAGTGCACCCACACTTATTATATATCATTTTGTTCAGGAGAAACAGGGCTTTAATTTATCAATAACTATTCATATATGGAACATAATTTATTATGAATAAAATTTTAAAAAATGGGAGAAAATAAGATTTTTTTTTTAATTTGTATTTCCATCTGCCATTTTAGCTGTGAATGTCATAATACTGTTAGGTTTTACTGCAAAAAAAATGCACATATTTGTAATCAGCGATGTCTCACTAGTAGAACAGTACCCCCCAATAACAGGTTTTATGGTGTTTTGGAAAGTTACAGGGTCAATTATAGAATGTTCCATTTTCAAATTGAAATTTGCCAGATTAGTAATGTTACCTTTGAGACGGTGTGGTAGCCCAGGAATGAGAATTACCCCCATAATGGTATACCATTTGAAAAAGTAGACAAGCCAAGGTATTGAAAGGGGGGTATGTTTAGTCTTTTTTAGTAGCCACTTAGTCACAAACTCTGGCCGAAGTTAGCATTCATATTTGATTTTGTGTGAAAAAAGCAAAAAAACTAATATTTGGCCAGTGTTTGTGACTAAGTGGCTACTAAGAAAGACTGGACATACCCCACTTGCAATACCTTGGGTTGTCTACTTTTGCAAATGGTATGCCATCATGGGGGTAATTCTCATTCCTGGGCTACCATACGCTCTCAAAGGCAACATAACTGAAATGCAAGCCTTATATGTGACTCTCTAACTTTCCAAAACACGATAAAACCTGTACATGGGGGGTACTGTTATTCTCGGTAGACTTCACTAAACACAAATATTAGTGTTTTAAATCAGTAAAACATATTACAACAATAATATAGTCCATAAAAGTGCCGTTCGTTCGTAAAAAATGCAAAAAAAAATCACTTTTACTTAAAATATCATCATTGTAATACAATTTACAAGTTTGAAACACTAATATTTGAGTTACCCCCTATGTACAGGTTTTATGGTGTCTTGGAGAGTTACAGGGTCAAATATAGTGCTTGCGAATCAAATTCTCTGCACTTTCTCCCTGTGTTGTCAGGCATGTCAATCAAATTTTAATTAAATCAAATCACATAATTATGTTAAAAGATTACTTAAATATACATGTAGAATTTTAATATATATATATATATATATAATTTTAATATATATACATATACTGTATATGTATTTACATATATATGTATGTCAACGAGTAAAACAGTACCCCCTATGTACAGGTTTTATGGTGTCTTGGAGAGTTACAGGGTCAAATATAGTGCTTGCGAATCAAATTTTATCACATGACAGGAGGCTTCGTATTTTGCATAACTTTCTTTACTTTATGCCTCCAGCAGCACAAGTCAATCAGAAAACCAATCAGTAACAGGCATCACATCCATATATAAAGCCCTGACAGTCACATGATTTCCTCTTTCTTTGCTGCTTCCAGCCAAGGCACAGGTCAGAGTATTAAGCTCTCAACTGTTTTTCTATATATAATGCAAATTGATCTTGTGGTCCCTTTAACTTGTTTTGATATTGTACCTTTTCTTTTCTTCCCCCTGTCTGGGGCCTCCCTTTTCATCTGCCTCCTCTATTTCCCCTGCTAAATCCATCCTTATCCCTGGACTGTTAGGTGGGTTTTTTCCCACTGTGTTTCCCCTGCTGGGATCTGTTACTGTCTGCTTGCTTGCCTGTTTGTCCCTCGCGATTCGCGGCATTTTACTGCGATCGCGCGGGACCACCAGGCTCCTCTAAGGGTCCCAGGGTACCGAGGGGTGGGTAGGGGGGCGCGAGGGGGTGCAGACCGAGTCCGTCGGACCGCAATTGCGGGCCGCGGTCGCGGACTGCGCGGCAAATTTGCGCGCGAACGGCGGCCATCTTGGATCTCGCGATACCGCGAGATCCTCGGCGGCCATCTTAGTTTCGCCAGTTCGTGATTCCCACGAACTGGCACAGATTTTCTGCTTCTATTAACGTTTTTATGTGCCATTAAAGTATTACAGTATGTGTGCCATCACAGGTACACCACTTGATTGAAAGAGCAAAAAATTATGATTGCTTTACACTGAAGCTGACAAAATATTCTGTCATGTACACTGAGAAGTTTTGTTGTTTATCCTATTATTTGAATTAATTCTTCATGCTCACATTATATAATGTGTAACTAAACACATTCCTCACTGCAGGTAATCCCTGCAACTCAGTGCTAAAGGGCCACTGCAGATAAGTTACCAGTAGGATGGTATTACACCACACCAGGAACAACTCCCATCAGGCTCAGCACTCTTCTCACTGCAGTTAACCCCTGCAACTCTGTGCTAAAGGCCACTACAGATAACTTACCAGTAGGATGGTATAACACCAAACCAGGAACAACTCCCATCAGGCTAAGCACTCTTCTCACTGCAGTTAACCCCTGCAACGCTGTGCTAAAGGGCCACTGCAGATAACTTACCGTGAGGATGGTATTGCACCAAACCAGGAACAACTCCCATCAGGCTAAGCACACTCCTCACTGCAGTTAACTCCTACAGCCCTGTGCTAAAGGACCACTGCAGGTAACTCACCGTTGGGATTGTATTACACCAAACCAGGAACAACTCCCATCAGGCTCAGGCTGCACTGCCCAATTAGATGAACAAACTGTCAGGATGGCCGAGTGGTCTAAGGCGCCAGACTCAACTCAGAAGGCAATGATGATTGTTACAAAGCACTGAAGAACTACCCAGAAATCACTACAAACAAACAATCAACAACAACAATTTGTTGTACAAGGGTGACCACCACGCCCAATCAAGGGCTTATAACGAAGTACACACAATCCACAATGGCGAAATTTCCACAAAATTTCATACACAAGGGTGACTCCTTACAAAAGCGTACTGAGGTCTTCGATACCTCACATTACCGGGCTTACGTCCCGACCATTACCGGGCTCCGTCCCGACCATTACCGGGCTCCGTCCCGACCATTACCGGGCTTCGTCCCGACCATTACCGGGCTCCGTCCCGACCATTACCGGGCTCCGTCCCGACCATTACCGGGCTCCGTCCCGACCATTACCGGGCTCTGTCCCGACCATTACCGGGCTCCGTCCCGACCATTACCGGGCTCCGTCCCGACCATTACCGGGCTCCGTCCCAATATTAAAGACCGTTCACCCCGGTCGATAAGAGGGTGACCCCTCTTCAGACCACTAGTCAACTCCTAGTGGTACTGATTACTTGGTACCTGGGTGCCCCCCAGTTGTACGTGGAAGCCACTGTGTAGACACATACGCACTGACATATACTCTGTCTCCCCACAGACGGCAAGACATACCTCAGGAAGTCAGAGAACCCAACCAAGACCCGGAAGGGCCAAGGACATATAGATATTGGGGTCTAATCCCCACGCCCTAGGACGGGCTGATAACCATGGAGTACGATCTGTTACTGTATGCCAGATCGGAACACAATGGATACATGTATGTCGACAGCACCAAGAAAGGAGAGCTCACGGTGCTGCCAAAGCTCCACAGTACTATACCCAATAAGGGTGACCCCTTGGATAATTTGGAGACTACCGTACCTCCCCATACGGGCTTACGTCCAGACATTCCTGACCGTTCAGCCCGGTCTTATTGAGGGCTACCCCCTCCTCAGACCACTCCAGGAAATCTCTAAGCGGTACTGATGGAAACAGTTCCCGGAGAACCCCAGCGGTATGTGGAGACCCACTAGTGGCAATAAGTGTATTACCGTACCTGACACCTGTCTCGGTACCGCACAGACCGGAAGAGGGTCCCAACATGACCCCAGGATAGTCTTACCCGGTGCTAGTGGCATAGGTACGAAGGGGTGACCACCGCGCCCTTGTCCAGGGTTTCTACCTTCAGAATATGCTCTGGCATTGCATGCACAGACCAGGGCACACTACATGCATGCGTTCCGACACCTCTATGCCCCAATTGGAGGACCCGTACGCCCTTCCCTTAACCGAGAAGGAGAACTCACTATACCGCCAAACTCCACAACTCTAGGACATATAAGGATGAACCATTAGATTATACATAGGGACACTTTCACGTCTCCCATAACAGGGTACATCCCGGTCCTACGGAGGGTGTCCTCATTCTCAGACCACTACCCAGATCCTGCGAAAGTGGTACCGATTAATCGAAATGCTGGGGGACCCCGGTTATACACAGAGACACACTGAGGGGCAATAAGCGTACTGTTGTACAATCCTGACTCCACAGACCGAAAGGGTGTGAACCAACAGGTCAGATTTCCCTCAATTCACCGACCGAATTTCCAGGTGAAGATTAAGCCGCCAGGGCAGCTCTGGGGGAAAGAAGCCCTCTCCAAGAGGCTGGCTAACAAGTCGGACACCTTACCACCTAAACACCATGGGAAGGGCCCAACGCGACTTCCCCAAAGGGGAAAGAGAACACCCCGACTTAGTGGAACCGTCTCTAAGAACGTCCTGCACATCGAACATCTCAGACCCCTTCATCAGGGTACGAGGACTCCATTCTTCCCCTTCTCTGGAGATCATAAGAGAACGGAGAGTCTCCATCGGAAGAGGAAAAGTCAGAACCCGTCTGGCAAGAAAAGTTCCTTTTGGCACACTGGAAAACCTCGGTTGACTCGCGTACCACCAGACACCCAGGATCATCCGAAAAGGGCTTTTGCCGAAGCACCGGGCACACCTTGCAAACCTCCGGCTTCGGGGAAAAGAAGTACGAAACAAGCTCAGGATGGAGTACCCATGTCATCTAGGAACGAACAAGATAATCCTCAACAGTGAGCTCGGTGTCACTAAAGGGATATCCATGCCCCGATCAGACCGAGGTCCACGTAAAGTAGTAAAGAAGAAGACAGGAGACTCTCACCGTCATCAACATAGGCCAACCCAATGGTTTTGGGGACGTACCGACATCTCAAGAAGGAAGGTATACATCTATTAGGAGACCTACTCCTCGAAAAGGTTCTTTTGCAAGGTTAGATTTGAAAGGACACTTACCTACTGGCTCACATAGTCCCTCAAGAAGTTTTGGAAGCTGGTCAGGACGCACTGAAGAACAAAGGGTATCCGCCGTAACACTTGCTGACCCTCGGCAAGCCCAATTCCTAACTGCGTAGACAAACAAGATTTATTGTCACAGTTCCTGGAATTGTTGGGATTCATAGTGATCAGAGCGGAGTCGGTTCGATTCCAGTTCCGAGTAACTACATATCTACTTCGGAATAGATGCCACATTGGACGGATTGCACCTTTCCCCACATCATCGATAACGACTTTCGTAAGGAAATTTGACGGATATGACGGAAAGGCTCCATAGTACCTTGACTACTTCCCAGGACCACTTCACTGACGGGCCAGACATCGGCTGAAAGCTCACTGCATGAGATCCGGGCACACCTACGAAATTGGGATCAGAACGGCAAGGACTTCGATAGTACTCGTTACAGAGGTAAAGGAGCTAAGCGGGACTTCTAGAATGATTGTCTTTAATTGGGATCATCCTCTGCTTCTTCAGTTTTAACTTGCCTTCAGGCAGATCAAAGGGAGAACATCATCGATTGTTAACGCAGGAGCGGCTAGAGTTGGTGGATTGGTGTCTTCCAAGGGAGACGGGTATGTCAAGGGACTATCGCAACCAACTAGAGTCATGGGACTCATGGACAACAGGTATTCCCCGAAATGATTTATCCACATGGAACACTTGGAAGTCACGGGGGTATGGAAAGGGACTACGATCCTTTTATTACCCCTATCTACCTCGATATTGAATCTTGCCCATAATTTTTCACGACGGGCCGATCGGAACGATTCGACCGCTCCATTAACGGGATACGTTCCGTTATTTCGACAGCGCATAGTACGATTCACGACACTCCGGTCGATCAAGAACCTTTGATAGACCGTTTTTTCCGCGGGGTAGCATACGGTCCAAAACCATGAGTTAAAGTATCACTGTTGTGAGACTTTGATTGGGTTTGTTTCGGAACTAGTCAGATAACACGAACCTATCCCGCCGTCAGTCATAATCACATTATGTTGGATTTTCGTCGGATATCAGATCTTCTGGAGTTCGACGTATATGGTTTTTCGGTATCACCTGAAGGAAGGACCTCTACGGTTCTCGTAGAACTAAATCTTTTTCGCGTCCGTGTTTTACCCTGTTCCCTGCGTTTTTTTCCCAGTCTTTGTGCATTTATACCGGTGTTTGGTTTTTGGAGATCCCGACAACACTTAGATTGACACATTAAGACATCGGTGGGGTTTATAACAACCATACAAGCCAGTTACCATGAACACTCCGTCTAGATGGGTTCACTGGTTGTCATCGTTAACGTGGGAGGAGACGTGCTTTAGGTACTCATTCGGTACGAGGTACGGCTGCTTCTCAGGCCTTCACGAGGGGCCTCTATATTTTTTACAGGCGGCGAATTGGACATGGCGAGACAACTTCCGTATATTTATTTCGTCAACCGCACACGCATCCTTTCGATCATACCACAGCTTTAAAAATGCAAAATACGAAGCCTCCTGTCATGTGATAAAATTGTAGATTATGCTAACGTAGTGTACCTATAATCTTAATTTTAATAATGACAGGAGGCGAGTATTTTCCCTCCCTGTTTCCCTCCCTATACTCTGGGAAATTCTAATTTTTCTGGTTATCATTTTCAGTCTAATTATAAGATTTTGGGATATTTCAGTATATTTATGGGATGCTTATATAGTTGACGGATGTTACAGCCGTGGCGATTATTATAGTAAACCATGGTTGTTTAATGTTACAATTTTTTAACGTAATATAAATATAGATGCATATAGTACTGTTTTTTTAATGTGGACATCAGTTGGGTTCCATCACCTTTCACGTATTTCTGTTCTTTTCAGAGTAACCATCATAAAGATAAAGATCAAGATAAAGCTGGAAGGTTTCAAGTCTCGTTCCAAGTTATGTTCTACACGTTACTCAGGACTGTTATTTGAATTCCCTGACGTTATAATGGACAGTTTTTCGCATCAAAGAAAGAGGAAATCATGTGACTGTCAGGGCTTTATATATGGATGTGATGCCTGTTACTGATTGGTTTTCTGATTGACTTGTGCTGCTGGAGGCATAAAGTAAAGAAAGTTATGCAAAATACTCGCCTCCTGTCATTATTAAAATTAAGATTATAGGTACACTACGTTAGCATAATCTACAATTCTCTGCACTTTCTCCCTGTGTTGTCAGGCATGTCAATCAAATTTTAATTAAATCAAATCACATAATTATGTTAAAAGATTACTTAAATATACATGTAGAATTTTAATATATATACATATATATGTATTTAAATTCTACGTGTATACTAATGTAATCTTTTATGTAATTATATGTATAGATAGATATATATATATATATATATATATATATATATATATATATATTTGCGGTTATTTGTATTTTATATATTAGAGAAAATGTATTGATACTTACCGTAATTTTCTTTTCCTGGCTATTATTCATGGCAGCATTTAACATATGGGTTTAGCTCCTCCCTCTAACCCTCAGGACAGGAAACACAAACAATTAAACAATTAAGCCTACCTTCCCCTAGTATATAAGGTACCCCAGTATCCTCCACACCTCAGTCCAGTAACAAGACAAATAAACCAAGATAGGGTGGGAGACCAAATGCTGCCATGAATAATAGCCAGGAAAAGAAAATTACGGTAAGTATCAATAAATTTTCTCTATTCCTGGCTAATCATGGCAGCATTTAACATATGGGATTCCCAAAGCAATAACCACTCAGGGAGGGTAAGTCATGCTACAAAAATTGTTTAATATCCACTTAAGGCTTAAAAGTGTTCAAGACCGACAGGCCAAACTCTGAATCTAAATGAGAAGAGACATCCACTCTGTAGTGACGTACAAAGGTCCTCAACGATGACCAATTGGCAGCTTTACAGATGCTCTCTGCAGGAACTCCTGACTCTGCAGCCCATGAAGTAGCAATGGACCTTGTGGAATGTGCCTTGATGTCCTTGGGAACTGGAACCTGTTTCGCTCTGTAAGCTCTAGAAATAGCCTGAACCGTCCAGGAACGAAGGGTAGCTACAGAGGCTGCTTCACCTTTACGAGAACCCCAAGGTATCACAAACAATTGGGGAGACTTCCTCCAATTAGCTGAGCGACCAATATATGTGGAAAGACATCTCCTCAGGTCTAGCGTATGGCATCTTTCTTCTTCAGGAGAAGATGGCTCCTGAAAATACCCCGGCAGGACAATCTCTTGATTCAGGTGGAAGGATGTAACAACCTTAGGAAGGAACTCAGGTCTAGGCCGTAGCACAACTCTATCATCGAAGAAGGTAGTGAACGGTTCCTCAGATGACAGTGCTCTAATATCTGACATTCTCCTAGCAGATACCAAGGCCAGCAACAACAGGGTCTTCAGAGAAAGAACCTGCATAGGGACCTCATCAATAGGTTCGAAGGGATGTTCTGTCAAGGCCTGCAGAACCAGAGGCAGATTCCAAGGAGCCGAGAATCCCTTGATAGGAGGTCTAATCCTAATGACTGCTTTGAAGAATCGAATCACCATAGGATTTAATGCCCAACGAACACCAGAAAGAGCTGAAAGAGCCGAGCAGTGCACTTTAAGCGTGTTAAGTTGAAGGCCTCTCTCCAGGCCTGCTTGTAGGAAACCCAAAACCTGAGATACGGAAGGGGAACTTAAATCTTGAACCGTGGAATTACCCCATCGTGCAAAGGCTTCCCATACTTAATGGTACGTAGAAGAAGTAGAAGGATTCCTGGAACATAACAGGGTTGAGATAACCTGGTCCGAAAGGCCATGTTCAACTAGAGACTTCCTCTCAATAGCCATGCATGGAGCCTGAATTTGTGAGGCTCCGGATGAAACACTGGTCCCTGAAACAGCAGGTCTTCTGATACTGGAAGTTCCCAAGGCAGGTCCATCGATAACCTCTGTAACAGGGGAAACCAAGGGCGACGAGGCCAGAAGGGAAGGACCGCTATCACCTTGCAATGTTCCTTGGAGATCTTTCTCAGAACAGCGTGTATGAGGGGAATCGGAGGAAAGACATAAGCCAGATTGAACACCCAATTGATGGATAGAGCATCTTGAGCAACCGCCTTTGGATGGTATCTCCTCGACACAAAGCATGGTACCTGCGCATTCCGAATGGTCGCCATGAGGTCCACTTGGGGAAGACCCCACTTCTGGACCAACTGGGTGAAGATCCTCCTGGAAAGTTGCCATTCTGAAGCTTCTATCAGGTGTCTGCTGAGGAAATCCGCTAATACATTCTCCTTCCCTGGAAGATAGGTGGCACACAGGCCCTCCACATGATTCTGAGCCCAGGTCATAATGGGAACGATTTCTCTCATCAGGGCTACACTCCTTGTTCCGCCTTGATGGTTTATGTAGGCAGCAGCTGCTTTGTTGTCCACTCTCAACTTGAAGAAGGGCCAGGAAAGTAGCTCTTAGTTCTCTGATGTTGGAAGGTAAGCATTGAGTTTTCGGAGGCCATTTTGCTTGAAAAAAATCGATTGCCTAAATGCGCCCCCCAACCTGTCAGACTGGCATCCGTCGTAATGACCACCCCGCAAGGGGAACCCTCGGGAGATATTTTCCCACGACATCCACCAAAGGAGCTTCTGTTTCAGAACCAAAGGAATGCGAATCAGCATCTCCCAATCTCTTGAGCTGGTCCTGAAATTTTCCAGAAAAAATTGCTGAAGAGGGCGAAGGTTCCACTGAGCCCACCGGACAAGCTCCATTGTGGAGGAAAGAGTCCCCAGGAGCCTCATAAACTCTCTTGCCGAGGTTGAAATCTTGAGTCTGAAGTCCCTTATCCGATCTTGCTGTACGATCTTTCTGTCGTGTGCGAGGGATACAATCGCCATATCTGTATTGAAATTTGCTCCCAGGAATATCAGTTCTCTTGAAGGATGCAAGTGACTCTTCTCGTAATTGATGAGCCAGCCGAAATGAGAGAGAGTGTCGAGGACTAGTCGTCTGTGTTGAAATATTAATCCTCGGTCCGGGGCCACTACCAGGATGTCATCCAGGTAGTGGAACACCGCTACACCTTCTTTTCTGAGCAAGGCAATGATGGTGACCAGAACCTTTGAGAAGGTCCTTGGGGCCGTACTTATACCAAACGGAAGGGCCTGAAATTGAAAGTGTTCTTTCCGGACACAAAATCTGAGAAACTTTTGATGGGCGATCGTGATTGGGACATGAAAATAGGCATCCCTGAGATCTATAGATATCATCCAATCTTGGTGATGAACAACAGGAATGATGGAGCGAATGGATTCCATGCGAAATCTTCTGACTCTTAGATAAAGGTTGAGCTGGTGGAGGTATAGAATAGGTCTCCATTTTCCTTCCGGCTTCTTGACCAAAAACAGGGGAGAATAATAACCCTGGAATCTTTCTCTTATGGGAACAGGCACGATGGCTTTTTCCATAAGCAGATTGTAGACATAAAGATTCAGAATCTCTCTTTTTTGGATGTTGGCAGGAAGCCTTGTGCGAATAAACCTTGGTGGAGGCGGATATTCTTCGAATTCCAGATGATAACCTCCGCTGATAATGGATCTCACCCAAGCATCTGGAATGGTTTCCCAGGCCCTCTGAAAGAATGAAAGACGTGCTCCCACTCGAGGAGCCTGGAGTAAGCCACCTTCAGAACTGCTTGTTGGGGCGAAAGGAAGAAGTCTGCATCTTGCCCCTAGAGGATTTTACATTCTGGCCGCTCTTCCAATTGGAATGCCTCGAGAATTCTCTGCCCGGTCTGTAGGTCTTACTTTCCCTAAAGTAGCCTTGATCCCTAAAAGGTCTGCGGTCCAAATGAGGTCTCTTAGGACGTCTATCTTGTGGCAGCATAACCTGTTTAACCTAGTCCGCTTTTTTAATAGCTTCATCCAGCGGTTTTCCAAAAAGCACTTCCCCCATAAAGGGAAGTGAGCATAAATTATTCTTAGAGGGAAGGTCTGCCCCCCAGGACCTCAGCCAAAGCGCCCTTCTAGCGGTGACTGAATGAGCCATAACCTTAGAAAGAATTCTAATGAGGTCAGTGGAGGATTCCAAAAGCCAGTCACTGGCAAGTTTGATATCTCTTAAGGATTCAGCCATCTGACGTCTACTAACACCTTTATCAAGTCAAGCAACCAGGAACGCATGGCTCTAGACACCGTAGTCCACATTCTGGAATCCTCCTCTTTGATCGGATATAACTTCGAAAGCCTTCCTTGACTAGTAATCCTCTTGCTGGGAATTTTCCACTCGTTCTTCATCAGTTCTTTAATAGAGCTGTGAACTGGGAAGGAAGGTCTTTTCTTATGCAAATCACCAAAGTGTCTGTCAGAAGCTGAACATTCTTTGGCCTCTTCCGGCAAATCCAATGTTCTTCTAACAGCCATAATCAAATGATCCACAGTTTTGGAGTCCAAGGAGCAAGGTTGTTCCATATACTCCTCTTCACTGGAAGAGATTTGCTCTAAATCCAGGTAAGCTGAAGCATACAGGCTGTCTGTATTCATCTTCAGACTGATCTGAATCAATGCCGAAGGTCTCACCTCTTGATCTCTTATTCTTGTGAGATTCAGCAATTCCCTCCACCACCGCTTGTTTAATCCAGTAAGCCATATCTTTGGCTGAGGAGGTAGAGGCTTGCGGTGACTTCTGGCGATCAGATTCTCCTGCGACCATGGCTAAGCATCTTCTGCAGAGCCTGCAGTTATCCATAGGCCTTGCTCCACATCCAGGGCAGGCTGCCGGTTTCTCCCTTCTCCTCGATGGGGATCTGGGACAGGACCGGTCACGAGGGCTGTAAGATACAGAAGTCATAAGACTGTACCCTCTATGCACTCTTTTTAGTAACGTGAAGAAAATTATAAAATAAAAATAAAAATGTTGCTCACCTATGACCTATTGCAGATCTCGTTGATTTTGCAGAAGGGGATGATGGATCCATACTGACTGTAGGGCTAAGAACATTAAAAAAAAAATAATGTATTTGTGGCGGAACCCGCCTCGCCACTGGGCATTGGAGAGGCCTGGCTGCCCGCCTCCTACCTGCTGACTATGGCCCCTGGTAAAGTTGTACTTTTGAATGCAATATTTGGGCATATTGTATTTTATTGTGCGGCTACTGGCCCTTTAAGCACAGTGAATGGACTTTTATTGTACTGTGCTGGCCTTTTAAAAACAGTGTATGGACATACTGAAACTTTTTGGACAATTCCTCTTCCCCTCCCCCGGATCCATTGTTCTCCAGCAGGGTGTTGTCCCAGGGACAAGGAAAAGCCATGCTTGCAAGTGAAAAAGGACTTCGACCTAACTGTTAAACCCCTGAACCTATTCAAGTGAATTTTGGATATGTTTGTCCCCAAGTTATACTGGTTAAAATGATATAAGTTTTATGTATGTACGATGTTAACTCACAAAGTTATAAAAATGTATAAAAAGTGTAACTTTTCAGCTTGGAGATAATTGAGTAGATACAGTAATTGACTCAATTATCTCCTAAGCAGAGGGGAGGAATATGCTGGGTGTGTTTCTATTGTCCCATTGTGTCTGATTGGCTGCTGTACTTGCATTGTATGTGTTGTAATGTGTTTATTGGTTGTTCTGCAAAACCCTGTGGGCAGTACTATGTTTTGTGGATTGTGAATAAAAGAGGCTGTATGTGCCAGTACAGGGAGTTCCTGTTTTACCCTCAAAGTGAAGTGTCGTCTCATTATTGGGGGAAGGATTTATTGCATGCTGTTCCAGTTGACTGCTAGGAGTGTAAGCCTATTCGTATGGTTCCTATTCAACGGTCTACAGCATTCAGAGGCTTGAGAAGATTCATATGCTTCTCCGATACGGTGATTGTGGTGTCTGTCAGAGTGCTTGGAGTCCTCAGGAAGCGCTAGGAGCATCCATTAACGGAGGTACTCAGTCGGGGTGCCAGGCGATCCGTTACAGTATTCTCAGCCCAATATTATGAAGCTTTGTAAAAAAAAGTAATTCACTTACCTGCAGAGCTTTAATAACAGCCTACTAGAGCACTGTATCTTTGAAGGGAACGAAAACGAGCGTTTTTTAGTCTAAATACCGCCATTTCAAATTTCCCGCTCTGCCCCTTTAAAGGATCGCACATGCGCACTTGGTCGCAAGATCGCGAAACCGCCATTTTGGATATGGGCAAAATTCACTCTGAGTCCGGTCGGACGCATTGCGCATGCGCGAGCGTCTTACCTTCATGCTGATCGTCTGATCGAGGTCTGCATCACACACAGGACGCCAGAGGATTCCCACAGCCTGTGGAACTAACCACCCAGGCTCCCAGGGGTTCCCAACTCCGTGGAGAATGGGCTACATGTGCCTGGGCTTCCTGAGGAGGGAGGCTGACCTCCACAGGGACAAGACCATATCAAACATGGTCAGGTGAGCAAAAAAAAAAAATATCCAGACAAAACTGAAAAAATAAATAAATAAACTGTCCTAGGGCTAGGAGGACAGGAAAAGACTGAGGTGTGGAGGATACTGGGGTACCTTATATACTAGGGGAAGGTAGGCTTAATTGTTTAATTGTTTGTGTTTCCTGTCCTGAGGGTTAGAGGGAGGAGCTAAACCCATATGTTAAATGCTGCCATGATTAGCCAGGAAAGATAGATATATATATAGAATGTCATTCTAAGTGTATTTTGTTACCAATATATATATATTAATAACAAAATACAGTTAGAATGAAATTACATATGGATATATAATTTATATGAAATTTTGTTTGAATATTTTATTTATTTTATTATTTTATTTATTTACTATTTTAATTATACGTATATATATATATATATATATATATATAATATATATGTAGATCTATTATATACATATTATATATATATGTAACGTCATTCTAAGTGTATTTTAATACTAATATATGTACTTATATTAGTATTAAAATACACTTTGTATGACGTTACATATATATAATATGTATATATATATATATATATATATATATATATATATATATATATATATATATAAATACTTTTAATTTATTTTTACACGTTTAATGATATTTTTTTTATTCTTCCCACCAGCAGGGGGACTGTCTGATATTTCAGACAGCCCCCATGCTGGCAGATCCATAGCCAGCTATAGGGGGCTATGTGATCGCTCTTTGAGAGCGATCACATGGCCCCCGGGGTCCTCATTTGCTTCGGGAGGGCTGCCTGGGCTGTCAGGCAGCCCTCCAGAAGAGGATCGTGGCGGAGGTAAGTAAATCATACCTCCTGGGGGCTGCAGGCGTTACGGCGTTCCATGCCGCCGCAACGGCTTTAAAGCCCATTTAAAGCGCGACGGCATGGAACGCCGTAACGGCGTTAAGGGGTTAATTTTCTACTCGGCTCTTAAAATAAACAATCAGCTAATAGCTGCTTTCTGCATCTTCCTTGCAATTCAGGAGTACACAAAACCAATTTCTAGACAACTTAAACATATTTAATAACTCTCCACCCTTTGGATAAATTATAGAGGAGTGAACCACAACACCTCTTCCGCCTCTGATGAAAGACTATAGGTCAATATGTCTCAAAGTTCAACACTTCTGACAGCTATGAGTGACTCCCTATTAATTTTTAGCCTTTCCACGGACATGTCTTCACCTCCCGGCTAAGGGCCTGCACAACTATCCACCCTGTGGTGGCAGTGGCTTTCCGCATGGGGGTGACCGCCCCCGCAAAATTATAGAGTTGCAAACATACAGCAACCTCTTTTCCGGCTCGATTAAAGGTTATGGGCCAATATGTCTGCAATTTTTTTTTTTTTTTTTTTATTCTTTATTGTTGTTGCGCAGGAGGGTACATAAGCATTGATAAACGCCACAACAGCGTACAAGCAGATTCAAACCGGCTAAACTGTGGCATAGATAGTAGCGCATTTTTAGTTTATAGATACAGGCTTTTTTGCAGATAGGCATACAACATTAACAGGTTCAGGCTTAGACAATAGGCATTGCATGTTTGAGCTTTTATATAATGTAGTCGTGTTTAAACTATAGAGACATATTCGTTTAGCTATCCTGCACATTGTTAGTGGCCTTAACTGATGTCTAGTGAGGCTTTATGCAGAGAGTGGGTGCGTGAGTGGATGCTTAGGCTAGCGGTGAAATTTCAAGAGATTCAAAGTGGTGCAGAAGTCATGCTAAAGATTTTGCTACTTTCTGTAGTTGTTACATGTCTATCTAAGCTGCTACTCTGTCATAGTATGTTCTAGTAGGCTAGGTGTCGTGCATGCATGTGTAGATGTGTCTACGGCCTATCTCTGGATATACAATACACACGTAAGTTATGGTTAGCTAAACATGTTAGACTAGAAGCTAGTTAGCATAAGATGCATCACAGAGTAAATATTCACTGTGGTCTGGGGACCTCTTGAGTGCTCTGCTGCCCGTAACAGTCCATGATTTTGGTAAATGGCGTGGCATGGACGAGGCTGTGTTATGTCCGGTTTGCAGCTCAATTAGGATGCCTCGGATGTTGTCTCCGTCATCCGACGCCCTCTCTCAGGAGGTGGCTGGGGTTCGCCAGTGGATCTCTGCATTCTTCCGCCATGTAGAGTGTAATTGCTTGTGGGTTATTCGACGTGGCAGTCTTGCTTCTGTCTTGTTTTGAGCCCAGCATCTTGCCTTTGTGTGCTCGATGACCCCAGGAGGCTTGTGATCTTCTTTGCCACTGTCTTTCGCCAGGGTTTCGTTGCATGGTGGGAGTTGCATGGCGTTGTGCAAATGGGGGGTCCCCTCCGCCCCGGGACTGCTTTGGAGCTGGTGCCCTCCTTCCACTGACCTGGGGTCCAATGAGGTGCTGGGTCATCCCTTTCGGGATATAGCGGTGAGCGATGTTGCTCTGCTTGGTTCGCCGCTTGGTAGCTCTCCGCCGGTGTGGTCGGCACTTGTGGGGTGTTCCACTTGTTGCTCCCAGCCCGGGAGGGCCCATTTTATGGGGGTTCGTAGCTTGGGACTTCTTCGTGCCCTGAGGTGGAGGCCCAGGCTTCTTCCCACCATAGACTCTGTCTTGTGTGGGCATTATGGAGAGAGTATTCACTGGTTTCAGTCGCTCCATCCATTTAGCCCAGAAGCGGTCAAAGAGTTCAGAGATGGGGTCTCTAGCTTGGTTGTAGGTGCCTGGGGTGAAGCAATGTTGTCGCGGGTCTCGCGTGGCTGGGTCGTTCTGCGCCGCCATCTTGGAGGCCTTCGCCACCTCTTTACTTGGGGGGCTTGCAGGGGCCATCGCTTGGCATGGCGTGCGGGATCTCCCGTCTGGCGGGGACCGGGATATCCCCCACCGGTCCACGGGGGGGGGGGAAGCCTTTTCCCTTCGCTTGTGGGTCGCAGAGTTGGGCGGGAAGGCGGCCGTCCTTCCCCCTCACCTCACCCAAGCCAGCCACGGCGGTTCCCGGGCATTCCGGGTCTCGATTTGGGTATCGCCGGGTGCACAGACGCTGCATCTTTCCGATGGGCTTGGTTTCGGGTGAATCGCGTCGTTGTGCCCCGAGTTATTGGCTCAGTTAAGCCCCCGCAGCCGAGCTCATGGTATATGTGACTTGCTGGTTTGCCTGCTCGGCTCCGCCCCCCAATATGTCTGCAATTTAACCAGTACACTCACGTATCACTTATTGTATATTTCCTGGTCTCTCAGGAATTTCTATTAAATAGCTTATCCCCTTCCCAGGCAATATACAATGAAAACTAGTCACCAAGGGTCTCTATGGTCATGATAGGCCACCCTACCACTAGTGTAATACGTCCTTATTTTATATATTTCCTGGTCTCTCAGAGATTTTGCATATCCCTTTCCCAGAGCAATATATATAAACTATTACTAATAAGTTACAAAAGGCTACTTATAAGTAATACAGGATTTCAAATACAGGATAGAACTGCACAACAACTATTGGGTATGCTCCCCCTTCTCCGGACACGTATATTCATAGGATGGAAATATTAAAATCAGTTATATAGATGGCTTCTAAAAGAATATAAATCTCAATCTGAGCCCATACGCTTACTTTGTTAAAAATGCTAACTTGTTAAAATATTCTTACCAGACCAAATAGGACAACAAGGAATTATTTTACCATTTTTGTCTGTTCATTTGTTACCACTTCCTGAATACATATCCTGTAATTCCTTATTCCTGGATATGAAAGCTGAAAAACACTCCACAAATTGATTCGTTTAGGCAATTACATTTACAAAACAATGCATCCTTTACTATGCAGTTTATTTTCTCATACAGGTAAGACTACCCGCCCCCAACCAGGACAAATTCTCCCCCAGCTGTAGCTGAAAAGGATTCTAAAGGGCGCTACACGCCGCGCACAGAGTAGCTCCGCAACACCACGTCGTATGAATGGACGTGTATATATCTTGTGTTTGGCCACAATTACGACAGGTAACGTATAGGGCAGCGCATTTGTGCAACAAAAACAGTTTCTTTGCGTCCATGTTGGTGTTGCACTCGGCGCACACGGTCGTCGAACAACACTGTAATATACATTTGCGGTGAGTGTCCTTGCCGCACACCAAACAACAGGGGTGAGGGGTCACGGTTGCCTTTGCCTCGTCCGTATCGCTGTCGATGTACGACACGGCGCAGATGCGCCTAAACAACTTGGTACATCTGTGACCGGTGGGGACGAGCGGGAGATGAAGTCCCAAATCGGGGGTTAATTGTAGACCAAAAAAACGCACCAGCGTCTCTTCATAGTTCCCAGCCATCGTGAGTGACGCACAACAAAATCATAACATAAGGTATATGTATATTCTACACCAATCCCAAAAGACTCAAATATCTAGTAGAGAATACACCGCTCTCGTTACATTTGATCATGGGGACTATTAGCAGACCGCCGTGTTGTCAATTGGAATGTGCTTTGTCTCTGAGACCGTGTCCGGTTTACCGAGTCCCGGGCGGTTATTTATACTACGCCAAAGAGGGTATTGGTAAAATAAACGACTCGAGCGTGGAACACTGTCCCATTCACAGAGGCCGCACCGCGTCTGATATCGTAGGACAGTTTGTCCTGCGCAGCGAACCAGTTCCCCTCCTCGACCGGGCGCTGTTTGAGGAGGTGACCGACATACATATGCCGTTAAGAGCCCAACACCCCTGGCTGCGCACCGCGTTGCAATGGTGTCAGCAGCTAACCTTACAGTTGCCTGTGTCTACGAGTTATACCGTGCGCTGTCTGTTTAACAACACGAGCGAGTTGCCGGCCGGCATTTACCACTGTAGAAAGGACCAGGTGGTGAACTGCAAGCTCATGGGCAACAACCAACCGTTTAAGAATGTATGTTTGAGCGTCTTCCCTCGCACGGGGGTCTGGCATGTTTTGTGTGTGACAAAAACCAAATTGGAGAACGCGGTGATATTTATGAATGACCATTTATTTTTTACTTTATTAGCTTTACAGATCCCTCATGGCGCCGCTCGTTGCACGGTACCCTGTATTAATTTACAAACAGACTCTCACATAGTGTATAGAGATCAGCACAGAACAATTCGCTGGCTGAGATACGTGGACTATGTTAATGCATGAGGAATTATGCATGAGGAAACTAAAATCCTTCAAGGAAACCACAACATATTGGATCTGGCCCAAAAACAATTATCACTTTGAAAATACTCTCTTGAGACATTTGTTTACAAGTGAAACCATACACCTTCCTGCATTGGCTGAGCTTTCCACCAAAGATCCTGTCATCATCAGTAACAGCTATGGTTCCTCCCCAGTATCATTTGGAGGAGTTCTCACAGCAGCAGTCTGTTCTAGTTCACAGCAGCAGCAGCAGCAGCAACAAGGACACAAATCAGACACAGGCTTGAAACTTCTTAATAGCTCTGTGTACCACAATGGCTTCTAAGAGATCCAGAGGCAAGGTGTTACCTCCACCATCATCATCATCATCATCATCATCATCCTCTTCCTCATCATCCTCATCATCATCCTCGGGCTCAGACTCTGAGTCCTCAACTCATTCTGATGATAGGACCAAGAGAAGGCGCCCGCGCCCGCACAAGATACGCAGATTATCAACTTCATCATCAAATTCATATACTCCAAGCGTGCCTGGTTCATCACCATCATCACCAAATGAATTATTGTTAATAGAAACAGAGGAGTTGATACCATCATCACCACCAAGTGCTTCAGAATTATTGTTAATAGAAACAGAGGAGTTGATACCACCACCACCACTACCACCGCCGTCGCAGTCGTCGTCATCATCATCCAATTCAACCCCAATACGAAATGCCTATAAGATGCTTATGGCTAATGTGACGCAATACCCGGCCAATACAGAAGCCTTGTTTAGCGTTTACAAAACTACAGTGCTCAACCATTTACAGCATCGACCAAGGCCACAATGGGGTGGTGGTCATCAACAGCAGCAGCAGCAGCAGCAGCAGCAGCAACAAGCCGGCTCAGACAATTCACCGAATGAAGTATTGGACAAGTTGCACGAATTGCTGTCGGGGTCTGTGGTCGTACCGAATTGGCTAGAAAAACTCAATCCGGCGTATGGCTCCCACGTATCAAAACACAGAATACGCACCAAAAAGTTAGTAAAATCGTTTCAGCCGCAAAGCATTTACAACATAGGATTTTGTGACTATTGGATCACAGAATCCACCGATCACACTACTTATTTGGTTATGTGGAGCCTGGAGAAATATTCTTACAATAAGGTGATGAGCGCCATAATGGGTCCGTGTGAGTTGTATACGCTGGGTGGTAAAATAATGGACCGCAAGATTGGCATAGTGATGGTTGGGTACACTAGCGCCTCTGGCGCGGACAATGTAAGAAGACTGTGCGACCCCAACAGTCCCGCCAAGGATCTACTGCAGAATCTCTATGTTGGCATTGTACGGCGCCCATCAGAAATGACACTCAAGAATTGGATAACGGCAAAAATAGAAACCACGTACATTAGAAATATTTTATCACAAAAACATTTATTGGCACTGAGAAACATTGTACATCAATATCATTTGTCAACATGGGTATCGCTATATGGTATCGCAGCATCGCTAACCACAAACAACAATTTCAAAGATTGTCCACATTGTACAGTGCAGGGAAGAAACTTACAAACACAACACAGCATTATACATAGAAAACTCACAATTATTTTAACTGCTTTTCTGGACTCTGATTTAGCTATAACCCACTGTGTGGTACCAATTGTACCATAATGTCCATTCATCATGTCAGTTTACGTTTTCTTCGTTGTGTGGGGTCTGTTGAAATTATTATTGTCTGTGATTTTTGTAACAATTGTTTCTAAAATCAGTTCTTTTGTTGGTTTAGTTACTTTCTTTGAAAAAAATAAAACAGAAGCATATTGCTTTATTTCATCAACCGTGTGTGGTCTATTTGCCATGGCTCTCAAGTCCTTACATATTGTGTGCATTTGTTGCCATCGGTTATCAGTGGTAATGGAGTTATCAAGAATGGCTTTGGTGGTCTCTCTGGCCAATGTCATGTCTGGGTTCTGGGTACCAAAACTAAAACTTAAATGTGCGGGGGCCTGGGGTTCTTTACAGGTTGCAAGATGATTGAGCGACACATTATTGTGACCCAACATGTGTCCTGTATAATAAAACATCACTTTGGTTAACAACATCACAACATCTTGGTGCACAGGGTGGTACACGGACATCACTGTTTGTTTCAAGCTGTACGACGCCACGGTGGCGCAAGCTGAGGTCACTTTACCCACAGGAAAAGTATAAAACATACCACAGTACTTTAGCCACTCGTTCTTTAGGGTTTTGATGGTTTGTTGCTGAAAAGATGACATTTGCATGGTACAATAGTAGCGAGGAAACTCGAGGGGGAATTCGAGTGGAAACCAAGGTAAGAACCACATACGGTGCTGGCGCACATGGTCCCAAAAAGCATCCAGCCGCTTGGTGGTTTCTTCTTGTTTGTGAGAGGAATCGACAAAGGCAGTGGGACTCAATATCAACAAGTATTGGGGTTTGTGCTTGTGTCCACTGTCGCGTGTGTTCAGTTCAGTTTGTATGGTGTCGTAAGTGGTCTGATCATCGAATTCGATATAGGGAACCGACACGCCGGTCGTTGGGTGGTTAATGAGGTTTTGCCACTGCATAGCTGTGTTTCGGATCCTGGGGGTAGGATGAAAATAGATTTTGCCATCCGTCGTGTGTCTAAATTGAGGGTCGTCTCTTATGGTAGAGTGGAACAGTAGAAACATTTGTTCAGGGGTCAGTTGCATATCAAACATTTGAGCGGGTATCACCACGACGGGTGGCATGGTGAAAGGGGCCGATGCCTGGGTTGGTGCTTGTAGTGGTGATGGTGGTGGTGGTGTATAGGCGTAATGAGGTTCGGGGTCTGTATAATGATGTTGTTGGGGTTCAACGTACCCTCCCAACGATTCACAATGAGGATATGGCGGGTAGACTTGTAAGACCTGTGTAGCTTGTAGCATACTGAGTGCAGAAGCAGACACCGTAGGGACATCTTGGAACGGGTTGGGGGACGATTTGTTTCATCGATTCTGCCATTATATCAGTGGACGTGGTCATGTCGATATAATTTGACAATTCAGACACCGAAGCTGCCTCGGTGAAACCAACATTGATGTCGAGTCCCATTTCGTCATCCTGGAGTTCTGTTGGTAAAGGATCTGTGTATCGTATGGGTGAGGCGCATGTTGGCGGCGTCGGACACAGGCTGTGGGGATGCCGCCGCCGCCACTGCCGCCGACCCAATGACATCCTTATAAATGTCTATGTCCATCTCTAGGTTATCAAAATCAGTTATACATTTCTGTAATGCTTTCAACGGCGGATTGGTATCATCATTGTCTTCTTCTTCTAGCTCCTCTGACACCGGCGAAGCGGGTATGCGCGGTACAACATACAGCGCTTCGTCATCAGCATCGCTATCGGTGTCTACCAGCGGCCCAAAGATGTCATACGGAGCCTTGTGAGGAGGCAGAGGTACAATTAGCGGTTCGTCGTCATCATCATCATCATCATCCTCTTTATCCACCTCTTCATCCTCCTCTTCATCCACCTCACCCCCCTCCTCATTCTCCTCCTCATCATCATCATCATTATAGGACAAGGCGCGCACACGTTTGCGTGGCGTTGCGAGAGTATCCTCATCACTATCGGTGGTATCGCTGTCAGTATAAATTAACTGATCGTACAGTCGTTTCAGCGGTTGTTCAATTGTAGAACTGATGGTATTGTCTTGATCGTCTATTGGGGGGGTGAGGGACTGTGCGTTTTGGATGTTTTATGAAAAGTATTATGGCGTCGGTGACGAGATCGAATAGACATGTCTATAGTTCAATATCAACTTTGCTCAATAACTGTGTGTACAGACTGATAATTGAAATCTAGTGTGTAAGAATTTCTATGAAGTTAAACACTCCCCCTCCTCCTACAAATGGAAACATCATATTTGGTTATACAAAAAAATAAAAGTCCCTCTGTGGTTACTAACCCAACATCCTCTTTTCTTGTAATTACTATATCAAAGAGCACGAATGTTCCATGCCCAACACCTGTTATTAGAATTATTTTCTTGTATTTACTATAGATTATAATTCCCATGTGGTTGCCAACTCAACCCAATCCAACACCTGTTATTATCACAAATGTCCCATGTGGTTTGTTACGGCACTCACCGCCAGGGGAACGAAGCCGCCGTTTAGTGAATAATCCCCTTTCTCCAGAAATGCAGTTTTAATCCAGCCGACCGTCAAACTCTCGAATGGAGCATACGAATGCGGCAACTCCCGATCAGCAATTCAGTCGAACTCCTTCCACAGCTAGAAATAAACGAAAGCGCTGTCCCAATAATAAATCCCTCCACAAACGAGACCAAGCTCCGTCTTGAAGGTCAAACAGGAATCTGTTTAATGGGGGCTACCTGCCCGGTATTTATGCAGGTCTCCACCAGGTAGACACTCCCCTAGGGGACCTGGTGGAAGACTGTAAGACATATTGTACAGTAGCCAATCGCAGTGGCTTCAACATAAGCCCTTCCCATTTTACCCATAATTCCTTCTTCCCTATCCCGGAGATAATTAGGAGGAAACCTAATTATCTCCCAGGATAGAGACAATCGCCATCTTGAAATACAGTAATAAAAATACAATAAAATACATAAATGCAGAATTACTGAATTAAAAGGGTTCGTGCAACGTATCCCCAGATAGCCTGGATCTGAGTGCATATTCCTACCGAATAGCGCTCAGATCCAATGTACCTAGTTCAATCGCCATGGAGTCAAAGTCTTTCACAAGTTCTTCGGTATACGAATGACTCCATGGGACGGTTATCTGGGTAAAGTCCATACGAAGGCTATAAAACTCCCGAACGGACCGGTGTTCGTACGCCTCGACGAAATAGAAGGCGGGCGGCAACTTTCAGCGGTGTTTGGTAGATAAAGTGTCCGTTTTTAGTTCCATAGGATTTGCACCGAACACCGCTGATTCTCCTCGTGTCCCAAAATGGCAGCCGCCTCGTGGTCGGCATACGAACGATGACCACCCGTACGAATGGAATGGAGAGGTGTTTGCAGTTAACCACAACGTTCTAATTGTGGTCAAGGTGTTAACAAGCCGCACACTCCTCTCCTGGGTGGCCGTTGGTTCGGTAGTTCCAATCGGTACTAGGGAAAACATACGAACAAGGGCATACGGACAGGAAATCCACGAACTCAAGGCAAACAGACGAACCAGCAATACAGGTCTATACAGAAGGGTTCGTCACACCGGGGCTGGTTGTTAGACCCCTGAGGACGTGGAGGTCCTGGGGGTACTGGAGCCCGAAATTCTGTGTGTGCAGCGTAGATTGGGGTGCATGCCTCTGTTCTAGGTGCTGGTCATGTGGTACCTTGGCTCACCTTCCTTGTTTCTGCGTATTCATCCGCTAGTCGTGCTGCCTCAGTTAAGTTGGCAGGGTGGCGATCTCTCACCCAGTCCTGTATATCCGCAGCCAGATCTTGGAAGAAATGTTCCATCAAGAACAACTGTAACACTTCTTCTCCGGTGTTAGCATTGCACCCTCGCACCCAATGTGATGCCACCCTTTGTATCTTGTTTGCCCATTCCATGTGGGAGTCCACTGCCCTCTTTTTGGACTCCTGGGTGACGGCGTATCGGGTGAGTAGTGCAGCTTTCACCCGTTGGTACTGCGCTATATCCTCTGCAGTAAGTGCTCGAAAAGCCTCATTTGCTTTTCCAGATAGTTTTACAGCCAGAATAGTGACCCATTGGTCTGGTGGTACCTGGTGTAGTGAGCACTGCCTCTCAAAATCAGCCAAATATCCGTCAATTTCTTCCTCACTTTCCACAAAAGCTTTAAACGCAGTGAACGGTATTTTCTTCCCTGTAGCAGCGGGTGAGGGAGTAGGAACTGCATGTGTAATGGGCTGTCTAGCTCTTACCAGTTCTGTTTCTTGTTCCCTCTTAGTTTGTATCTCCTCCCTTGCTTCCCGGAACAGCTGGTTTATTAGTTCCGCTGACGTTGCTGGATACAAGGCTAATCTCCACTGTACAATAGCCGTAAGTACATCGTCCTCGCTGACAGGTGCAAGGGGCTCAGTTACTTCCATGGACCTATCCATTTCGTCCAACTCCAGCAGATCAGCTATCAGCTCTCCCCGTGGTCTGTTACTGGCACTCCTACCACGACTCTCCAATAAATCTTTTAGTGTGGGTCTTTTCAGCTTGGCATACTGAGACGCCATTCAGCGCTTGCTTTTTGGATAAAAGGACCATCCCAACGCTTGCCACCAATGTAACGGCTACCCAGGTAGTGAGAGGGTATTAGCCGTCCTTTTCCCTGGCAAGCTGCTGTGTAAAAGTGAAGTTGGTATAATCCCATCCACGAGTTCCAGAAGGAGAGTCAGGTTCAGCTGTAAAAAGAGCAGAGTAACAATCCAATATAATTCCCTTTCAAGAACGAGACGAGGCTACGTTTTGAAGGGTCAAGTAGAACTGAGGTGCTGGCACACCCAGTCTGGTTTTTATTACAGTTGTTGCAAATACAGGTCCGCCCACAGGGAGGTATAAAACAACCAATCACATCACAGTTACATCCCACATATTCCCTCCCCTTATCCTAAGAGGAAACTCAATTACACATACAGTTAAAACATACTTTCTACCCAACTTTCATAACTCTAAAACCATACATCACATTCACATAAAAATACATATCCACAATCAATCCATTCAGGGGAACAACATAAAGTATCTTTTAAAAACCCCTGCCAGCATGGCTTTCCGGCTCAGACCGGTTTTACAGAGGCCTCTATCCTGGAGACAATGGAGACAAGTAATCCAATTACCTCCCAGGACAGAGACAGACTCCATTGAGCACATGGTTGCAAAAAGACATAAAACACTTTAAAATACATAAAGTCACCTTTTACACATAACACACAGACATTTCACATATCCCCAGATAGCTGGGATCTGAGCGCACAAAACTACCGAATAGCGCTCAGATCCTATTCACACAGTTCAATTGCCATGGAGCCGAAGTCTTTAACTACACGAATGGGCTCCATGGCATAGCTATCTGGGTTAACACCGCTCACACAGGGCAAGTACCGAATGACCCCACTGTATTTAAAGGGCTAGAATGAGTGATAAATGTTCCCAGGCAAAGGTAAGGTTCTGTTACAATGATGATGATGATGATGATGAGGCCGCTTTCGTTATGGTAGCGTGGATTGCCTAGTCCGTAACATTCGTGGTCTCGGTCATTTCTTTTATTATGGCCGCCAGCTTGCTGTGGGACACGTGCCGTAACAACACGTGTGCGGGTACCGGTCGTTTGGTCCCGAGCGATAGATACGAGCGACAAATATAATTGAGCGCGTGGAGCGCCTTGGATGAGATCGTGCCGTCGGTTGAGGTTTTGGTGCGCAGATCCATCATGTTGTTCAGAGCGGTTTGCTGCGGACAAGAAGAAAAAAAGAGACACAGACAAACTATATAAGAGGTTATATCGGATTAACGGTTAACATATTATTATACGATACGCCGCTCCCATGTGTTTCTTGTGGTTGCGTTTACACTCTATATTGAGGGTTGGCGATATGAGGGTGGTGTGTGGTGGGGCGCCGTCTGCACTGCCCATCACGGTCGTGAGCAGCGTACCCGTGTACGTGGTAACCACAACCCTTTCCACAACACGACTGACCGTGTGTACCAAAGCACAACCGCCTAGACATACGCCCGTGACGATCGCCGCGCACATAGACGCGTGGACCGACATACCATTAGATGATTAAAAGAACACCTCGCAGGTGTCCAAGGGACGCGTCCCGCACCGAGGACAGACGTGCTCCGTCTCTTCGGCGTAACACGGTTTACAACTAGCCGCGTGGGCGCACGGCAGGTAAATGACCGTAGCGGGGTTGTCTTGACACCGGCCACACATGCCCACGGGTAATCGCGTCCCCTCCTCGACGTCGTCTATCGTTTGTGTTTCTTGGGTGACCATCGCCGGTTTGGGTTGGTTAAACCGCTTAACGTTGTTGTATAACAGCTTTTTTATGACGATGCCCAGATGGGTGTCGGTGGGCTTCGGTGCCTTTTTTGTTAGTGTGTATTTACTGTGCGTATCCACGTCGGCCAAGATTTTCGGTCTGAAGTTCTTGTATAGGAGCCCGGGCGAACAGGTAAAACAACTGTCGTCGTGCCGAGTCAGAGCCGTTGTTAAGATCGCACGGGCCAACGCACGGTACGCGCATAACATACTATATATTATACAACACCGCGCCACGGCGGGTTTGGTCACTAAAATATGATTATACATATGGTGACTTATGTCATTAACTACGGCCGGAATCAGACGCGGTATATGCCCTGGCGTTTTTTATGGTATGCGTCACCAACGCGTTGCATTCGGGACAGGCTCGAGCGAGTTCCCACAAACTGACCCGGAGCGTCGTAAGCGGCACGTTATGTTTTGTGTCGCGGGTGAGCGGGGTATAGACACACAGGGACTTGAGTTCTTTGTGGCACGCGAGCACCTTGGTGATGCTAAAATAGATGTAATAGGCGCCCGTGGTCTGGGCCGGGGACATGTAGATCACTCTGACCAACTCGAGGTCGTACGTGCCGGCCGCGTACGGATGTACCTCTCTGTGGGAACATCGCTGAATGGACGGTGCGGTCGTTTGTTGGATAACGAGCACGTCCAAAACCTGCTCGTTTGATTCTTGATCAGCCACCACGCGCATGACGGGCGTGTTGCAATGATAAAACGCATCCGCCGGAGTGGTCACGGGCAGCCTCAGTCTGTAGTGTTGGACGACGCTGAGTTTGAATAAGCGGTTGGTGCGCGTCATGTAGATGGGAGAAAAGTTAAGCGTCTTTGAGGTGGGCCGTAAGATGGGTACCACGGCCTGGCCGACCAAATGGTCGGCGTACTCCATACCCAGACACCGTAACATCCACATCACTCTGGTCACTCATTCTGGCCCTTTAAACACAGTGGGGCCATTCGGTACTTGCCCTGTGTGAGCAGTGATACCCCCAGATAGATATGCCATGGAGCCTATTCATATAATGAAAGACTATCGGAAAGACTTTGGCTCCATGGCAATTCAACTGTACTTGTGGGGTCTGCGTGCCATTCACCTAATAATGTGCACGCAGACCTGAGCTATCTGGGGATATGTTACATGTCTGTGTGTAATGTATAAAAAGTGACTTTATATATTTTAAAACATAATCCTGTATTTAGGTCCCCACATGTGTAATGGAGTTTGTCTTTGACCTGGGAGATAATTGGATTACTTCTCCAATTATCTCCAGGGCAGAAGGGAGGAAGCCAGGATGCATTGTGGGGATGTTTTACTTTTCCAGATTAAAATACTGCCAGCTAGGGGGAACAAAAGATACTTTTACTAACTTTTGAACCCCTGGTCTGATTCATGCCATTTTTTAATATGTTGTTCCCCTGAATGGATTGATTGTGGATATGTATTTTTATGTGAATGTGATGTATGGTTTTAAAGTTACAGAGTATGTGTGGAAACTGTATTTTTACTGTATGTAATAATTATGTTAATTGCTTATCTGAGGGGAGGGGATGTGTGGGTTGTATTGTTACTTGATTGGTTGTTTTATGCCTCCCCCTGGGTGTGTCCTGTATGTGCACAACTGTAATAAAAAGCAGGCTGGGTGTTCCAGACCTCAGATTCTGCTTGACCCTCAAACCGATGTGTCGTCTCATTTTTGGGGGAATTGGATTGTATGCTGACTGCCAGGAGTGTAAGCGGATTGTATGCTTTTCCTGTTCGGCTGATTCCAGGGTTCGTGTGTTTCCAGTTCGGGAGTTTGGTGATTGCTGTAGCTGCTGATCTATGGAAAAGGGGGATATCGCCTAAACTGGGTTTTATCCTCTTGTAAGTGAAACGGTCCGTTACATCTCTGCTTCGTTCAACCTAACTCTCTCGCTTTGCTCAATCTAGCTCGCATCGCTCTCAGCCTACCTTCACTCTCAGCCTACCTTCGCTCTCAGCCTACCTTCGCTCTCAGCCAAGCTCAACCTAGCTTTGCTCTCTGCCTACCTTCGCTCTCTGCCTAGCTCAACCTAGCTTCGCTCTCTGACTACCTTCGCTCAGCCTAGCTAAACCTAGCTTCGCTCTCTGCCTACCTTCGCTCTCTGACTACCTTCGCTCCGCTCTCTGTCTTCGTTCAGACTGCCTTCGTTCGGTCCACATTTAGACGAGGGACCAGACTCTCTACCTAGCCTTGTCTCTGGCTTCACTCAACCTAACTCGCAGCAACCAGCTCTCTTTCACTCACACGGCAGGAAAATACCCACCTGACAAAAAATAAACAATAGCACCGAAACATAACTCGCTCTCGGAAACAATAACAAACACTAATCGGGACCAGCTGGGTGGGAGGGGTGGGTTCGCTCAGCCTCACAAACCAACTACGGACGGCAAGCAGGAGGGTTGACGAGTCGACTCACGACCACACCTACGCCTTACAGACCATCAACGCCAACACCACAAAGATTATGACTGCCGACAGGCAACATGAGCGAGACTAGAAGCAAAAACAAAGATATTCTCGGCACCACTCACACGTACCTTCGCTCATCAAGGGGCACCACAATGGAAACACACAAACAAAATCATGCCCTAGCCTGGGGCTCCATCAGGGGGCAAACAGGGTCCCACATTACCCTGCTTCCTGTTGAGGGAGCTATGATTGACGAGCGACACCAAACAAACAACACATACCAAACGGGTACATGGTCTCAACCATCTATAACACGCTCAACTCAGAGTTGAGCCTAGTCGTCTTTGCGCCTCGCTTCGCTCCTCGCTTCGCTCGTTCCTTCGCTCCTCGCTTCGCTCGTTCCTTCGCTCCTCGCTTCGCTCGTTCCTTCCCTCCTCGCTTTGCTTGTTCCCTCACTCGGCGCTTCGAGCTGCTCAGAGTTGATCCTCGTCTAGCTCCTCGCTTCGCTCGTTCCCTCGCTCGGCACTTCGAGCTGCTCAGAGTTGAGCCTGTTACGGTTCAGCGTTGAGCTGCTCAGAGTTGAGCCTGTTACGGTTCAGCGTTGAGCCTGATTCTGTTCAAAGTTGAGCGGCTCAGAGTTTTACTCTAGCTTCGCTCAACCTGGGTCTCTTTGCTCGGCCTAGCTCGTTCTTTTTTTTTTTGCTCTTTGCTCTGGCTTTACTAGGCTTGGTGACTGGAGTGAGCACAAAATAAAAAAACAAAACAAAACAAAAATAACTAAGCCGTCAATGTCTAGTATAACTTTTATATATATTTTATTGTTGTTACGACACTCACCGCCAGGGGAATGAAGCCGCCGTTTAGTCGATAATCCCCTTTCTCCAGAAATGCAATTTTAGTCCAGCCGATTGTAAAACTCCCGAACGGAGCATACGAATACGGCAACTCCCGATCAGCAATTCATCCGAAATCCTTTGGCAGCTAGAAATAAACGAAAACGCTGTCCCAATAGTAAATCCCTCCACAAACGAGACAAAGCTCCGTCTTGAAGGTCAAACAGGAATGTGTTTAATGGGGGCTACCTGCCCGGTATTTATGCAGGTCTCCACAAGGTAGACACTCCCCTAGGGGACCTTGTGGAAGACTGTAAAATATATTATACAGTAGCCAATCGCAGTGGCTTCAATACAAGCCATTCCCATTTTACCCATAAGTCATTCTTTCCTATCCCGGAGATAATTAGGGAGAAACCTAATTATCTCCGAGGATAGAGACCATCGCCATTTTAAAACATAATACGAAAAATACAATAAAATACATAAAACAGAACTACCGATTGTATAGTGTTCGTGCAACGTATCCCCAGATAGCCTGGATCTGAGGGCATATTCCTACCGAATAGCGCTCAGGTCTGAAGTACACAGTCCAATCGCCATGGAGTCAAAGTCTCTCATAAGTCCTTCGGTATACGAATGACTCCATGGGACGGCTACCTGGGTAAGTCCATACGAATTAGAGAAACTCCCGAACTGACCGGTGTTCGTACGCCTCAAAGAAATAGAAGGGGGGCGGCCGTCTCCAGCGGTGTTCGGTAGAGAAAGAGTCCGTTTTTAGATCCATAGGTTTTGCACCGAACACCGCTGATTCGCCTCGTGTCCAAAATGGCCGCCGCCTCGTGTTCGGCATACGAACGATGACCACCCGTATGAATGGAATGGAGAGGTGTTTGCAGTTAACCACAACGTTCTAATTGTGGTCAAGGTGTTAACAAGCCGCACACTCCTCTCCTGGGTGGCCGTTGGTTCGGTAGTTTCAATCGGTACTAGGGAAAACATACGAACAAGGGCATACGGACAGGAAATCCACAAACTCAAGGCAAACAGACGAACCAGCAATACAGGTCTATACAGAAGGGTTCGTCACACCGGGGCTGGTTGTTAGACCCCTGAGGACGTGGAGGTCCTGGGGGTACTGGAGCCCGAAATTCTGTGTGTGCAGCGTAGATTGGGGTGCGTGCCTCTGTTCTAGGTGCTGGTCGTGTGGTACCTTGGCTCACCTTCCTTGTTTCTGCGTATTCATCCGCTAGTCGTGCTGCCTCAGTTAAGTTGGCAGGGTGGCGATCTCTCACCCAGTCCTGTATATCCGCAGCCAGATCTTGGAAGAAATGTTCCATCAAGAACAACTGTAACACTTCTTCTCCGGTGTTAGCATTGCACCCTCGCACCCAATGTGATGCCACCCTTTGTATCTTGTTTGCCCATTCCATGTGGGAGTCCACTGCCCTCTTTTTGGACTCCTGGGTGACGGCGTATCGGGTGAGTAGTGCAGCTTTCACCCGTTGGTACTGCGCTATATCCTCTGCAGTAAGTGCTCGAAAAGCCTCATTTGCTTTTCCAGATAGTTTTACAGCCAGAATAGTGACCCATTGGTCTGGTGGTACCTGGTGTAGTGAGCACTGCCTCTCAAAATCAGCCAAATATCCGTCAATTTCTTCCTCACTTTCCACAAAAGCTTTAAACGCAGTGAACGGTATTTTCTTCCCTGTAGCAGCGGGTGAGGGAGTAGGAACTGCATGTGTAATGGGCTGTCTAGCTCTTACCAGTTCTGTTTCTTGTTCCCTCTTAGTTTGTATCTCCTCCCTTGCTTCCCGGAACAGCTGGTTTATTAGTTCCGCTGACGTTGCTGGATACAAGGCTAATCTCCACTGTACAATAGCCGTAAGTACATCGTCCTCGCTGACAGGTGCAAGGGGCTCAGTTACTTCCATGGACCTATCCATTTCGTCCAACTCCAGCAGATCAGCTATCAGCTCTCCCCGTGGTCTGTTACTGGCACTCCTACCACGACTCTCCAATAAATCTTTTAGTGTGGGTCTTTTCAGCTTGGCATACTGAGACGCCATTCAGCGCTTGCTTTTTGGATAAAAGGACCATCCCAACGCTTGCCACCAATGTAACGGCTACCCAGGTAGTGAGAGGGTATTAGCCGTCCTTTTCCCTGGCAAGCTGCTGTGTAAAAGTGAAGTTGGTATAATCCCATCCACGAGTTCCAGAAGGAGAGTCAGGTTCAGCTGTAAAAAGAGCAGAGTAACAATCCAATATAATTCCCTTTCAAGAACGAGACGAGGCTACGTTTTGAAGGGTCAAGTAGAACTGAGGTGCTGGCACACCCAGTCTGGTTTTTATTACAGTTGTTGTAAATACAGGTCCGCCCACAGGGAGGTATAAAACAACCAATCACATCACAGTTACATCCCACATATTCCCTCCCCTTATCCTAAGAGGAAACTCAATTACACATACAGTTAAAACATACTTTCTACCCAACTTTCATAACTCTAAAACCATACATCACATTCACATAAAAATACATATCCACAATCAATCCATTCAGGGGAACAACATAAAGTATCTTTTAAAAACCCCTGCCAGCATGGCTTTCCGGCTCAGACCGGTTTTACAGAGGCCTCTATCCTGGAGACAATGGAGACAAGTAATCCAATTACCTCCCAGGACAGAGACAGACTCCATTGAGCACATGGTTGCAAAAAGACATAAAACACTTTAAAATACATAAAGTCACCTTTTACACATAACACACAGACATTTCACATATCCCCAGATAGCTGGGATCTGAGCGCACAAAACTACCGAATAGCGCTCAGATCCTATTCACACAGTTCAATTGCCATGGAGCCGAAGTCTTTAACTACACGAATGGGCTCCATGGCATAGCTATCTGGGTTAACACCGCTCACACAGGGCAAGTACCGAATGACCCCACTGTATTTAAAGGGCTAGAATGAGTGATAAATGTTCCCAGGCAAAGGTAAGGTTCTGTTACAATGATGATGATGATGATGATGAGGCCGCTTTCGTTATGGTAGCGTGGATTGCCTAGTCCGTAACATTCGTGGTCTCGGTCATTTCTTTTATTATGGCCGCCAGCTTGCTGTGGGACACGTGCCGTAACAACACGTGTGCGGGTACCGGTCGTTTGGTCCCGAGCGATAGATACGAGCGACAAATATAATTGAGCGCGTGGAGCGCCTTGGATGAGATCGTGCCTGTGACGAACCCTGCTGCATAGACCTGTATTGCTGGTTCGTCTGTTTTCATTGGATTCGTGGATTTCCTGTCCGTACGCTGTTGTTCGTACGTTTTCTAAAGTACCGATTGAAACTACCGAACATCGGCCACCCAGGAGAGGAGTGTGCGGCTCATTAACACCTTGACCACAAATTAGAACGTTGTGGTTAACCGCAAACACCTCTCCATTCCATTTCGTACGGGTGGTCGTCGTCCGTATGCCGAACACGAGGCAGCGGCCATTTTGGACACGAGGCGAATCAGCGGTGTTCGGTGCAAAACCCATGGATCTAAAAACGGACTCTTTATCTACCGAACACCGCTGGAGACGGCCGTCTCCCCTTCTATTCCCTTGGAGGCATACGAACACTGTTCCGTTCGGGAGTTTCTTTCATCCGTATGAACTTACCCAGATAGCCGTCCCATGGAGTCATTCGTATACCGAAGGACTTATGAGAGACTTTGACTCCATGGCGATTGGACTGTGTACATCGGACCTGAGCGCTATTCGGTAGGAATATGCCCTCAGATTCAGGCTATCTGGGGATACGTTGCACGAACACTATATATTCGGTACTTCTGATTTTATGTATTTTATTGCATTTTTCGTGTTTGGTTTTAAAATGGCGATGGTTCCTATCCTCGGAGTTAATTAGGTTTCTCCCTAATTATCTCCAGGATAGGAACAGATGTATTATGGGTAAAATGGGAAGGGCTTGTGTTATAGCCACTGTGATTGGCTACTGTTTAATATATTTTACAGTCTTCCACCAGGTCCCCTAGGGGAGTGTCTACCTGGTGGAGACCTGCATAAATACTGGGCAGGTAGCCCCCATTAAACACATTCTGCTTGACCTTCAAAACGGAGCTTTGTCTCGTTTGTGGAGGGATTGACTATTGGGACAGCGTTTTCGTTTATTTCTAGCTGTGGAAGGATTTCGGATGGATTGCTGATCGGGAGTTACCGCATTCGTATGCTCCGTTCGGGAGTTTTATGATCGGTTATACTGGAATTGCATTTCTGGAGAAAGGGGATTATCGACTAAACGGCGGCTTCACTCTCCAGGCGGTGAGTGTCTTAACAATTGGTGGCAGCGGTGGGATTCACCCGGAAGGCCAGCTACACACCCCGGATTGGAAATGCAATATGAGGAATTAAGGCGTGCTACCCTTAAAGACATTTTGGAGCGCAGAGGACGATCAGCGAGCAATCTCAAGAAAAGAGAGATTATTGCTATATTGGTAGAGATGGATACAGCACAGGGAAGGGAGATAGCTAATGTGCCTGGCCTGCTGGATTTAACACCCGAGGAGATAGCGTTTAACCGGGCAGTTCAGATAAGGCTGGCACACTTTGGCCCCAACCCTGCAGCGGATATTGTGGTGCAAGTACAAGCCGCAGTGGCAGCACAACAGGCGCTCCAGAGAAGCGGAGCTGCAGCAGCAGAGGTACCCCATAATAACAATGGGAAGAAAAAGGTACCATTTGCTGCTTTTAAAATTTTTATTGAGACTGAAGGAGAGATAGACGGGTTCCTGGCGGACTTTGAACGACAGTGTGCTCTACACCAGGTTCCCGCAGAAGAATGGGTTCCTATCCTCTCTGGGAAATTATCCGGCCAGGCCAGTGAAGCTTTTCGGGCCATCCCAGAGGAGGAACTCACTAGCTACCGGGCAGTAAAAGATGCCCTTTTGACCAGGTACGCTGTTACCCCTGAGGCGTACCGGAGGCGATTAAATAATAAACAGGCTGGTGATTCCTATGTGGAATGGGCATGCCGGGTACACCGCACGGCAGCCCACTGGATGACAGGGTGTCGAGCGGTAACTGGGGAAGAGGTGCTGCAAGTGTTCCTGCTAGAACACTGCTTTGACAAGTTACCTGCAGGGGTTCGAGAGTGGGTCAGGGACCATAAACCCGCTACCTTCCATGAAGCTGCTCGTCTGGCTGACGAATACACTGATGCCCGTAAGCTCGATCAGACAGCAGCCAAGGTCCCTGCCCGAGTGGAATACAAACCGGCAGCACCTCCAACCACCAACCTATATCACCCCCCAGCACAACGTACCCCCGCTATGCCGCCAGCAACCAACCAGGGGCAGTCAGCCCGATTCAACAAACGGGGTTACTCCAACCAGGTCCAGTGCTATGGATGCAAGCAGATGGGACATAAAAGACCGGAATGCCCTTTAAACCATGCCAACCAAGCACCGTCCTGGAGAAACCCAGCCGGCGGAGCCCAGCAGCCACCTCAGCCATCTGCTCACTGCCTTGAGCAGGAGGAGTTTTGGGGTTTCCTTCACGAAGCAGACCCAGTCCAAGCAACTCAGCAGGACAACCGCCAACACCACAGGCAGACCGTTAAGTTGAATGGGAAAGAGGTCACTGGTCTAAGAGACACCGGAGCTACTATGACCTTGCTCCAAAAGAACCTGGTTTCGGAACACCAACACACCGGGAATACTGTGGCAGTAAGGGTGGCAGGAGGCGCCGTGTTCCGCCTGCCTGTTGCCCGGGTTCATTTGGACTGGGGAGTGGGAGCTGGACATGTGAATGTGGGGGTTATGAAGGACTTGCCTGCCGATGTTTTGCTGGGAAATGATTTGGCCCCTCTGATTTCTGCCTATGCTAATATGGGACCTGGCGAAGCCAATCCAGTGACTACCCGTGCTCAGACCCGTGCTGCTGGAACCGGCCCACCTGCTGCTGAGACCCAGGTAAGAACCGATTCCCCGACTGACACCCCAGGGCAGACGTTAGCTAGTTGGGATTCCCCAGAGGAGTTCGGGAGGGAAACCCAGACAGACCCATCTCTCCAGAGGTATAGGGGCAGAGCAGACACTGGAGAAGAAGGAGCAGAGGGGGAGCGGTATGAGTGGGTGGGGGACAGGTTATATCGGATCCCTAAGCCGTCCCAGAAAAGTGTTGCCCCTCCGCCGAATCGACAGCTGGTAGTGCCCGCGAAATACCGGCGGGAGATTCTGCGGATAGGGCATGATGTCCCGCTAGCCGGACATCTAGGGTCCCGCCGCACAGGCCATAGGATTATGCAGAATTTTTTTGGGCCAGGAATTAACCAGGCTGTGCGGATATATTGTAGCACGTGTGACACTTGTCAACGGGTAGGGAAGCGGGGGGACCATCCAAAAGGTAGGCTTATGTCGATGCCTATTATTGGGGAGCCCTTTGCCCGCATAGCCGTTGATATTGTGGGTCCACTGGCCAGAGCTAGTCCATCTGGTAAGAAATACATTCTCACCGTGGTGGACTATGCCACTCGCTATCCAGAGGCAGTAGCGCTGTCTAATATAGAGGCAGAGACAGTTGCTGATGCCCTGGTTAGGATTTTTACCAGGGTCGGGTTCCCTCAAGAGATTCTCTCTGACCAGGGAACCCAATTTACCGCTGTGCTCACCCAGCAGCTGTGGAGGGTATGCGGCATCAAACCGATACTTAGTTCCCCATACCATCCACAGACTAACGGTCTCTGCGAGCGATTTAATGGCACCCTCAAACAGATGCTGAGGACCTTTTCTGACACTTGCCGGGACTGGGAGCGATTCCTGCCTCATCTGTTGTTTGCCTACAGAGAGGTGCCCCAGGAATCTACTGGGTTCTCCCCCTTTGAGCTGCTTTATGGGAGAAGGGTCCGCGGACCGCTAGATCTCATTAGAGGCCACTGGGAGGGGGAGACAGAGCAGGAAGGGACCCCATAGTGCCATATGTTCTGGAACTTCGGGACCACATGGAGAAACTGTCTCTGATGGTAAGAGAGAACCTCCAGGTGGCCCAGGGGAGACAGAAGGAATGGTACGATCGGGGTGCCCGACAGCGAGTATTCCAGGTTGGGCAGAAGGTACTAGTGCTCAAACCTGTGAAGGCGAACAAGATGCAGGCATCTTGGCAGGGCCCGTATAAAGTATTAGCTCAGGTGTGTGATACTACTTACCTTATAGCCAGCTGTGAACATGCTAAAGGAGTATCAGGAACGACCTGAGGATGTAGCTGCAGTATGTGCCCCCGCTGCAGACGATACCGAAAGCTTACCCTTACCCGACCTATTAGCAAGAGGTGCCCAGACGGATCTGACTGATCTCGTACAGCTAGGGGACAGGTTAAGCCCCGCAGAGAAGGAACAGGCGAAACAGCTTCTGTGGGAGAAGCAGGCGACGTTCTCCCAAGAACCCGGCTACACTACCCTAGCTGTGCATAAGGTAGAGACCCCTGGACAGAACCCCTTAAGACAGCCCCCCTACCGTATCCCTGAAGCAGTCCGAGAAGGAATGTGGAAGGAGATAGAGGAGATGACCCAGCTTGGGGTCATCGAGCACTCCGATAGCCCTTGGGCCTCCCCTGTAGTCCTGGTGCCTAAGAAAGATGGGACCACCCGGTTCTGTGTGGACTACAGGAGGCTCAACGAGCGGACCACCACTGACGCCTACCCGATGCCACGGGTAGACGAATTATTAGACCGCATTGCCAGGGGACGCTATCTGACCACCATAGACCTGTGTAAGGGCTACTGGCAGATTCCCCTGGCCAAGGACGCTATCCCCAAGTCGGCCTTCGTCACCCCCTTTGGCTTATACCAATTTAAGGTTATGCCATTTGGGATGAAGAATGCCCCAGCTACCTTCCAACGGATGGTGGACAGGCTCCTTGATGGCTTCCAGGAATTTGCTTGTGCATACCTGGATGATATTGCGATCTACAGTGAGTCCTGGGAGGAACACCTGGTGCACGTAGGGGTAGTACTGGATAAAATTCGGGCCGCTGGCCTGACGTTGAAGCCAGAAAAGTGTCATCTAGGCATGGCTGAGGTACAATACTTGGGTCACAGGGTGGGGTGTGGGACCAGAGCCGGCCAAGATAGAGGCAGTAGCGAACTGGCCCACACCTATCACTAAGACCCAGGTATTGGCCTTCCTAGGGACAGCAGGGTATTACAGACGCTTTGTCCCCGACTACAGCTCTATAGCTAAACCCCTGACAGACCTGACTAAGAAGAACCTCCCTAAGCAGGTCCTGTGGTCTCCAGCTTGTGAAGCTGCGTTTCAAGCACTTAAGCAGGCTCTCGTGAATGCCCCTGTCCTGGCTGCCCCACTTCCTAACAAACGTTTTCTCGTTCATACAGATGCTTCCATGTATGGACTGGGGGCTGTGCTAAGCCAGGTCGGGGAGGATGGAGGAGAACACCCTGTCGCATATCTCAGTCGAAAACTGTTACCCCGGGAAGTGAGTTATGCGGCAGTGGAGAAAGAATGTTTGGCCCTGGTCTGGGCATTGAAAAAACTGAGTCCCTATTTGTATGGACAGGAATTTTCCCTTATCACGGACCACAATCCCCTTGTTTGGCTTAACCGGGTCTCAGGAGACAATGGTAGACTGCTGCGGTGGAGTTTAGCATTACAACCATATAACTTCACCATCAGCTACCGACCCGGTAAGCAGAATGGGAATGCAGATGGGTTATCACGGCAAGGGCCAAGCCGGGTCTGCCGGAGTGTTCCACAAGGGGGGAGCCGTGTGACGAACCCTGCTGCATAGACCTGTATTGCTGGTTCGTCTGTTTTCATTGGATTCGTGGATTTCCTGTCCGTACGCTGTTGTTCGTACATTTTCTAAAGTACCGATTGAAACTACCGAACATCGGCCACCCAGGAGAGGAGTGTGCGGCTCATTAACACCTTGACCACAAATTAGAACGTTGTGGTTAACCGCAAACACCTCTCCATTCCATTTCGTACGGGTGGTCGTCGTTCGTATGCCGAACACGAGGCGGCGGCCATTTTGGACACGAGGCGAATCAGCGGTGTTCGGTGCAAAACCCATGGATCTAAAAACGGACTCTTTATCTACCGAACACCGCTGGAGACGGCCGTCTCCCCTTCTATTCCCTTGGAGGCATACGAACACTGTTCCGTTCGGGAGTTTCTTTCATTCGTATGCACTTACCCAGATCGGCGTTCCATGGAGTCATTTGTATACCGAACGACTTATGAGAGACTTTGTCTCCATGGCGATTGGACTGTGTACATCGGACCTGAGCGCTATTCGGTAGGAATATGCCCTCAGATTCAGGCTATCTGGGGATACGTTGCACGAACACTATATATTCGGTACTTCTGATTTTATGTATTTTATTGCATTTTTCGTGTTTGGTTTTAAAATGGCGATGGTTCCTATCCTCGGAGTTAATTAGGTTTCTCCCTAATTATCTCCAGGATAGGAACAGATGTATTATGGGTAAAATGGGAAGGGCTTGTGTTATAGCCACTGTGATTGGCTACTGTTTAATATATTTTACAGTCTTCCACCAGGTCCCCTAGGGGAGTGTCTACCTGGTGGAGACCTGCATAAATACTGGGCAGGTAGCCCCCATTAAACACATTCTGCTTGACCTTCAAAACGGAGCTTTGTCTCGTTTGTGGAGGGATTGACTATTGGGACAGCGTTTTCGTTTATTTCTAGCTGTGGAAGGATTTCGGATGGATTGCTGATCGGGAGTTACCGCATTCGTATGCTCCGTTCGGGAGTTTTATGATCGGTTATACTGGAATTGCATTTCTGGAGAAAGGGGATTATCGACTAAACGGCGGCTTCACTCTCCAGGCGGTGAGTGTCTTAACAGTGCCGTCGGTTGAGGTTTTGGTGCGCAGATCCATCATGTTGTTCAGAGCGGTTTGCTGCGGACAAGAAGAAAAAAAGAGACACAGACAAACTATATAAGAGGTTATATCGGATTAACGGTTAACATATTATTATACGATACGCCGCTCCCATGTGTTTCTTGTGGTTGCGTTTACACTCTATATTGAGGGTTGGCGATATGAGGGTGGTGTGTGGTGGGGCGCCGTCTGCACTGCCCATCACGGTCGTGAGCAGCGTACCCGTGTACGTGGTAACCACAACCCTTTCCACAACACGACTGACCGTGTGTACCAAAGCACAACCGCCTAGACATACGCCCGTGACGATCTCCACGCACATAGACGCGTGGACCGACATACCGTTAGATGATTAAAAGAACACCTCGCAGGTGTCCAAGGGACGCGTCCCGCACCGAGGACAGACGTGCTCCATCTCTTCGGCGTAACACGGTTTACAACTAGCCGCGTGGGCGCACGGCAGGTAAATGACCGTAGCGGGGTTGTCTTGACACCGGCCACACATGCCCACGGGTAATCGCGTCCCCTCCTCGACGTCGTCTATCGTTTGTGTTTCTTGGGTGACCATCGCCGGTTTGGGTTGGTTAAACCGCTTAACGTCGTTGTATAACAGCTTTTTTATGACGATGCCCAGATGGGTGTCGGTGGGCTTCGGTGCCTTTTTTGTTAGTGTGTATTTACTGTGCGTATCCACGTCGGCCAAGATTTTCGGTCTGAAGTTCTTGTATAGGAGCCCGGGCGAACAGGTAAAACAACTGTCGTCGTGCCGAGTCAGAGCCGTTGTTAAGATCGCACGGGCCAACGCACGGTACGCGCATAACATACTATATATTATACGACACCGCGCCACGGCGGGTTTGGTCACCAAAATATGATTATACATATGGTGACTTATGTCATTAACTACGGCCGGAATCAGACGCGGTATATGCCCTGGCGTTTTTTATGGTATGCGTCACCAACGCGTTGCATTCGGGACAGGCTCGAGCGAGTTCCCACAAACTGACCCAGAGCGTCGTAAGCGGCACGTTATGTTTCGTGTCGCGGGTGAACGGGGTATAGACACACAGGGACTTGAGTTCTTTGTGGCACGCGAGCACCTTGGTGATGCTAAAATAGATGTAATAGGCGGCCGTGGTCTGGGCCGGGGACATGTAGATCACTCTGACCAACTCGAGGTCGTACGTGCCGGCTGCGTACGGATGTACCTCTCTGTGGGAACATCGCTGAATGGACGGTGCGGTCGTTTGTTGGATAACGAGCACGTCCAAAACCTGCTCGGTTGATTCTTGATCAGCCACCACGCGCATGACGGGCGTGTTGCAATGATAAAACGCATCCGCCGGAGTGGTCACGGGCAGCCTCAGTCTGTAGTGTTGGACGACGCTGAGTTTGAATAAGCGGTTGGTGCGCGTCATGTAGATGGGAGAAAAGTTGGGCCGTAAGATGGGTACCACGGCCTGGCCGACCAAATGGTCGGCGTACTCCATACCCAGACACCGTAACATCCACATCACTCTGGTCAAGGGTTGGTTGGATCGGAGGGTGTAACCAACCACCGTGGACTCGCCGCTTGTGATGAACCAGTCTCTCATGAAAGGACGGTTGCTTAACACCACCAAGTAGGTGTTGATTCCATTAGGCGTGCAGGGTATGTGATGGACCGTATTCCCCCCCAACGGTTTGTACGTCAGGACGTGGCTACACTCGTGCAGGCTCGTCGCACAACCCTCGGTGTACAGGGAAGGGATTATTGTGTTACGCGGCAAGCCGTCCGTGAACGGCTGGGTCGGCACGATGAACGGAGACGATTCGCGTAAATGAGGATTGGACCCCATCTGAATCCAGCCGTTGTGCCAGTCTTTGATGGTGCACAAGCTCATACATCCGTGCGAGGGAATGCACCGGTACGGTCTATACACTGACAAAGACAGACACGTTATAGGGATCCAATAGAGACCCAATGCCACGGGGTCAAAAAACCACGGGCTGTTGGCCACACCAATCTTTACATGGTACTCGGGCAGGCTAATCCGTGTCCCTGTGGGGCTGTATAACGTATCCAAACAGGGGAACGACTCGGAGGACGTGTGGTCCAGAATCAACTGTTTGCTCGCGGGAAGCACAAAATCGATTCCCATGTATCGACCCGCGCCTTTTATAAAATAAATACTGAACCAGCGCCAGTCACCGTGCATGGTGTAGTACAACTTAACAATATCTTGTTCTATACAGATGTAGAAGTAGACGTTATCGTCTACGGGGACGTCCAGTTGTTGAGTACCGCGGTAGATATAGGGCACTGTAGCGTGTAGCCGCGGTTGTTTCACCCATTGTGGCATCCAGTCCATCAAACCCATGTTGACGATCATTACGTTAGTTATCTATTAATAATACAAATCTACTAAGACGCAGAAAACAGAGACCCCGCCACCATGGACACGTTCGACGACGAGACGTTTCTTAACGTACTGTATATCTTGAGGGCCGGCACCCCGCGTCAAAAACTACCACTCAACGAATCGGTGTTTTTTTTTATTACGCTCCACAAACCGCATCAACCGGGAGTCGCAAGCACATACCAACTCCATCACAACGATATGCCCGACGGCAGCACCGTCATCACAGAATTAATATTTGGCAACATGGTCAAAAACCAACAACTCATGACTTTCAACTTGCCTATGGGTCGCGCAAGAAAACCAATCACCAGCATACACGTCCCCAGCGTAGATAAACGATTTATAATGCCAGGCAGCTCGCCGCCGGGAGTCGGAACACGAGCCTTGCAACTCACGCTCATGATTATGCCGGGTCCTAGGTTTTTTGAACCGGTGGCCCTGGGTCTGAATTGGGAACCCATACGCTTCTACCCCCCGTCGTATTACGCCCCGCAAACCTGTATACCGGGCGATGGCTGTTTCTACATGATGAAATATAGTACCTGGATACGGGGGTGGACGGTGATGGGATTCGATAGAATGTTAAAAGAAAACAACCCGTTTACCGGCACGGTACCCGACGCGGTCTATCGGTCCATGCAGTACTACAACATTGTGTTCTCGTCCCGCAATACCCATCTCGATGCGCAGTTGCGTCAAGCGCCAAAACCCATCAAGTGTTCCACAATCACCTACGTGCTCTTGATGAAACCTCTGTCCCAGTATGGCATCACTAGGGTATTTTTTAGTTGCCCGGCTAAGGAGAGTGCGGAGTGTGACCTTCCCGTGCCACAGGCCCGGCCGTATTCGCGAGATGATGGATTTAATCCAGAAGAGACACCACAGACCTATCGATTAACTACCACAGGCGGCCTGCGCGTGTTGGGATGGTATTTGATGATGTTGGGGTTAAGAAACAATACCGTGGGAACCAAAATGGAGTATATCGTACCCGTACCCAAGATCATGACCAGGCCGCTCGTGGGAGGCTATGTGATGTCGGTGGTAAGCAGTTTGTCTCACCTTCAGGGGCAGCTGCTCGAGCTCCACAACCCTCTCGCCGTCTTGCAAAACAATATGTGGTTATACCTCGTGCGAACAGCCACCGCCGAATCCACCCTTAGCTGTTTAGATTATCTCTACAACGATCTCGACCCCACCAGCGAACACGTTTGTTTTAAATCCTATATGCACCCGTACAACGCCGGTTACCAACAGTGTGATTTCAGATACAATCACACTTTGCGATTTGTGTACTATACAAAAATTGTGCCCGTGGCCCCCAAACACCCTCCCAAGCGTATGGCCATTTGTAACACAAAAACCGATATACACACCATGGGCCCTAACGCAACCATGGTACCATGTGCAGAGTGCAACACGTTGGTGTTTACGGAAGAACCAGCCGCCATCGAGTTACTGGCCTACAAACAACAAGAACTGATCGATGCGTTGATAAAGGACGCTCCGTCCTTGCAAATCCTAACCATGCCCGACGAGATCAAGCGTTCGATGGAGGAGATGTTTAACACCATCTCCTTGTGTCACATTTGTTTCACTTGTCATCCCGAACGGTACACGTACTTGTTGAACCTATATCTAGACACGTATATAACTATGCCCTGTGTCACAAAAGACGCGCTCGTACAGTCGTATTTTTATCAAAAGGCCCGTCATATTCTAGGATTGGAAACAATTACAGAACAGGCAAATGACACAGATGATCTCGAAGGAATGCTTAGACCCGAGTCCGACGATCTTCCTTTCTACGTCTGTAAGGTGTGTTACGTGCGAAATGTGAATTATTATTTCAACGCCTGTAAGCACGTTGTGTGTTCGGTGTGTCTCATTCAAATGGAGCACTGTCCTCTTTGTTGCAGCCCTCCTGATGCAACACGGTTTGCTCCATAATAAACAAAATCACCAAACGTCGTAAAGATGTGTGTGTGTGTGTGTGAGAATACATTTATAATATATACACACTCCACAGAACTTGGGGGGGGTGGGTGGTATATGTGCTCAAGCCCGCACTCGCTAGCCAGAGTCAGGATATAGCTAGCTCACCGGGTCAGTGTCACTTGTTCACAGTCAGGATACAGCTAGCTCACCAAACCAGGGAGCTTCATAGTACTAAAACCCACAAGGGGTGTGTGTATAATTAGGGAATTGTAGATCTTTATATGTGGTGGTTGATAATGTTCTCAAGACACAAAGGATATATTCAAACCATCAAACCCCTGAGGTATCAGAGTCCCATCTGCAATCATGAGCCAATATGTGATTCTCAATACTACTTTCCACAAAAAGCACTCTGAGCTTACAATTACCAACATAGTAAGCATGTTGGCTGTTTTTTTAAACCATCACACAAAAGTACACACGTACCGGACCCGGCTCTTCGATCACATAAAGGAGATTAGGTACTTTGTGATTGGAAACGGAGACAGGCCTCTCAGCACAGAGGAGCAGGTGCACACCAAAAATCTCAACAAGTACATGGTGACTGTTAAGGCGTTTTTAACCTTGATATGTCACGAGTTGTCGCCCAAAGGCACACCCACATATGTTCGGTATACCGTGTACGAGTTTCTAACCTGGCTCCACGGAGGACCCTGTACCAAGTCTTCAACCAGGAGGAAGATTAAGCGGTTGCAAAAAACCATTACCGCCGCTGATCGAGCCTTGTGTATCGAGAAAGAAATTACTCTCGTGTATCACAACACCTGGTCGACCATGTTGGTCAATACCATAGCGCTGTCGCTACAGACGGTGTTTATCGAGCGGAAAAAAGGACAAACAGCAGGCTCGTATATCAAATATCTGGACCAGTGCATACACAACACGATATATTGCACTACGCACCCCAACAACAATTTGTGGACCACGACTGTGAAGGCCTACCTGGCGTTGTTAAAACACAAACTCAAAAAAGAAGCGCAACTGGTTACACCAGAACCCCCCGGACTCGCCAGTTCTTATGTGGTATACACAACTCGTGTTTTTGTTAAGTGGCTAAAAACAAGTCCCTATGTTAATCCACAGATACGCGGTAGACTATCAAAGTTACGCAATTTCATCAAGAGAACGACAACAACAACGCCGGTCGTTTGTGTCTCAGCTATTGCTCCATCATCACCACCACCACCACCCATCCGTGTTGTCCCCTTGGAGTTACCAACGACAGAGACATTACCCACCGTCCCATTACCCACTAGTGTTATAACCTTTGAGTTTAAATTACCACCACCAATTGATGATTTACCTTGTGTTGATGTTGAAATGTTAGATTATGATGAATAAATACTTTTTTTTTATTATTATATATCTTTGGTGTGATTATGTATAAAAGATTGAAAACCAAAACAGTTTATATTTTAAAAACAAGAATGTTTATTGAAATCATACAGGCAGAGTAATAATAATAATGCTGATACAACTAAACGTTATGTTCATATAGTCAGCAGAGTAATAATAATGCTTAAGACTAAACGTTAAGTATTATTAAAAAAAATCACAAGAGTAATATGTATATATCCACTAAGTTGGGCGTTTGTGGGGTTTAGAGGGGGGTAGATGTTTACCAGGGGGGTGTCTGCTGCGTTTAGGCACAGCAGCGGGTGGTGTAACGACACTCGGTGTCGTTACACGCACAGCGGGGGACGCCTGGCGCTGAATGAGTTCCAAGGTGAATCCAAGCGGTTCTAAGGCTATGTTGGCCTGTTTTATGTGCCATGAAGTAGATATAAAACCACAGCTAGTCAAATATGCTCCTTTGGGAGTAACACCAATAGATCACGGAGTCCGGTTCTCAGGAGACGTAACATAGTCGCCTTAAACAAGGTCTCTGTCAGTTCGTCCTTCGAGCCGTAACCAGGACAATCGACTGTGTGGTGGTCGCACAAATGACAGGTGTGGTCGCACTGTACACGTGTGGCACAATAGGGACATTTGTTCTCGTGAGGTGCTCTGAACAATATTAAATAGTCTCTGGCAACTTGGAAAAATGGTGTGGATGGAAGGGGAGGGAGGGTGTTCAAGTCTTTAAAAATAATGTCTAACCAATCGGCCTTGGGTAGTTTGGTGGTGTAGAAGTTTCTCAGTAGCGCTACAGGAGCGTAGGTGCGCATCCACAGTTTGTTCAAGGCAGCCACTTTGAGTGTACGGTTGTGACGAGTCCGTTTTTTAAACCCCTCAGAAAAAGTGGTCAGTAATGATGCACAATATTCTACGGGTTTTTTCAAACAACGCTCAAACACTTCCATGTATTGTTCCAGACCCAATGTATTACGTATTTCATCCAGATCGTTGTTGAAACGGGTCCTTGCCAGCTCTCGGTCTGGGTGGGCGGGTATGGCGTCAGCCATAAGCTCCAATATTGTTTCTACCCCTTGTTCTACGGTGGTGAGTATATTGTTGGTGTTGTCAAATCCGGGAATGAAATCACTGTTTGTATAAAATGTGTCCATGACAGACTCGAGAGCGTTATCATCAAACGGTTCCTGCGCTGCTCTTGGTTGCATATCAAACACAACCTCCTCGTTGCCAGAGTCTGAGGAGTTAGAACGGGGGGTACATGCCATGTCTGCTCCAGTCGCCACCTGTACTAAATTCTGTAAGTCCCATAGGGGCGTGTTGTCGTCCAACAAATCCATATACCCAGTGGTAGATTGATTTGTTGGCTCTATCTGGTCTGTCAGAAACCCCGAAATACGCGTTTGTAAACTCAACGTGTGTTCGTGGCAAGCTATTTTGTGTGCCTGTGCTGATATGGTGGCTTGCATATCTGACATGGTGTTACGGCATGTAATGACCAGGTCCTCCTTCTCCTTTATCTGCGTCTCTCCCCTACTCTATCTATCATTCTTTTGTTTTTTGTCTCCACCTCTCCAACCGTTCGTATCAAGTCATCCCTTTCGGCCGACAATATGGTCACTTTTTGCTCGGCCTTGGTCACTTTAAGTGTCGTCTCTGTAAGTTTACATTCTAAGTCGTGGGTTGACTGACCCGGTTTAGTCTCTAACGTCTGTATGTGCGCTGTCTTACCCTCTAATTCTTTTTTCAACTCTTTCGTTGCGTCGCGTGCCTGGCTCAATTTAGTCTCTAACGTCTGTATGTGCGCTGTCTTACCCTCTAATTCTTTTTTCAACCACTTCACAGCGGCGCTATTCTCGTGGGACACCGCCGCCGGCGGCACCGCCACATTTGCAAGGGCCGCACTTAGCGCAGCCTCCAATTCTACAATACGTGTACTTTGCGCAAACAGTTGTCTGTTGGCTTCGTAAAGGTTGGGGGGGTCAGAATTACCATCAGAAATTGTGTGTGGAGCTTGGCTAACCAATCGCTCTAACTTACGTAGTTTTTTGGCTTGGTTTTCAATAATGCGTCGTTTCTCACGCAGTTGATGTTGGGCCATGGTAAGTTGAAATTGGGTACGTGTCATCTTTTGGTCTTTGTTTTTTTGTTCCGTGCACAGGCTCCAAACACTGTTACACATATCAATACATGTTCTGTGCAAATGATAATGTTTGTCGTGCGACGATGCGTCCATCGGAGCAAATGTTGATGCGGTAGAGTAGACGGATGCCGTCTCAGAAACAGCCGAGTCCAACATGGTTGACATGTCTAAGCCCTTTCATGTTCTTTGTCGTTTACGTTTCTAAAGGAGAGAAAAACATTGTAAACATTATAGTATTTTTTTTTGTTTTAAAAAAAAAAAAAATATATATCGGTAGGTCATGGTGTATTAAAAAAAATAATAATTCATTCTAGACCTACGTACCGGCATTGGTGCGGTGTCCCCCATCGCTACGTTGGATATAGGATCGTAACATGGGATTTCCAATTCTGGACTGTGCAGTGCCGGCAATTGGTAAGACGGCAAGTCGTCGTCCTCTGGTTCCATCATAACAGCAAGCCCATTGGTCCTGGGACTCTTGAACAGAGGACTGCTTAGTGCCATGTTGTTCTGAAACATGAACAGAGGCTCACTCTCTTTATGACTGTTCTGGCTACTCAAGGCAAGGATATGAAGTGTGTAGCGGAGAGCTGATATCCCACAGCTATTCTCCACTTATGATCCCAGTGAGGCTCAGGAACAAGGCAATTGTAAATCCACAAGCAGAGTTTCCAGCAGGCAAAGTAATCCAGCAATATCCCAACAGCACTCCCAATAACTGGACGACACACAGTTTCAGGAGCAGAACTGACAATCTTTATTCCAGGGTGCCTTATAAAGCATGCTCCCATGCAAGGGAGGGATTCACATCAATTAGGACAGTAACCAATACTGTAACTGTTACCTCCCACAAATCTCCTCCCCTCAGAGTGACTCATAATCCCTGTTACATTACTGTTACATTATTACTGTTTCATCACTGCTATTTTTCTGGAGAATACAAAAACACATAAAAAGGATTTACACCGAAGTTCGGCAAACGAACGACGGACCCCCCAGTTCTCGGCGTGTGCCGCCACTTGATCACCCAGGGAGTTGCGGTTTGCGGTTAGCCACAAGCTAATGGATGGAATGTTGTGGTTAACCGCAGGCTAAGTACCCCTTCAGGGCGGTCCCCGATTCGTACCCAGAACGATAACCTCCAGACAGAGAACGGGGGTTCGTATGTCATCCTAGCAGGGGAGAGTTCCATAAGAACACGCCGAGGTAACGCTACCTATTGCCATCGCTTAAAACATGGCCGCCACCTCGTGTTCGGGGATAATAACATGCAAAAGACTTTGTATGCAAGAGACTGGACATGCCATTCGTGAGGTCTGAGCGCTATTCGCAGCTATCTAATGATGGGTAGAATGTGGGGAATTCCTAGAGAAATGTTATAATGGTATATTTTACACTGTTTTCTCCTACAGCTATTCCACGTGGGATTTGGGGCCCTTGGGGATAATCGAGGCATTCCAGCCTTGGATTCATTATCCCCGAGAGGGGCGGGGACTTATTTTAAAGGATACAGTATAATGTCATTGGTTGATTATATGTTTTGTCCCGACATGCCACTCGGGCCAGGGGGGCTGTCCCTGGACCGAGAACGTTTGCATAAATAACGCTGTACTGTGTCAGTAAAGCCAGTTCTTATTTTGACCCTCAAATCGCAGCCTCGTCTCGTTTTGTGGGGAAAGGGCATCCTAGCTGAGTTATAGCTAGTGGGAGATTCTACACTTGCAGGTCTCTACCGATTACAGATCCGTTCGACTCTTTGTGTTCGGGAACCAGGACATCCAAACGATCCAACCTCCTGCTAGCCCGGAGGCAATCGTAACAATTGGTGGCAGCGGCGGGATCATCCTGGAATTCCTAAAAGAGGTGCAGAACGGATGGAGAGTAACTACGACAAATTAAAGCGCACCACGCTAAAAGACTTACTCGAGAGCCGAGGTGGACACGCGAACAACCGCCCACGGAGAGGGTTAATCGCGGAACTAACCGAGATGGACCAGAGTGTTGATGTAGAATTATGAAAACTTTTATTGATTCTGTATTGAATTTATTGAATTCTTGTACTAACTCCATTTTCTAACTACATTACATGACAGATTTTCCTAACAGCATTTAGAACAATGAATAAAGACTGTATTTTCTAGAAAGACATGACTAACACCGGAATGATCAAGTTCCTGTAATATGAAACAAAGTATACTATAGCTAGGCCATGAGAAACAGCCTGTATGAAATGTTCTTTCATAAAAAAGACCATGAACCTGACCTAGAGTCTGACATCACTAACTGCCCAAAATGACGCCCAAGCCCCCCTTCCCACCGAGTAAGCCTCGTGCTGGGTAAGATGGCGCTTGAGCCATCTGTCCACACCCGTGTCCAGAATAACGCCACCTCCCGGTGGGAGGACACCTAGCTAACCACTTAGTGTTGGAGCCAATTAATAATATTGATGGGTGGACATTGACATAACCACTTAACACTTAATCCAATTAATGATGTTTATTTGTTGTTATCTTGATATTCAATGATGATGCAATTTCGCTCTTATAAGGGCCTGCGAGCCCGCTTTTTAAGCAGATGCCATTAAATTTCCTCAAAGTTATTTTAACCTGAACTCCGTGTGTCAGTGTGAACTTACTTCTGCGTATACGCAATTTAATCATCTCAGATTTGGACAGGAACAGATATACATTTAAACATATTTGTTTATTTAAAATAATCCAGAACAATTTGGCGCCCATACGTGGGGCATCGGGCTATGGCCTCTGGCCGGTAAGCCGTCCTAAGGAAGACGCTGTTGGACGGAGGAATCCGGGGGGAAGGATAAGAGACTGATCACCTCTGAATACACGGTAGAGACTACTGCAGAGCCTAGCCGGTATGTTCCAGCCCCTTTGATTGACCCGTCCAAGTGTCTGTGACTGCTACCGGGAGGACATCAAAGACAGGTAATATCTTGCCCGGTGCCTTATTGTTGTTACCCACTGTTTACCTGCATTTAGTCTATCTGTTGCCTGGGTGTGTTTGTATTGGCCTGTCTTTAGCTTAAGTGCCCAGGTAGAGTGTTTATCTGTGTACCCCTTTCAGGATAAGAGGGGGGTGGACCTGTGGTAGTTTGCCTGGGGGTCCTCTGTTTGTCTGTTTACCCCTTTTGGGATAAAGGGCGGTGGACCTGTGGGTGTGTGCCTGGGGTCCTCTGTTGCCTGTTTACCCCTTTTACGAGCCACGTGGCTGTGGCTGTAGGGAAAAAGGGGGGTGGACCTGTGGAAGTTTTCCTGGGGGTCTTCTTTGCCTGTTTACCTCTTTTAGGTGCTGGGTAGCTGCAGCAGTAAGGAAAAAGAGGGTGGGGAATCTGTGGAGGGCTGTAGACTCATTGCTTCCTGGGGATTCCCCTGGTGTCACTTTGATAGCCTAGCTAGCCTCATTGTGCACATAGCTCTGCTTGCAGAGAGGTGGTACCCTCCAGCTTCGAGCGCTGAGGCTGGTGGCATTCCAATTTTATTTGTGGTGCGTGGATTCGGGCAGGCATTGCTGTCTCCATCACCACGGGGTAGTGAGACTTACGGGTGGGTCCGTAGGGGCGCTACAAGGGTGAGGATAGTGGTAGCCACACTTGGTGGGCTGCTGTAACGGGGGAGGCATATGGATTTCGGGCCGGTGTTAGCTGTTATCCTTGGCTGCTGGTAGTGAGACTTGAGGAAGTCATTCTCCGAGCGGGGACACTACGAGGTTGAGGGAGGTGACTTTGGTCACATGAGTAAAGGAAAGGGATTACTGTTGAATTTATTTGAACTTTGATGCATGCACTGTATTTCAATTGAATTGTTGTTTTAATTGGGAGTCATTCAAACTCCTGTGTCTGTCTCTACTTTCACGTTACTTTTGCTTTTTACTCTACTTCCTGTGTTATTTACACTATCCACTCCTATTTCTCTTGTGAGAGAAGTGATTGGTCACACACTTCTCACCTCGCTCCAATCCGTGGCTACCTCGGGTAGGCGGAATTAGTGACTAGTCTACGTTTTGGAAAGACGCACTTGGGGGGACCCACCCTTCCGAGTGGCAGTCGAGCATTGTAGACACTCTGTTTCATCTTCTTTCCCCTATATCTGGGACGCCTTTTATAGGGGGAATGGGACAGGGATTGGAAAAGCCCAGTAAGGGCTGGCTAGCGTGTGATCTAGTTGAAGACAGAGAGGGTGAAGAGATGGTTAAGGGAGTTGAAAAGATTGCTAAAGTGTGTAAAATTGCTGTGCCTTCATGTGGTAGATTGCAGCCAGAAAGCTGGCGTAGATTACTGACAGAGAAGAAAGGCAAGCTTACAGATAATGATTTATTATGTACTGCAGAAGCATGGTATAGAGTAACAAAGGCTATTCAGCAGGAAGGTTGGGTTGAGGAAGAAATAGATCACAAAGGTGTAAAATTGTATGTATATCATAATAATTATGTTGCTGGGGCATTCCCTCAGCCAGCGCCCCAAAATGGCGCCCAGGGGATGTCCATCCCCAAGGTTCAGTCAGCAATAAGTGACAGCCAGCTGACCATGTTCCCCACTCCCGATCCTCCCATCACCCATCCCGTCACTTCCCCTGTTTGCCCGGTCCTGAATTCTGATAGTTCTTTATTTTCCCCATCATCATCCCTAACATTCCCATCATCCTCATCCATCCCTGCACTACCTTCTCTGTCTAATCCAAACATTTCATCCGCCATTCCTTCTCTACTCTCTCTCTGTCAATAATCCTACCCTCCCACTTGCATCCACCCAGTTCCCTAACCCCTCCTCATCCGCTACTGTCAATCCTACTACACCCACTCTAGCCCCTCCTACTACACCCGCCTCTACTAATCTCTCTCCGTCCTCTCTCCTGCCCACTCCTACCACAGCCCAAGTCCCCACCCCTTCAGTTTCATTTCCATAACCCGGATGTCCCACCTCCTTCCCTAATCCCTGCCCAGCTATCCCGCCCTCCCCAGGTTCCGCCCTAGCCCCCACCCAGATGGCCTGGCCATACCCCTTCCCCTACCCCATGGCCCTGCCCTATCCAAATTATCCCTACTTCCTTCCCCAAGCCACTCCCCAGACCCGGGTCATGCCCAATCCGACACAGTCTACCCCGGATTTGCCCACATCCAACATGGCCGCCACTACCTCCCTTGACCCTAACGCAGCTTCCTTTCACGCCTCCAATATGGCGGCCCCCAGTCATCCAGCACCCCTAATGCCGGTACTTCCCGGTGACTACTCATCCCAAGGTTATAATCCACTGGCCACCCCAGCATCCGGGATCCCCACCTACCCCCCGGCTCTGACACCCCAAGTGGCCCCATTGTCCAGAGGGGTCTTGGTCACAGACGAAGATGAGTATGAGGAGACCGGCTCTCATGGATACCGAGGCTCACCGGATGCCGCAGGGCCTCCGCCTCGCTGTTCCCTCGATGATCCCTTCGGACATACGGGCCGAGGGGATCAGGCCCCTCCTAAATATGTTTCTTTTAACCCTACTCAGGCTAGCTCTCTGATGAAATCACTCCCTGACCCAGAAAAGCAACCTATGCCTTTTTACCGAGGGATAGTTCAAATTCAAAAGACTTATTCCGCTGCATGGCGTGACTTACTGAGCATTTGTGCTATCAAAGCCGGAGATGCATACTGGCCTAGCATTGCCCGCCACCTCAGTACAGATTTGCTTATAAGTGGCATTGATTACCCCTCCGGAGTAGCATTCTGCAACCAGCTAAAGGAATGGGCTATGGACAAACTTGCAGATCAGGCGGCTGGCCTTACTGATGTTATACAGGAAAAAGGAGAATCAGTGGAAAGGTTTCATGCAAGACTGTTTCAACTGTTTACAGATTTGGGATTTGATCTCACAGACAAGATCCATTCTCAAATGCTGTCTGGTGCATTTGTCCAAGGTGTCAAAGACTCCATACGCAAGGGAATCATTGCTGCACGCCCTGAATATAAGGTAGTCCCTCTAGATACCTTACTCTTAGTTGCTAGAGGTCTGGAGTCTGCCCAGACTCCTAGAAGGCCCACTTCAGCTCCTCTCATGGTGTCTCGCCCCGGACCTGTCCCAAAAGGCACCAAACCCGAGGATGGATTCTGCTTCAATTGCAAAGCTAAAGGGCACTTCAAAAATGATTGCCCAGAACCCAAGAGAGTGTTCAAGCCTGCTCCTGGCCCCAAGGCCACAAAAACAGTTCCAATAGTTGAAGAGCCCGAAGATTAGGAAATTGGCAAGCCTGTGTCATCTACCCCTGTCATGGCAGTGTCTTCAGGGGATAAGGGGGGGCCACTTGCCACTGTGACTCTACCCATTGAAGGACAACCTACTACATTTCTTGTTGACACAGGTGCAGCCCGAAGTGTTCTACGAGAACAAGACCTGCCAGACCCATCATTTCTATCAAATATTGATGTCTCTTGTGTAGGAGTGGATGGCCAACCAAGACACAATCCTTTAACAACTCCATTACGAGATGGCAACTACCCTAGCTTGCTTGCTCGTTTTGTGGTTTCCTCCACATGCCCCATTAACCTGTTAGGCGCTGATGTTCTCTCACGCCTGCAGGCATCTATCATTTTCACTCCAGATGGACAAGTAGAGCTATCCACCCCTCTATCTGTGTCAGACACCTCAGCCTTGTGCTCCCTGCCTTTGATGCTCCATTTAGAAGAACCCAATGGGGAAGAAACTGAGGTCCAATTTCCCTGATTCACTGAAGACACAAGTACCTGCAAAATTGTGGTCCTCAGGTCCAGAAGACATAGGTCACCTAAAAGTTCCACCTGTGGTGGTAAAGCTCATCCCAGGAGCAAAACTACCAAGGAAAGCTCAATATCCTTTAAAACCATCTCAAGCTGCAGCTATTTCAATTCAAATCAAAGCACTCTTGGAGAAGGGTGCTCTCGTGAAATGTGAATCCAAATGCAACACCCCATTGTTTCCTGTGAAGAAGAAGACTCCAAAAGGTGAACCAGAGAAATACAGAATGGTCCAGGATCTCCGTGCAGTGAATGAAGCAACTGTCCTGGACACCCCTATTGTACCAAACCCACACACTCTGCTCTCTGGGGTCCCACCTTCTGCAAAATACTTCACAGTAATTGATCTGGCCAATGCCTTCTTCAGTGTACCCCTGGATCCAATTTGCCAATACCTGTTCGCCTTCACACATGAAATGCAACAGTATACATGGACTGTCATGCCCCAAGGGGACCAAAACTCTCCAAGTCAATTTGCAAAGGCCATGTGCTCTATCCTTGATCAATGGTAAGCAGACCACCCACAAGTTGTCCTGCTCCAGTATGTGGATGATTTGCTGCTCTGTGGAGATGACATACCTACTACTGAAGAATGTTCAATTAGTCTCCTTTGCTATTTAGCAGACCAAGGATGCAAAGCTTCACTTCTCAAGCTTCAATTCTGTCAGCCTACTGTAATCTTCCTTGGACATTGTCTATCTCAGGGTACCAGACATCTCACTCGTGACCGAGTCAAAGCAGTACTGGATATTCCACCTCCAAGGACTTCAAAATCTCTACATGCCTTCTTAGGCCTCATTTCCTACTGCCGAGCATGGATCTCAGAAGCCTCTCTGCTCATGCAACCACTCTATGATGCACTCAAGTCAGACCCATTTTGCCTGACCAATGAAGCACAAGACAACTTCTGCACACTTAAACGTATCATTGCATCTGCTCCTGCTCTAGGCCTACCAGACCCTTCAAGTTGTTTGTCTCTGAAAGACAAGGCCACGTAACAGGAGTCCTTACTCAAACAAATGACTTAAGAGGCCGTCACAGGCCTATTGGATTTTTCGCCTGCAAGCTGGATATTGTGGCCAGAGGGACCCCGTCTTGCCTTCGGGCCGTATTTGCAGCAAGAAAACTAATTGAAAGAACTGCGGACCTGGTCCTTAGCCACCCTCTAGTTGTCTTGGCCCCTCATGACATTTCTGCCATCATCAACCAAGTACAACTCAAGCATGTGTCTCCTGCAAGACACCTACGCCTTCAATGTCACCTCCTGTTACCTGACAACATCACCATACAAAGATGTCAAGTTCTCAATCCGTCCACTCTTCTTCCACTACCTGAGGGGGGTATCCACTATGGGTTTATCATGGATGAAACCTACATCTACCTTCTCACTGGTACCATCAAGAGAATGCATCCTGATTTATCCTTTCATGATGGACAAACACCTCTCTGCGAGGGAGCAGGATATGCCTTCTGTACCATGTGGTACAAACCAAACATCACTCCTGAACCTTGCTATGAAGATGAACTCTACCATCGGGTGGAGGTGAAACTCACTGCACAAGACTTCTACTGTGACTCTGAAGGCAACAGCATGGTCCTGATTCAACTACCTTCAGAACTCAAATACTTGTACCGTCATTGGGACACTGCCATTCCACATGTCCCTGTCACCAAGTTGAAAACAAAATCATGGAATGATCTTGGGCCCATGGCAAAATTATGGGCCACCATGGATGAACCACAGCTACAGGAAAATGGCATTGCCAAATACCCAACAACTGACCATCTTGAAGCATGGCCACGCCACTTCCTGGAAAATGAATTTCAAGATCTAGTCATAGTGAATGATTATGACCCAGAGACACCTCATGACTGTTTTGAACAGATGAAAATGGAGACAATACATCTACCAACTGTACATGAGAATCCATTAACAGATCCTGATCTCACTCTGTTTGTGTACGGCTCAAGGTATGCTGATGAAGAAGGAAAATACCACACAGGATATGCCGTAACCACAACAGATGAAGTTATCAAATCATCATCTTTACCACCAGCAATGTCTGCACAAGAAGCTGAATTGCAAGCCCTGACTTCAGCATGCAAGATCTCCGAAGGAAAACGTGCCAACATCTACACAGATTCAAGATACGCTCTGGGTGTGGCACATGACTTCGGACTAATTTGGAAAACAAGAGGATTTCTCACCACTGCCGGTACACCAGTCAAGCACAGCTCTGCAATCAAGGAACTAATGGATGCCCTCCTACTCCCTGAAGAAGTGGCCATTTTGAAAGTAAAGGCACATGGGAAATTGGATACAGATGAAGCAAAGGGCAACAATTTGGCTGATCAGGCTGCTAAGCAAGCGGCAAGAAAATTGCAGGAAGTGGATGAAGAAGTGTCCGGACACGAAGAAATTCCTATTTTTACCTTGCAGACTCTTCCTACTGACCTAAGAATCTTACGGGAACAGCAAGCTACAACTGCCCCCGAAGAAATACAGAAATGGAAGATGAAAGGAGCAGTCCTAAAGGATGGAGTATACTACAGCAACCTTAGATTCTGCCTTCCTAAGAACTTATATCCAGCAGTTGTTCAATGGGCACATGGACCTGCACATCTGTCAAAAGACTTAATGGCCGCCCTCATACAAAAGTATTACGAAGCACCTGGAATCACAACATTGATCAACAGCTTCTGTAGGGCCTGTGTCATTTGCGCAAAATGCAACCCAGGAAAACCAACCAAAGTGCCTTTGAAACACCTGGCTAAGCCTATGTACCCATTTCAGAGAATTCAGATTGACCACATACAAATGCCCAAGAGTGGGCCTCATGAATATGCACTAGTAATAGTGGACATGTTTTCAGGCTGGCCTGAAGCCTACCCAGTAACCAATATCACTGCAAAAACAACAGCAAGACGTCTACTTACAGATATTGTATGTAGATTTGGACTTCCAGAAGTCATTGAAAGTGACCAGGGCCCAGCCTTTACAGCAACAGTGACTAAAGAAATTTGGACTGCTCTGGGAGTAACCCTAGCCTTTCACACCCCTTACCACCCACAAAGTAGTGGCAAAGTGGAGCGCATGAATGGCACCCTAAAAGCCAGAATGTTAAAAATGTCACAAGAAACAAAGATGCCCTGGCCAGAAAGCTTGTCAATAGCTTTATTCAGCGTTAGGCACACACCTAGAGGGAAGCACTCACTATCCCCATATGAGATTCTATTTGGGACTGCACCCAGACTAGGTTGTTACTACCCGCAACAGTTGCAGCTTCAAACTGATGTTTTAGTAGACTATGTAACTGAACTTGCAAGTGCCTTGAACAAAATACATGCCCAAGTTTTCTCTTCAATTCCAGATCCCGATCTTGATACGGGTACCCACAACCTGCTTCCCGGAGATTGGGTTCTGGTCAAGAGATTTGTGTGGAAACACACCCTGGAACCAAGATTTGACGGACCATTCCAAGTTCTCCTGATCACTTCAACCTCCGTCAAGATGGCCGGCAGGCCACATTGGATCCACGCTTCCCATTGCAAGAAGACTCCTGCCCCAGAGGAAGCAGATACCGCACAACCATGTGCCTCTGGTACATTATCTCCTTAATTAGCCTAATTAAGGCCCAACAAGTAGCCATTACTAAAGATGCCAGTGGGTATACCTTCTGGTACAATTCTTCATGTACCCGTGTGGCTACATACACTTTTGATTACTGTGACATTGTAGACTGCCCATTCCCTACGTCACAAATTCAAAATATCTATAGAGATATCCCTCATGTAAAAGACCCCTATGTTTGTGTAGTTGACAAACAATGGGGGCACAACTGTAACCATTGGGGGGCGGCGGGATGGAATGCCGGGCCTGCCTGGGGTTACAAACCAAAAAGTGCCTTATCTAAAGTAGATGATCACGGTAGATCCCTTCTCCAAAGAATGACTGAGGAAGCCTGGAGGGGGTATACCCATGAAATTAATCCTAAACATTGAGCATCCCAGTCCAACAGATGCAGACCAATATGTAATGGGAATGTATTGGAAGAAAGGTTCCTATAACAAATTAGGGCACTTCTACCTAAAAGATATGTGCCACTCTCCAGAGTGGCAAGGGGCCACCCACATGGTCTCAAACCCATTAAAACCACACATCCAGTCCTTTAAAGACATGATGGCCATTGCTAACCCCACCTTTGAAGATACCATGGCCGCTGAAACAGGTTTTAATGATGTTAATTTATGGTTAGAATGGATGAAATATAATGCCAACAAACATAACAGAACTGCATGCTATGTGTGTGGTGGTGCCCGGCCTCACCTCGGCACTGTACCTTTAACTTTGCCAGTAGAAATAGAAGAATGTGTTTTGAGTCTTTTTGCCTACCACTACAATTTCAATAGGTCCCCCTGCAAAGCATGGACAGTAGAATATCCTCTCCTAGCCAAGGATGTCAAACCCCCAGATGGTGTTACAGTTTATAAAGGTAATTACACCTGTTATGCTAATTATGATGGAATTGGTAAATTCTTGGGTAACTTCTCTAAAGGGTATTGTGCCACCTACAGAACTGTTTCTATGCACCTGTTACAATTCCATACTAGGTCATTGGGGGATATTTACTAGTTGTGTGGGGATTTACAGCTAAGATCCAGGATGGACAAGGAATGGTGGGGGGAGTGTACTCTGGCTAAAGCCATCATGCCTATACATATTATCTCTGACACACACCCTGACACACATGAGTCCAAACACACACCAGCCAAGGTTAAACGTGAAGCCCCAGTAAAAGGCAGTTTTGACCCTCACATTTACATTGATGCCAATGGGGTGCCTAGGGGGGTGCCTAATGAATTTAAAGCAAGAGATGAAGTTGCTGCGGTGTTTGAATCACTTTTTACCATAGTTACTGCAAAAAAGAATTTAAACTGGATAAATTACATTTATTACAACCAACAACGCTTTGTTAACTACACCAGGGATGCCCTCCAGGGTTTAGCCGAACAGCTGCAGGCTACATTTCAAATGTCCTTCCAGAATAGAATGGCCTTAGACATGATTCTAGCAGAGAAAGGGGGTGTATGTAAAATATTGCCCAACACCATGACCTGTTGTACCTACATCCCAGAAAACACAGGTCCTAATGGTAAAGTCACCTTGGCCATAGAGAAATTAAATGAGCTCTCTGAAGAGTTAAAAAGGAATTCTGGGATAAAAGATCCCTGGGAAAGATGGTTTGGTTGGATGACAGGATGGAAAAAAGCTTTAATGCATATTGGTATGGCAATACTAATTTCTCTTTTTATTTTTGCTCTTCTCGTTTGTTGTGTCCTCCCCTGTCTGAGAAAATTCCTACAGAAGACTGTAGACCAAGCGGCACCAACTTTTGCCCATCTGCAAGTTGACGACCAAGATTTCCAAGATCTCAACTCACCCTGTATACCGCTACAAACTATCCCTTTTACTGATAAAGTGCAAGAGTTCTAGGTAGGGAACCAGCTTAGGGACAGCGTCCGTCTCTATGGAACTGACTGCCGTGCGGAGAAGTGGTGGACAAGCCACCGCGGGCCACCAGCGGAGTGAAGAGATTTCCTGCCCGTATTGACGGATGTGCTGCAGCCTGTTAGGGATAGCTTAGGGACAGAATTGCACTTTGCAATAACACCTAGCTAGCGGCCACTGGGTTTCTGTGCCTTTGGGCTAACACGTCTTCTGGTATTAACAAATAAAGTTTATCTTTTTTAGAATCTAACATTTCATAGGGGGGACTGATGTAGAATTATGAAAACTTTTATTGATTCTGTATTGAATTTATTGAATTCTTGTACTAACTCCATTTTCTAAGTACATTACATGACAGATTTTCCTAACAGCATTTAGAACAATGAATAAAGACTGTATTTTCTAGAAAGACATGACTAACACCGGAATGATCAAGTTCCTGTAATATGAAACAAAGTATACTATAGCTAGGCCATGAGAAACAGCCTGTATGAAATGTTCTTTCATAAAAAAGACCATGAACCTGACCTAGAGTCTGACATCACTAACTGCCCAAAATGACGCCCAAGCCCCCCTTCCCACCGAGTAAGCCTCGTGCTGGGTAAGATGGTGCTTGAGCCATCTGTCCACACCCGTGTCCAGAATAACGCCACCTCCCGGTGGGAGGACACCTAGCTAACCACTTAGTGTTGGAGCCAATTAATAATATTGATGGGTGGACATTGACATAACCAATTAACACTTAATCCAGTTAATGATGTTTATTTGTTGTTATCTTGATATTCAATGGTGATGCAATTTCGCTCTTATAAGGGCCTGCGAGCCCGCTTTTTAAGCAGATGCCATTAAATTTCCTCGAAGTTATTTTAACCTGAACTCCGTGTGTCAGTGTGAACTTACTTCTGCGTATACGCAATTTAATCATCTCAGATTTGGACAGGAACAGATAGACATTTAAACATATTTGTTTATTTAAAATAATCCAGAACAGTGTTACCATGGCAGAACCCACAGCAACTTTCACCGATGAGAAAACCCGGTTGGTCAGGGAAAGGCTTCCCCTGTATGGGCCGAACCCTTCCGTGGAACTAATACGGCAGTTGATGGCCGAAGCAGAGGCGGACATCGAAAGGACCCGAGCCCACGAACACAAAATGAAAGTCGCAGACCGCAACCCCACAGAGGCAGCGGGAGTCCCAAAGATCCCCTTCGCTGCCTTCAAGCCATTTGTGGAAAGTGAAATGGGGATTGACGAGTTCTTAGCCGACTTCGAACGGCAATGTGCGTTACATCAAATCCCCACCACAGCTTGGCCAAAGATACTAGCCGGGAAACTGGCGGGTCGAGCTATAGAGGCGTTCCAGACTCTCAGCACTGAGGAAGCAGAGCAATACCAGACGGTGAAAGACACCTTACTGAGAAGGTATGCGGTAACCCCCGACACATATCGCAGGCAATTCCGCAACACTAGCAAGAAAGTCAATGACACTCATGCTGAATGGGCCCACCGCATGCGGAGAGCGGCCACCCACTGGATGAAGGGGTGCCGTGCCATTACAGCAGCCGAAGTGTTGGAACTGTTTTTGTTAGAGCATTTTTATGATGGGTTGGAGCCAAAGGACAGAGAGTGGTTAAAAGACCGACGTCCGAGCGATCTCAATGAAGCAGCAAGACTAGCTGACGAACACCGGGACGCTCAGGTACACAAATACCACCACTCCCGAACAGCCGCCCGTGTCAAACCAAGAGAAACGAATAGACCAAGCCCACGAACAGAATTTCGTACCCCGGTGCCGGCCGGACCTACTCGCTATGTCGGGTCACCCAGTCAGTACCCTCAAGAACGTTCCCGCCCCACTTGCTACAAATGCAAACAGCCCGGTCACCTCATTGCCAACTGCCCCCTCAACAACAACTACCTCCCAAGGAATTCTCACCCCAGCCCCTCAGGCAATAACCGCCCAGCCCGCGCTTTCTGTGTGGACCAAGAAAGCCCTCTGGAGGAATATCTGGGGCCCTTACATGAAGCCAACCCCGTATATGCTGCCACCGACAACCGACAGCACCATCGACAGGAGGTACTGTTGGAGGGCCGTCCGGTGCAAGGGTTGAGAGACACCGGGGCCACTATTACTCTTGTCCAGGGCAGGCTCGTGCCGGCGCATAAGCGCTCCACAGACACTGTAGCGGTCAGAGTGGCCGGAGGGGACATATACAAATTACCCACAGCTCAAGTGCATCTTGATTGGGGTGTGGGATTGATTTACCCACTGAGGTTTTACTGGGCAACGACCTGGGACCTATGACTTCTGCCTTTGCCCCATCCTATAACGCAGAGGCACACCCGGTCACCACCCGGTCACAAGCAGGACGTACTCGAGACCCTTCACCAGTGCGGGAGACTCAGGTAAGACTGAACCCGACTGTGCCTAACCCCCCTTCCCCATTACCCTGGGATACTCCTGCAGCCTTCGAGGCTGAAACTAAAACCGACCCCACTCTCCAGAAATACCGAGAGAGAGCCGACTCAGGGACAGGGGGATCTGACCAAGAGATATTTGTATGGGAACAGGGCAGACTATACCGACATACGGAAAAGAAAGGGAACCATAGGAGGCAGTTAGTAATCCCTCACAAATATAGCCGAGATATCCTCCGGATAGGTCACGATATCCCACTAGCAGGACATTTAGCGGTAACCCGGATCCTCAAACGTATCACACATACCCTCTTCTGGCCAGGGGTACATGCAGATGTACGCACGTATTGTAATACTTGCGAAGTGTGTCAGAGGGTAGGCAAAAGAGGAGACCACCCTAAGGCACACCTCGTCAATATGCCTATCATAGAGGAACCGTTCAGCAAGGTGGCCATTGACCTAGTGGGACCCCTCGCCACTCCCAGTCCCTCCGGGAAGAGGTATATTCTCACTATTGTAGACTACGCTACCCGCTACCCGGAGGCAGTGGCACTGTCCAATATCCAGGCAGACACAGTAGCCAATGCGCTGGTACAGGTATTCTCTCGTGTAGGATTCCCCCGGGAGATCCTATTTGACAGAGGCACACAATTCACGGCTGAACTAACCCTACAGCTATGGCAAGTCTGCAAAATTAAATCCCTTCTCAGTTCCCTGTATCATCCCCAGACCAATGGCCTGTGAGAGAGGTTTAATGGGACCCTTAAACAAATGTTAAAAACCTTCACCCAGGAATATAGGGACTGGGAGCGTTTCCTACCGCATCTCCTGTTCGGTAAGGGAGGTGCCTCAGGAAACTACCGGATTGTCTCTGTTCAAACTGCTTTATGGACGCAAGGTACGGGGCCCCCTGGACCTGATCCGAGAGCATTGGGAGGGAGAGACGGAGAATGCTGGGGTCCCCATCATACTATATGTCCTGGAGCTTAGGGACCGCATGGAGCAATTAGCCAGGTCGGTCCGGGCTAACCTTCAGGCGGCCAGGAGGCGACAGAAGGTCTGGTATGATAGGGGAGCGAGGCAAAGGAGCTTTGAGATAGGACAAAAAGTAATGGTACTCAAACCCGTTAAAGCCGACAAATTGCAGGCAGCCTGGCAAGGACCTTACCAGATAGTGGAGAAGAGAGGAGACACCACACATGTAATTGCCAGCTGTCACGATCCGAGCCTAAGAAAATTGTTCCATGTCAATATGTTAAAACGAACGACGGACGCCCCAGTTCTCGGCGTGTGCCGCCACTTGATCACCCAGGGAGTTGCGGTTTGCGGTTAACCACAAGCTAATGGATGGAATGTTGTGGTTAACCGCAGGCTAAGTACCCCTTCAGGGCGGTCCCTGATTCGTACCCCGAATGATAATAACCTCCAGACAGAGAACGGGGGTTCGTATGTCATCCTAGCCGGGGAGAGTTCCATAGGAACACGCCGAGGTACCGCTACCTATTGCCATCGCTTAAAACATGGCCGCCACCTCGTGTTCGGGGATAATAACATGCGAAAGACTTTGTATGTAAGAGACTGGACATGCCATTCGTGAGGTCTGAGCGCTATTCGCATGGATGATGCGCTCAGAACCGAGCTATCTAATGATGGGTAGAATGTGGGGAATTCCTAGAGAAATGTTATAATGGTATATTTTACACTGTTTTCTCCTACAGCTATTCCACGTGGGATTTGGGGCCCTTGGGGATAATCGAGGCATTCCAGCCTTGGATTCATTATCCCCGAGAGGGGCGGGGACTTATTTTAAAGGATACAGTATAATGTCATTGGTTGATTATATGTTTTGTCCCGACATGCCACTCAGGCCAGGGGGGCTGTCCCTGGACCGAGAACGTTTGCATAAATAACGCTGTACTGTGTCAGTAAAGCCAGTTCTTATTTTGACCCTCAAATCGCAGCCTCGACTAGTTTTGTGGGGAAAGGGCATCCTAGCTGAGTTATAGCTAGTGGGAGATTCTACACTTGCAGGTCTCTACCGATTACAGATCCGTTCGACTCTTTGTGTTCGGGAACCAGGACATCCAAACGATCCAACCTCCTGCTAGCCCGGAGGCAATCGTAACAATCCCCTTAACTGTACTGTACGTTTACCCCAAACCTGGATGTACCCCTGAACTAGTATATAGCATCAATATTAGGGTACCGCCAGGTATCCCTGATCTGGGTGAATAATATATCCAAAATTCACGCAGATCGGACCAGGGGTTCGGTAGTTAGGTGGAGGGTGAAGTTTGACCGACCGCACACGAGGTGGAACCCGAAAAGGGTTCCATGCGTTTGGGCCCTGCGGTCGGTCTCCGTTCGGCAGTTAAAACATACAATATTCTTAGCCATCCACACTTAAATTCACCTGTATTATGGTTCCCTCATTCGGTACTTTGTTTCTACCGAATGGGGATTCGTTAGGTCTCTCCGTTCGGTAGTTACGGAGCTCTGGAGGTCTCAGCGGTGTTCGGTTGTTTGAGTGGCCGATTTGAGTTCCAGACACTTGACGACCAAACACCGCTTGCGTAAGCGTAAACTTGCGTAAGATGGCCGCCGCACGTGGTTCGTATACCGAACAGCGGCCACCCAGGCATCAGTAATTACAATTCAAGTTGCGGTTTTGTGAGAAGTGTGAACGCCTAACGAGGCGCACACTCTCACTGGGGGTGGTCCAATGGTTTGGTAGTTTCATTCCCATGAAACTACCGAACCCACATACGAAAGCATACAGAAACATATGAATACAATACACGAATACAGTCAAATATGCAGGTTATGGGACAGGCTTAACCCATTCCGCTACACTGCTCCCCCTTGCCCACAAGCCGGCATACACAGTCTGATCCTACACGGATCGGCTTGGGGATGTCCGGGGTGCTCACGGATCATTTCAAATCAGTTTGTCGTGACAACCCGTCAGCGTTCCCATTGTGCTTACCCGGGCGGTACTGAATGTTAAAGTCAAAAGGCTGCAGTGCCAAACTCCAGCGCAGCAGCCTGGCATTGTCCCCCGCCACCCGGTTCAGCCAGACTAACGGGTTGTGATCCATGAGCAGGGAAAAAGCCTGTCCATATAAATACGGTTGCAACTTCTTCAAGGCCCACACCACAGCCAGGCATTCCTTCTCGATGGCGGCATAGCTTACTTCTCTGGGTAATAACTTGCGACTGATGTAAGCCACAGGATGTTCTCCGCCATCGGCCCCGACTTGGCTCAGTACTGCCCCCAATCCAAACATAGAAGCGTCTGTGTGTACAAGAAAACGTTTAGTTGGATTGGGAGCGGCCAAGACAGGGGCATTAACAAGTGCATTTTTTAGGTGTTGGAATGCCTGTTCACACTCCGGGGTCCAGGTTACCTGGCGGGGAAGGTTTTTACGGGTCAGGTCAGTGAGGGGTTTGGCCAGGGCACTATAATTGGGGACAAACTTCCTATAGTACCCCGCTGTCCCTAGAAAAGCTAATACCTGAGTCTTAGTCTTAGGGGTAGGCCACTGGGCTACAGCCTCTATTTTGGCTGGCTCTGGCTTCTGCTTGCCACAGCATACTCGATGGCCCAGGTACTGTACCTCGGCCATCCCAATGCTACATTTAGCTGGTTTCAAGGTCAAACCGGCTTCCCTGATTCTGTCTAGAACCGCTCCTATATGGGCCAAGTGCTCCTGCCAGGTATTGCTGAATATGGCAATATCGTCGAGATATGCGCAGGTGTAGTCTTGGAACCCATCTAGGAGTCGGTCCACCATCCGCTGGAAGGTAGCCGGAGCATTTTTCATCCCAAATGGCATGACTTGGAATTGGTACAAGCCGAATGGGGTGACAAAGGCGGACTTAGGGATGGCGTCCGGAGCCAATGGAATCTGCCAATATCCTTTACACAGATCAATAGTGGTAAGGTATTGACCTCTGGCCATCCGGTCTAGTAACTCATCTATCCTAGGCATAGGGTATGCGTCAGATACCGTCTTTTCGTTCAATCTCCTGTAATCCACGCAAAAACGGGTCGTACCGTCCCGCTTAGGTACGAGGACCACTGGAGAGGCCCAGGGGCTATCCGAGGGTTCAATCACACCTAGCTGGATCATCTCCTCAATCTCCTTGCGCATATTCTCCCGCACCGCTTCAGGGATGCGGTACGGGGTCTGGCGCATGGGGAGTTGTCCTGGGGTTTCCACTCGGTGGGTAGCCAGAGGGGTGTATCCAGGTACATTAGAAAAGGTCTCCTGCTTTTCTTGCAGTAGTTGTTGTACCTCGATATGCTCCTGTGGACTCAACCGATCCCCCAATACAACTTCTCCTAAATCTCCAGACATCTGTCCGTCTCCCAGCAGATCGGGGAGGGGCAGGCTGTCACATTCTTCAGAGGTGGGTGCACAGATTGCCGTCATCTCCTCTGAGCATTCCTGGTAGGGCTTAATCATGTTCACATGGATCATGCGTCGCCCTCCAGTCCCTGCGCAGGGGCCAATTATATAAGTGGTGTCACATCTCTGTTCTACCACTCTATAAGGGCCTTGCCAGGCGGCCTGTAGCTTATCATGTCGGACAGGTTTTAAAATTAAAACTTTCTGCCCAACCTGGAAGCTACGGTCCCTGGTGCCCCGATCGTACCATGTGCGCTGGCGCGCCTGAGCCGCCTGTAGGTTCTCCTTTACCGTCTGAGTTAGTGCTTCCAGGCGATCTCGGAGGGCCAACACATATGGTACGATAGGGGTGCCGTCTGCACTACGGTCTCCCTCCCAATGTTCCCTAATTAAGTCTAGGGGTCCCCTCACCCAACTCCCAAACAACAGTTAAAAGGGGGAAAATCCTGTGGATTCCTGTGGCACCTCCCTATAAGCGAATAGGAGGTGAGGCAGAAATCGTTCCCAGTCTCGGTGGGTCTCAGCAAAGGTTCGGAGCATCTGTTTTAAGGTGCCATTGAACCGTTCGCAGAGCCCATTAGTCTGGGGATGGTAGGTGGCACTAATTATGGGCCTGACCTTACAAAATTTCCAGAGATGTTGGGTGACTTCTGCCGTGAACTGAGTACCCTGATCCGAGATGATCTCCCTGGGTAACCCCATCCGGGAGAAAATCTGCATCAGAGCCTCAGCCACGGTTTCAGCATGAATATTGGTCAAGGCTACCGCCTCGGGGTAGCGAGTGGCGTAATCCACTACTGTCAGAATATACTTTTTGCCCGATGGGCTAGGTTTCCGTAGGGGGCCTATGATATCCACTGCTATTCTATGGAAAGGTTCTTAAATTATGGGTAGCGGGTGTAACTTGGCCTTAAGCGTATCCCCCCTCTTTCCTACCCTCTGGCACGTATCGCAGATGGTGCAATATTTGCGCACCTCCTGGCTAATTCCTGGCCAAAAGAAACTTTGGGTCAGCCGGTACCTGGTACGACTGACCCCCAAATGTCCGGATAGTGGAATATCGTGAGCTATCCGGAGTAATTCGGTTCGGTACCTCCGAGGTACTACAAGCTGCCTTACAACAATTGGGTCTGACCCAGCTACCTGCTTATCAGACTCTCTGTACAGTAACTGCCTATCCCATACAAATCTTTCCCCCTCCACCCCCGGGTGGTCAGAGGTGACTTTATCTCGATATACCTGTAGGGTAGGGTCAGTGATCACCTCTGCCGCAAATTTGTCAGGAGGGGCCCAAGGGACACAGTCTAAGGGAGGGGAAGGATCTCTTACCTGGACCTCCGGCAGTGTGTTGTAGTCCTGGGTGCGGGCCTGTTGCCTGGTGACCACTGGGTGTGCTTCCTCAGTATTTTGGGGCTCAAATGCAGATGTGAGTTTGCCCAGGTCATTTCCCAATATCACCTCAGCGGGCAATTGCGGCATCAGCCCCACTTCCACAGTTCCTGACCCCGCACCCCAATGTGAATGTACCCTTGGGGTATCCACCCGGTACACGGCTCCCCCAGCAACCCTGACAGCCACAAGCTTATTGGTTTTAGCCCTGTTCGAGACCAAGTGGCTTTGGACCAAGGTGATCGTGGCTCCCGAATCTCTGAGCCCCTGCATAGGCTTTCCTTCAAGGTATACGGTTTGCCTGTGGTGCTGTCGATTATCTGCCTGTGCCTGCAGTGGGTTGGCTTCATGCAATACCTCCCACTGTTCCACAGAAGTAACTGGAACTGCAGAGCCATAGGGGATGGGTGTTTCGTTTTGGTAATGGTGCGCTGCTGCTCTCGGCGGTGGTGGTGGTGGCCCCGGTCTGATCCAGGTGGACCGATCTCTGGACTGCGGGCAATCTCGCTGGTAGTGTCCCCACTTCTGGCACCGGTGACATTGCACAGAAGTGGTTGGGCGAAACTTCGGTGGAGCTGCTGCAGGTGCTGGTGGAGGTAGCGTTCTCGGTGGGGGGTGAGCGTTAGTGGAGAAGGAGTTCCCCCCTAGAGGTCGCAGAGCAGGCTTAACACTCACCGCCTTGTGCTGCCTGCGAGCATCCATATAGTCATCCGCCTTATTAGCAGCTTCGGTGAGGGTTTTGGGGTTGCGGTCTCTCACCCATTCCTGCAGTTCTGCGGAGACCCCCTCATAAAACTGTTCTAGTAGCAGCATTTGTAATAGGTCCTCCATGGACCGGGCCTGATTTGCCTGTACCCATCCGAGGGCTGCTCTTTGTAAGCGGCAAGCCCATTCTGCATACGAGTCTTTTTCTGCCTTCTTTAAGTCTCTGAAGCGTCTGCGGTATGCTTCTGGGGTCATAGCATACCGGGCTAAGATAACCTCTTTTACACGGTCATAATTCCTGATTTCTGCGTCTGGTATGGTACGGTAGGCTTCAGCTGCCCTCCCTGATAACCGTCCTGCTAAGATGGGTACCCAATCTTCCCTCTGTATTTTATGTAATGCACACAGTCTTTCAAAGTCTTGGAGAAAGGCATCTATGTCTTCCTCTGCTTCTACATACATTTTAAATGCCTGGTATGGGATCTTTGGCTTACCCTCTTGCACCACAGACACCGCTGGACTTCTTTCTGGTGTCTGCGGTCTCCTTTGTCGCATTACAAACTCTTGCACCTCCGTCATGGTTTTGGAGATGATTTCCGCTGATGGGTTTTCCCCATAAAATGCCAGTCTGAATTGGACTTGCCTTTGAAACTCCTCTTGCTCTGTTCTGTCGGTTTCATTCCTCTGTTCAGTGACCAAACCCTCCTCTGTTCGGTATTCTGCCATCACTTCAGCGATAAGTGTTGCTTTTATTTTGCTGCTGGCTGGAATACCTTTCACTTCCAGAAGGTCTTTCAATGTGGATCGCTTTAGTGTAGCAAAATCAATCTCCATTAATCCTTGATCCTCTATGAGTCTGGATCCCACCGCTGCCACCAATGTAGCGGAGAGCTGATATCCCACAGCTATTCTCTACTTATGATCCCAGTGAGGCTCAGGAACAAGGCAATTGTAAATCCACAAGCAGAGTTTCCAGCAGGCAAAGTAATCCAGCAATATCCCAGCAGCACTCCCAATAACTGGATGACACACAGTTTCAGGAGCAGAACTGACAATCTTTATTCCAGGGTGCCTTATAAAGCATGCTCCAATGCAAGGGAGGGAATCACATCAATTAGGACAGTAACCAATACTGTAACTGTTACCTCCCACACATCTCCTCCCCTCAGAGTGACTCATAATCCCGTTAACTGTACTGTACGTTTACCCCAAACCTGGATGTACCCCTGAACTAGTATATAGCATCAATATTAGGGTACCGCCAGGTAGCCCTGATCTGGGTGAATAATATATAAAAATTCACCCAGATCGGACCAGGGGTTCGGTAGTTAGGTGGAGGGTGAAGTTTGACCGACCGCACACGAGGTGGTATCCGAAAAGGGTTCCATGCGTTTGGGCCCTGCGGTCGGTCTCCGTTCGGCAGTTAAAACATACAATATTCTTAGCCATCCACACTTAAATTCACCTGTATTATGGTTCCCTCATTCGGTACTTTGTTTCTACCGAATGGGGATTCGTTAGGTCTCTCCGTTCGGTAGTTACGGAGCTCTGGAGGTCTCAGCGGTGTTCGGTTGTTTGAGTGGCCGATTTGAGTTCCAGACACTCGACGACCAAACACCGCTTGCGTAAGCGTAAACTTGCGTAAGATGGCCGCCGCACGTGGTTCGTATACCGAACAGCGGCCACCCAGGCATCAGTAATTACAATTCAAGTTGCGGTTTTGTGAGAAGTGTGAACGCCTAACGAGGCACACACTCTCACTGGGGGTGGTCCAATGGTTCGGTAGTTTCATTCCCATGAAACTACCGAACCCACATACGAAAGCATACAGAAACATATGAATACAATACACGAATACAGTCAAATATGCAGGTTATGGGACAGGCTTAACCCATTCCGCTACACTGCTCCCCCTTGCCCACAAGCCGGCATACACAGTCTGATCCTACACGGATCGGCTTGGGGATGTCCGGGGTGCTCACGGATCATTTCTCCAAATCAGTTTGTTGTGACAACCCGTCAGCGTTCCCATTGTGCTTACCCGGGCGGTACTGAATGTTAAAGTCAATACAATACACGAATACAGTCAAATATGCAGGTTATGGGACAGGCTTAACCCATTCCGCTACAAAGTGTCTTATATCTGTTGCAGAATATTATCTAAATCATAGTGTGTGTCTCAGCTCAGCTTACATCACCAACCATCCCCCAAACACGTGCTTCACTGTTTTGACTAGGATATACACTACATGTTCACACAGCTGTTAAAATAAAAAAGTGGTCTTTCCTTCATGAGTCATAATCATATATATATATATATATCCATACTAATATTCTATGTATACGCTCACATAAATCTATTATTCGCTCAATCTGCTTTACTAAACTTATCTTTTTCTTAACTACTAATTTAATCAGTTTAGTCCAAATATCTTTTCAACTAAACAAATTCATGAATGCCGAACAAATGTAAATTTGTACACAAACAAACAAGGTCAAGTAACCAGCAATAAAAACCTGGTGAACAGGTTTAGTGAAAAGTCTTTTCCTATGCAAATGGTACTAGGCCTCAACCCATTCACACCATGTGGTCAATGGTGGATTGAAAACCACATGGTCAGACAAAAAGTAAATAGTTTTTTTGTTTTTGTTTTTCTATATAAAAATGACCAAAGATTGGTAAAACGTGACAGCAACACAATAATTCATCACTATGTTCTACAACAAGAGATAACTTAAAAACAAATATCTAATCCCTATCTACTATCTGCATTCATTCCATTGAAACCACATTTGTATACAGACAAACAATTTACTGTATGATTTAAGCAAAATGCATAACATTTATATTTTCCCCAATATTCAAGCGTAATCCTGTTCGCAGCGCCATATGTTGTGGTCGTGACTTAAATATGAATATTAATCTCTTAATACATAATAATTAAGCAATACGGAACAACATTAATATTTTTATAGTTCATGGTATTATGGTCGAATATGTGGATAGATAATACACAAAACGTTGTAATATTAAATGTATATTTAATATAACTATAATAAATAAACAGATGCTAGCAGAATGTCAATTTACCACAATAATTATACAATACAAAACTACAACATATTACTTACAAAAGGTTGCTAAATGTTATAATGGATTCATATTACTTACAAGGCCCCAGCCCTTTGGCTGGGGTTAAGTCAGAGCTGGTGCTACATCTTAGGTTCAGTCAGGTACAGGCAAAGAGACAGAGTTTCTCCTACATCTGGTTTTTATTTAGTGTAAGTAGGCTGGCCTGTGATGTCACTGCCAGAAGCACATGTCTTGCTACACACTGCCCCTAGTGGTGCCTCCAAAGCATTACACTAAATATGCTTTCTTTATGATGTAAAGTCATTAATTAATAGATACCATTACAAAGAGACAGCCATTTAAAACTTGTTTAAAGAGACAATCAAAGAGGCAACAACATATAAAACCTGAAAGTATTTCCATTACTGCATAAAATAAAAGAAAGAATATAAGTAAATATTTTGCAACATTATTACAGAGTAATACAAACATCTTGTAAAAAAAAATCTTGTAAAAAAAGTTACATAATGTAGGAGGTCAGACATAGTGTATAGAGGAGTGGAGATAAATGTGGTTTAAAAGTATACAAATATTAACATGTAAAAATATATATTATAATATACAAAATATGAGAGTGGACAGAGTAAAAATATATTAAAACATGTTATATAAAATATAATATATAATATATAAAAAATATAATTTTAAGAAGTGGCAAATCTCGAATACATTATTCAGCCCATACAGGACCATGGTTTTTAAGTTAAAAATCCACCTCATCTCTGCCTGTCCAATCCTTACATTAAAATCTCCACCTCTCCATTAACTCTTTACTTGCTGTATCCCAATAAAGTCCAGTTTGGTGAGGTCTGCCCCATGGTGATCTCTACAATGGAGTTACACCTGGTGTAGTGCATATTTGTACACATGCTCGTACGCCCTAGTTAGTAATGATCCTGTGGTGCGAACTATATAGTTGAGTCCACACGGGCATAAGAGCATGTATATAGCATTGTGAGAATTCCCAGTGATTCCCTCTTTAATTTTATACACCGTATCACTATCAACCCAAAGAAGGAGTGCGAATCAACAGATAAAAAAAAGGGCCACCTATTTTCAAAGCCGCACTTCGAACTCCCAAACTCCCAAAGCCATTCAAAGTGTCATTCGACCATGTGGCGGCGGCCATCTTAAGCCACGAGTACAATGAGCAGTGTTTGGTTGTCGAGTTCATGGAACTTAAATCGGACACGCGACGGCGCGAACACCGCTAAGCTCTTACCTTCCATGGAGGTTTGGCTATTCGAACAGGAGTCGAACGGAGTTTGGTGAGAATAAACTCCAGAACAAGAGACATACACTGACTTTATTCACGAACAGCTACGTTTGGTATTTTGAACTTTACTTTGAATCTCCGAAGTAGACCGACCGCACAGGAACCATACGTGCGGTCCGTAAAAATGTGACTTCCAGGAATCTCCTGAACCCCTGAACTGATCAACTTACTTATAGATAGAGCACATCAGCTGGTTTCCTTAACACACCAATCAAGTCACTAAACCTCTCCTCACCTGAAATCATTTAACACACTGCATCCCTACAATGGTTTAAACACTCATTGATATTTCTGTGTTTTTGTATATATGATCTACATATCTATATAATACACATTTTCTCTAATGTTCTCCCTTCTATTTTTCACTTTAACACTAACCTCTCTCATTACTAAAATATCCCTATCCTTTCACTCACCTGTCCCTGGCAACACCATCATCATTACTTCCACCTTACTCCCCTCCCCTCTCTATTCATCCCATGCACTCTACACATACCTTTCCAGCCTATCTCCACCAACTTCTCCCAAATCCTCTACATACATACCTTCCTACAAAACTTTCAAATCCTACTCCCACCTTCACTTCCTTTCTATCCTTCTGCTCCTAGCAGCTGGCGATGTCTCTCCAAACCCCGGTCCCCTCTCAACAAACTCACCACATACTAACCCTAGGATCCACACTAATCTCATACCCATCTCATGTTCCTCTAAATCCTCCTTCAATACTGCCCTCTGGAATGCACGCTCTGTTTGCAATATAACTAAATCCACTGCTGTACATGACTTCTTCATCTCTCGTTCAATAGATTTACTAGCCTTAACAGAAACCTGGCTCTCCCCCTCTGACACTGCCACCCCTGCATCTTTGTCCTTCGGTGGTCTCCAACTTACTCACAACCCAAGAAACTCTGAATGTAAAGGTGGTGGTGTTGGGTTTCTCCTCTCCCCTCACTGCTCTTTTAAACCTCTTCCCACCCCTCCTTCCCTCTCTTTCCCGTCATTTGAAATACACTCAATTCGCCTTTTCAAACCCTTCTCTGCTAACATTGCTGTTATTTACCGTCCCCCTGGTTCCCCTCTTCTCTTCCTTGACCACTTTGCTGCCTGGCTACCCTATTTCCTCTCTTCTAACATTCCATCCCTAATTCTCGGGGACTTCAATATTCCTATAAACCTACCTTTGACCTCTGCAGCCACTAAACTACTTTCAATTACCTCATCCCTCGGGCTATCGCAGTGGGCAAATTCTCCCACCCATATAGCTGGCAATACCCTTGACCTAATCTTCACTTATGCATGTACAGTATCTAATATCTGCAACACTGTGGGGATATTTATGGGATAATAATTGTAACAGTTGAGAAGTTGCCCACTAATTCAACTCTCAGATCCCAAAGATCGTTATCGTGTTAAGTGAAATGTATACCATATAAATAAAATCACAAATTGTTATAAAAATAGATACAATTTATTGTTAACAATTTAAATAATAATAATGAGTAACATGCGTGACAATAATCAATGAATATTCAATATAAAACAATGATATGCAATACAAATGGCAATACGTTTCCTGGTTAATACAGTATAGAATCTAAGACATTAGCTGTCAAGAGATTTATGACTCTTTCACAGAGAGAGGGAAAAAGTTTCACACAGAGAATAGAATTCCTTAGAGTGCAGCGTAAGGTCGTAAAAACTTTAGCTGGCAGTTATTATTATTATTATTATTATTGCCATTTATATAGCGCCAACAGATTCCATAGCGCTTTACAATATTATGAGAGGGGATTTAACTATAAATAGGACAATTACAAATAAACTTACAGGAACAATAGGTTGAAGAGGACCCTGCTCAATCGAGCTTACATTCTATAGGAGGTGGGGTGTTCGCGTTCGCCGCGGCGGGCGGACACATGCGCAGTTCGATCCGCCCCCTATTCGTCATCATTGGGCAAACTTTGACCCTGTGCCTCTCGGTCAGCAGACACATTCCAGCCAATCAGCAGCACTCCCTCCCTTCCACACCCTCCAACCTCCCTCCCAGCATCCATTTTCGATTCATTCTGAAGCTGCATGCTTAGTGAGAGGAGGGAAAGTTTAGCTGCTGCTGATTAGATAGGGAAATTGATAGCTAGGCTAGGGTATTCAGTGTCCACTTCAATCCGGAAGGACTCATCTGATCTCTGCTGTAAGGACAGCACCCCAAAAAGCCCTTTTTAGGGCTAGAACATCAGGCTGCTTTTTTTTTTTTTATTTCCTGTGTAATGTAATTGCAGGTGCCTGCCTGCCTGCCAGCTTCTGTGTGAGGTTCACATTGGATACTGTGCCAACTTGCCCAGTGCCACCACTCATATCTGTTTTTACAATAGGTTAAGCTTTAGATTTAAAATAAATATTTTTTTTCACTGTAATAATAGAGCAGTTGCCTGCCTGCCAGCTTCTGTGTCAGATTGGATGCCTTGCCCATTTGCACAGTCAGTGCCACCACTCATATCTGTTTTTACAATAGGTTAAGCTTTAGATTTAAAAGAAATATTTTTTTTCACTGTAATAGAAGAGCAGTTGCCTGCCTGCCAGCTTCTGTGTGAGTTTCACAGTGGATACTGTGCCCTCTTGCCCAGTGCCACCACTCATATCTGTTTTTACAATAGCTTAAGCTTTAGATTTAAAATAAATAATTTTTTTTCACTGTAATAGAAGAGCAGTTAGTTGTCTGCAAGCGTCTGGGTGTCAGGCCTACTTCAGCGTATGCTCTGCAGACCTGTGCCAGCATGCTTTGACAGTTGCCAATCATATCTGGTGTCTCTTTAGCGTGCTTTTACAAAGAAAAAAGGTTTCCAGTGTAAGCTAATAGCAGCCAGTCAGTGTCCATCAAGCGGCTCTGTCAGGCCTTCCTTCAGCGTGTGCCCTGCACAACCCTGCCAGCGTACTTTGACAGTTGCCACTCATATCTGGTGTCTCTATAGCGTGCTTTTAAAACCAAAATTTTGTTTCCACTGTAATAGAAGAGCAGTTGCCTGCCTGCCAGCTTCTGTTTGAGGTTCACAGTGGATACTGTGCCCTCTTGCCCAGTGCCACCACTCATATCTGTTTTTACAATAGCTTAAGCTTTAGATTTAAAATAAATAATTTTTTTTCACTGTAATAGAAGAGCAGTTGCCTGCCTGCCAGCTTCTGTGTGAGGTTCACATTGGATACTGTGCCCACTTGCCCAGTGCCACCACTCATATCTGTTTTTACAATAGGTTAAGCTTTAGATTTAAAAGAAATATTTTTTTTTCACTGTAATAGAAGAGCAGTTGCCTGCCTGCCAGCTTCTGTGTGAGTTTCACAGTGGATACTGTGCCCTCTTGCCCAGTGCCACCACTCATATCTGTTTTTACAATAGCTTAAGCTTTAGATTTAAAATAAATAATTTTTTTTCACTGTAATAGAAGAGCAGTTAGTTGTCTGCAAGCATCTGGGTGTCAGGCCTACTTCAGCGTGTGCTCTGCAGACCTGTGCCAGCGTGCTTTGACAGTTGCCAATCATATCTGGTGTCTCTTTAGCGTGCTTTTACAAAGAAAAAGGTTTCCAGTGTAAGCTAATAGCAGCCAGTCAGTGTCCTTCAAGCGGCTCTGTCAGGCCTTCCTTCAGCGTGTGCCCTGCACAACCCTGCCAGCGTACTTTGACAGTTGCCACTCAAATCTGGTGTCTCTATAGCGTGCTTTTAAAACCAAAAGTTTGTTTCCACTGTAATAGAAGAGCAGTTGCCTGCCTGCCAGCTTCTGTTTGAGGTTCACAGTGGATACTGTGCCCTCTTGCCCAGTGCCACCACTCATATCTGTTTTTACAATAGCTTAAGCTTTAGATTTAAAATAAATAATTTTTTTTCACTGTAATAGAAGAGCAGTTAGTTGTCTGCAAGCGTCTGGGTGTCAGGCCTACTTCAGCGTGTGCTCTGCAGACCTGTGCCAGCGTGCTTTGACAGTTGCCAATCATATCTGGTGTCTCTTTAGCGTGCTTTTACAATGAAAAAAGGTTTCCAGTGTAAGCTAATAGCAGCCAGTCAGTGTCCTTCAAGCGGCTCTGTCAGGCCTTCCTTCAGCGTGTGCCCTGCACAACCCTGCCAGCGTACTTTGACAGTTGCCAGTCATATCTGGTGTCTCTATAGCGTGCTTTTAAAACCAAAATTTGTTTTTTACTGTTATAGATTGAATAGCAGTTACTTGTCTTCAAGCGGGTGTGTCAGGCCTACAGTGTGTGCTCTGCAGAACTGTTCAAGTGCACATTGCCAATCATATCTGGTGTCTCTATTGCGTGCTTTTACAAAGAAAAAAGGTTTCTAGTGTAAGCTAATAGCAGCCAGTCAGTGTCCTTCAAGCGGTTCTGCCAGTCCTTCCTTCAGCGTGTGCTCTCCAGAACTGTTCCAGTGCACATTGACAATCATATCTGGTGTCTCTATAGCGTGCTTTTAAAACCAAAATTTGTTTTTCACTGTTATAGATTGAATAGCAGTTACTTGTCTTCAAGCGGGTGTGTCAGGCCTACAGTGTGTGCTCTGCAGAACTGTTCAAGTGCACATTGCCAATCATATTTGGTGTCTCTATAGCGTGCTTTTAAAACCAAAATTTGTTTTTTACTGTTATAGATTGAATAGCAGTTACTTGTCTTCAAGCGGGTGTGTCAGGCCTACAGTGTGTGCTCTGCAGAACTGTTCAAGTGCACATTGCCAATCATATCTGGTGTCTCTATAGCGTGCTTTTACAAAGAAAAAAGGTTTCTAGTGTAAGCTAATAGCAGCCAGTCAGTGTCCTTCAAGCGGTTCTGCCAGTCCTTCCTTCAGCGTGTGCTCTCCAGAACTGTTCCAGTGCACATTGACAATCATATCTGGTGTCTCTATAGCGTGCTTTTAAAACCAAAATTTGTTTTTCACTGTTATAGATTGAATAGCAGTTACTTGTCTTCAAGCGGGTGTGTCAGGCCTACAGTGTGTGCTCTGCAGAACTGTTCAAGTGCACATTGCCAATCATATCTGGTGTCTCTATAGCGTGCTTTTACAAAGAAAAAAGGTTTCTAGTGTAAGCTAATAGTAGCCAGTCAGTGTCCTTCAAGCGGCTCTGTCAGTCCTTCCTTCGGCGTGTGCTCTCCAGAACTGTTCCAGTGCACATTGCCAATCATATCTGGTGTCTCTATAGCGTGCTTTTAAAACCAAAATTTGTTTTTCACTGTTATAGATTGAATAGCAGTTACTTGTCTTCAAGCGGGTGTGTCAGGCCTACAGTGTGTGCTCTGCAGAACTGTTACAGTTCACATTGCCAATCATATCTGGTCTCACAGTAGCTTGCACGCATAGTACCACTAATCCCCAAAAAAATGACAGGCAGAGGCAGGCCACCCCGCAGGGGACGTCGTGGTCGTGGTGCTGTGATTCCCTTTTGCCCTAGAATAATGCCCAGTTTTCAGAAGCCACGTACCCTGAACTTGAAAAGTTCTGAGGACATAGTTGACTGGCTAACAAAGGACACCCAATCTTGTACAGCCTCCGCTCGGAACCTTGACGCACCATCCTCCTCCAGCTTAGCTTCAGGCACCTCTCAAGATACCACTCACTCGCCTGCCGCCACCACCAAAACTAGCACCACAGCCGCTTTACTTGGTATGTCAGAGGAGTTATTCACACACCCATTTGAAGAAATGAGTGATGCGCAACCATTATTGCTAGAGGATGTAGATAACAGGGATATGTCTCAGGCAGGCAGCATTAAACACATGGAGGTACGGTGTGATGATGATGATGTTGTACCCGCTGCTGCTTCCTTTTCTGAGTTGTCAGATACAAGCGAAGCGGTAGATGATGACGATGCGTCCATGGATGTCACGTGGGTGCCCGCTCGGCAAGAAGAAGAACAGGGCGAAAGTTCAGATGGGGAGACAGAGAGGAGGAGGAGGAGACGAGTTGGAAGCAGGGGGGGGTCGTCGCAAGGAGCTAGTGGCACAGTCAGACAGCATGCATCGGCACCCGGGGTCAACCCGACAGCACGCCAATCAACGCATGCTGTGTCCACCACCAGAATGCCGTCATTGCAGAGCTCAGCAGTGTGGCATTTTTTTTGTGTGTCTGCCTCTGACAACAGCGATGCCATTTGCAACCTGTGCCAAAGGAAACTGAGTCGTGGGAGGTCCAACACCCACCTAGGTACAACTGCTTTGCGTAGGCACATGATCTCACATCACAAACGCCTATGGGATCAACACATGAGTACAAGCAGCACACCTACACTAAGCCGCCATCCTCCTCCTGGTCCAGCATCTTCAGCCACGTCAACCACTGCTGTCCTCCTTGCCCCCTCTCAACCATCCGCCACTCCGTCTCCCGCCTTGAGCAGTTCCCGCTCATCTGCCCACAGTCATGTGTCTGTTAAGGACATGTTTGAGCGTAAGAAGCCAATGTCACCAAGTCACCCCCTTGCCCAGCGTCTGACAGCTGGCTTGTCCGAACTATTAGCCCGCCAGCTTTTACCATACAATCTGGTTGAGTCTGAGGCATTCAAAAAATTTGTAGCTATTGGGACACCGCAGTGGAAGGTACCCGGCCGGAATTTCTTTTCACAAAAGGCAATCCCCAACTTGTACTCGATTGTGCAAAAGGAAGTCATGGCATGTCTGGCACACAGTGTTGGGGCATCTGACCACTGATACCTGGTCTGCAAAGCATGGTCAGGGCAGGTATATCACCTACACTGCGCATTGGGTAAACCTGCTGATGGCTGACAATCAAGGAATGCGTGGCATTGCAGAGGAGTTGGTGACACCGCCACGAATTGCAGGCAGTCCTGCTGCCACCTCCTCTACTCCTCCTACTCCATCCTCTTCCATAACCTCCTCGGCTGAGTCCTCTTGCTGCGTCTTGCTCCACATCAACGGCACCCCACCAGCTCCCCAGGTACTATTCCACATCACGGATACGGCAGTGTCACGCCGTCTTGGGTTTTACTTGCTTGAAAGCAGAGAGTCACACCGGACAAGCACTCCTGTCCGCCCTGAACGCACAGGTGGAAAAGTGGCTGACTCCGCAGCAACTGGATATCGGCAAAGTGGTGTGTGACAACGGAAAATTTTTTATAGCGGCATTGAAGTTGGGCAAGTTGACACATGTGCCGTGCATGGCACATGTGTGTAATCTGATCGTACAACGCTTTGTGCATAAGTACACAGGCTTACAGGACGTCCTGAAGCAGGCCAGGAAGGTGTGTGGCCATTTCAGGCGTTCCTACACGGCCATGGCTCACTTTGCCGATATCCAGTGGCGAAACAACATGCCAGTGAGGCGCTTGATTTGCGACAGCCCTACACGTTGGAATTCAACACTCCTAATGTTCGACCGCCTGCTCCAACAAGAAAAAGCTGTTAATGAATATTTGTATGACCGGGGTGCTAGGACAGCCTCTGGGGAGCTGGGAATTTTTTTGCCACGTTACTGGACGCTCATGCGCAATGCCTGTAGGCTCATGCGTCCTTTTGAGGAGGTGACAAACCTAGTCAGTCGCAACGAAGGCACCATCAGCGACATCATACCATTTGTTTTCTTCCTGGAGCGTGCCCTGCGAAGAGTGCTGGATCAGGCTGTAGATGAGCGTGAAGAGGAAGAGGAAGAGTTGTGGTCACCATCACCACCAGAAACAGCCTTATCAGCATCGCTTGCTGGACCTGCGGCAACGCTGGAAGAGGATTGTGAGGAAGAGGAGTCAGAGGAGGAATGTAGCTTTGAGGAGGAGGAGGAGGAGCAAGACCAAACACAACAGGCATCCCAGGGTGCTCGTTGTCACCTATCTGGTACCCGTGGTGTTGTACGTGGCTGGGGGGAAGAACATACCTTCAATGACATCAGTGAGGAGGAGGAACGGGAAATGAGTAGCTCGGCATCCAACCTTGTGCAAATGGGGTCTTTCATGCTGTCCTGCCTGTTGAGGGACCCTCGTATAAAAAGGCTGAAGAAGAACGACCTGTACTGGGTGTCCACGCTACTAGACCCCCGGTATAAGCAGAAAGTGGCGGAAATGTTACCGAATTACAACAAGTCGGAAAGGATGCAGCATTTGCAAAATAAATTAAAAAGTATGCTTTACACAGCGTATAAGGGTGATGTCACAGCACAACGGGAATCTAACAGGGGGAGAGGTGGAAGTCATCCTCCTCCTCCCACGACCACGCCGGCAAGGACAGGACGCTTTAAAGACGTGTTGTTGATGGAGGACATGCGGACCTTTTTAAGTCCTACGCATCGCCACAACCCTCCGGGATCCACCCTCAGAGAGCGACTCGACCGACAGGTAGCAGACTACCTCGCCTTAACTGCAGATATCGACACTCTGAGGAGCGATGAACCCCTTGACTACTGGGTGTGCAGGACCTGTGGCCTGAGCTATCCCAATTTGCGATAGAACTTCTGGCCTGCCCCGCTTCAAGTGTCCTGTCAGAAAGGACTTTCAGTGCAGCAGGAGGTATTGTCACTGAGAAGAGAAGTCGCCTAGGTCAAAAAAGTCTAGATTACCTCACCTTTATTAAGATGAATGAGGGATGGATCCCGAAGGGACTGACACTGGGCGATACATTCGATTAAAAAAGGCCTGATGAGATGAGCTGCCTTGGGCTAAAAATGGTCCACACGCTGCTGAATTTTTTTTTTTTTGTAATTCTTTATTTTTGCGGTGCTTTGCATGACAGTAAAACAGTACATTGCAAGTCAGAATTTCCAGTATATAACATCAACATATTTATCTTGCATCTTGTGAGACTGCACCAATTATATAATTTTATAAAATACAAGCAATAACTTGGATCCGGGTCATTAACCGCTTAACCTGTGTTATTTGTGTGTTTGAGTCGTATATTCGGTGCTGGTATCCGCGTTCCGTGTGTGAAGTAGTTATGGAGTATGTGGTGCCTCCATGGTTATGACACTTGGGTGTGCCTGTATGTGTCGGTATGGTGTCCCGTGGGCATATTGATGGGTGTGTACTAGTGAGTGACTTCTGAAGCGTGTGGGCTGTCCAGTGCAGCCTCCTGCCGTGAGTGTGGTCTCTGCCTCACGTGATCGAATCTCCTAACCTAGGGAGTCGCACGGGGGGGGGTGGTCGTGGTAAGAGTGTAGCAGTCACTCCATTAAGCGTTTGTGGTATGTCCCCGTCTTAGGTGTACCAGTCGTGCGAGAGTGGGTCCCGTTGAGCCTGTGGTGTCAGTCAAGTACGGTCCATGTCAGGGTTAGGCCTGTCGATTGTTGTACGTGTGTCAGTCTTCTAGTAGGGATCGCAACAACATAAACAATAAACCGTTTAAACGTCCTTTTGTAACTCAGGTATGGTTTGAAGTTAGATAGGTTTCTCCTGACCTATGCTTTTGTATGCAATTCTTGACTCGTTTTAGACTTCACAAACCCTCGAGCTTAAAGCTCTACACCCACTAAGAGTGCAGGACAAACCCTAATCTTTGCAGAATAATGTACGTTGCCATATGGACACTTTGACGGTAGGTAATGGGTCGTATACAACCTGTACCTTTACTATGCTGCCCTCTTAAAGGCCGGCTACTGTACAGTATTCTAGATTAGTCATCTATATAAGGTCAGCATTTAATGGGCTTTAGCAATATATACATTTTGTCAGACCATTTAATCTTGCTTTTGGAGCTTGAAAGTAGTGAGGTGTGTTTATTAAATTTTAGTGCCCCTATTCAGCCTTAGGAGGGTAATGTCCCCTAGTCATGGGACACTGAGCTTGGCTTTAACCTCTATCAGATGTTTGGAGACCTTACAAACTGACAGCCACCGGCTCAAAAACAGGGTTCAGGAGAAAGAACAAGGTAATAAACAATTGTGATTTTCGCATTGAGTGTACGAACTGTAGGAATTATGGTAACGTTTCCAAAACGGCACTTGGTTACCAAAATTGGGCTCACAAAAAAATATATATATCTATATTGTTGCCCCCAAGAACAATGGGGTACTATAAGAAATGTTAAACGTTCAATGAAAATAACTTTGCAGTCTTTAGACCTGAGGTAAAGGTGAGCGCTGGGAAGGTGTCCCACTGATAGGAGACGCGGAAGGTATTAAACTGATATGAACATTTACTAAACTCACCACTCCGAGTGCTGTTATTTATTTAATTTTTTTGTGGTGAGGCTTTACAGGACAGAGTGCTTCTCCACGGGACATGTTAACTCACCGGCAGCTGGCTCATCAAGGAACCAGAGCAGCTTGAACGAGGTGACCTTGCTCGGGTCCCAGGTGTGCGGTTCCTAAAATGGCTGCCATATACACGTCCACTGATAGGAGACGCGGAAGGTATTAAACTGATATGAACAATACTCCACTCCTATCAGTAGGCCCGTCCCATTGTGATTTATGCCCCCCACCCACCGCGCAGGGATGGGGGCCGGGGGGGAGGAAAGTAGGCCCCCCCATTGTGATTTATGGCCCCCACCCACCGCGCAGGGGTGGGGGCCGAGGGGGGGAGGACAGTAGGTCCCCCCATTGTGATTTATGGCCCCCACCCACCGCGCAGGGCTTTGAGGACAGGTGTCAATCCATACCTGCCAAGTGACCCTATGTAGGGGGAACAGTCCCTATTCTGCTCTGTGTCAGTGTGTATCATGGTCTCTGTGGATGGAGAACAGTCTCTATTCTGCTCTGTGTCAGTGTGTATCATGGTCTCTGTGGACGGGGAACAGTCTCTATTCTGCTCTGTGTCGTGTGTATCATGGTCTCTGTGGACAGGGAACAGTCTCTATTCTGCTCTGTGTCAGTGTGTATCAGGGGTTTTGAGGACAGGTGTCAATCCATATCTGCCAAGTGACCCTATGTAGGAGGAACAGTCCCTATTCTGCTCTGTGTCAGTGTGTATCAGGGGTTTTGAGGACAGGTGTCAATCCATATCTGCCAAGTGAACCTATGTAGGGGAAACAGTCTCTATTCTGCTCTGTGTCAGTGTGTATCATGGTCTCTGTGGACGGGGAACAGTCTCTATTCTGCTCTGTGTCAGTGTGTATCATGGACTCTGTGGACAGGGAACAGTCTCTATTCTGCTCTGTGTCAGTGTGTATCAGGGGCTTTGAGGACAGGTGTCAATCCATACCTGCCAAGTGACCCTATGTAGGGGGAACAGTCTCTATTCTGCTCTGTGTCAGTGTGTATCATGGTCTCTGTGGATGGGGAACAGTCTCTATTCTGCTCTGTGTCAGTGTGTATCATGGTCTCTGTGGACAGGGAACAGTCTCTATTCTGCTCTGTGTCAGTGTGTATCAGGGGCTTTGAGGACAGGTGTCAATCCATACCTGCCAAGTGACCCTATGTAGGGGGGACAGTCTCTATTCTGCTCTGTGTCAGTGTGTATCAGGGATCATTAGGATAGGTGTCAATCCATATCTGCCAAGTGACCCTATGTAGGAGGAACAGTCCCTATTCTGCTCTGTGTCAGTGTGTATCAGGGGTTTTGAGGACAGGTGTCAATCCATATCTGCCAAGTGACCCTATGTAGGGGGAACAGTCTCTATCTTGCTCTGTGTCAGTGTGTATCAGGGGCTTTGAGGACAGGTGTCGATCCATACCTGCCAAGTGACCCTATGTAAGGGGAACAGTCTCTATTCTGCTCTGTGTCAGTGTGTATCATGGTCTCTGTGGACAGGGAACATTCTCTATTCTGCTCTGTGTCAGTGTGTATCATGGTCTCTGTGGACAGGGAACAGTCTCTATTCTGCTCTGTGTCAGTGTGTATCAGGGGCTTTGAGGACAGGTGTCAATCCATACCTGCCAAGTGACCCTATGTAGGGGGAACAGTCTCTATTCTGCTCTGTGTCAGTGTGTATCAGGGGCTTTGAGGACAGGTGTCAATCCATACCTGCCAAGTGACCCTATGTAGGGGGAACAGTCTCTATTCTGCTCTGTGTCAGTGTGTATCATGGTCTCTGTGGATGGGGAACAGTCTCTATTCTGCTCTGTGTCAGTGTGTATCATGGTCTCTGTGGACAGGGAACAGTCTCTATTCTGCTCTGTGTCAGTGTGTATCAGAGGCTTTGAGGACAGGTGTCAATCCATACCTGCCAAGTGACCCTATGTAGGGGGGACAGTCTCTATTCTGCTCTGTGTCAGTGTGTATCAGGGATCATTAGGATAGGTGTCAATCCATATCTGCCAAGTGACCCTATGTAGGAGGAACAGTCCCTATTCTGCTCTGTGTCAGTGTGTATCAGGGGTTTTGAGGACAGGTGTCAATCCATATCTGCCAAGTGACCCTATGTAGGGGGAACAGTCTCTATCTTGCTCTGTGTCAGTGTGTATCAGGGGCTTTGAGGACAGGTGTCGATCCATACCTGCCAAGTGACCCTATGTAAGGGGAACAGTCTCTATTCTGCTCTGTGTCAGTGTGTATCATGGTCTCTGTGGACAGGGAACATTCTCTATTCTGCTCTGTGTCAGTGTGTATCATGGTCTCTGTGGACAGGGAACAGTCTCTATTCTGCTCTGTGTCAGTGTGTATCAGGGGCTTTGAGGACAGGTGTCAATCCATACCTGCCAAGTGACCCTATGTAGGGGGAACAGTCTCTATTCTGCTCTGTGTCAGTGTGTATCAGGGGCTTTGAGGACAGGTGTCAATCCATACCTGCCAAGTGACCCTATGTAAGGGGAACAGTCTCTATTCTGCTCTGTGTCAGTGTGTATCATGGTCTCTGTGGACGGGGAACAGTCTCTATTCTGCTCTGTGTCAGTGTGTATCATGGTCTCTGTGGACAGGGAACAGTCTCTATTCTGCTCTGTGTCAGTGTGTATCGGGGGCTTTGAGGACAGGTGTCAATCCATACCTGCCAAGTGACCCTATGTAGGGGGAACAGTCTCTATTCTGCTCTGTGTCAGTGTGTATCAGGGGCTTTGAGGACAGGTGTCAATCCATACCTGCCAAGTGACCCTATGTAAGGGGAACAGTCTCTATTCTGCTCTGTGTCAGTGTGTATCATGGTCTCTGTGGACGGGGAACAGTCTCTATTCTGCTCTGTGTCAGTGTGTATCATGGTCTCTGTGGACAGGGAACAGTCTCTATTCTGCTCTGTGTCAGTGTGTATCGGGGGCTTTGAGGACAGGTGTCAATCCATACCTGCCAAGTGACCCTATGTAGGGGGAACAGTCTCTATTCTGCTCTGTGTCAGTGTGTATCAGGGATCATTAGGATAGGTGTCAATCCATATCTGCCAAGTGACCCTATGTAGGGGGAACAGTCCATATTCTGCTCTGTGTCAGTGTGTATCAGGGATTTGACTATCTTTATTCAGATTGAAAAATTACAATTCCAGGAAAAATGTAACAAACATTTACAAGAACATGTTATGCACATCATAGAAACAACGTGAACCTCTTTAAAGCCACAAACTTAAGACAAAAAATACGTACACACAATGTGTAAGGGTTTGAAAGAATATTCTGAATCCTTACATGTTTACTTTATCGTTTGTTTGATTTTTGTGAACCATATATAAACTACAAGCAGCGTGAAAACTATAAAAACTCAAGTGGCCATGCTGATCAAATTAAATAGTATGCTTTACACAGCGTATAAGGGTGATGTCACAGCACAACGGGAATCTAACAGGGGAAGAGGTGAAAGTCATCCTCCCCCTCCCACGACCCCGCCATATCTGCCAAGCGACCCTATGTAGGGGTAACAGTCTCTATTCTGCTCTGTGTCAGTGTGTATCATGGTCTCTGAGGACGGGGAACAGTCTCTATTCTGCTCTGTGTCAGTGTGTATCAGGGGCTTTGAGGACAGGTGTCAATGTTAGGTGATTTCTGCCCTTTATGGATTAAAAGCAGACTCTGCATCAACTGTGTAATTTTCCATGGGAGTTTTGCCATGGGTCCCCCTCCGGCATGCCACAGTCCAGGAGTTAGTCCCCTTGAAACAACTTTTCCATCACTTTTGTGGCCAGAAAGAGTCCCTGTTGGTTTTAAAATTCGCCTGCCCATTGAAGTCAATGGCGGTTCATGCGGTTCGCCGGTTCGTGAACATTTGCGGAAGTTCGCGTTCGTCGTTCGCGAACCGAAAATTTCGGGTTCGCGACAACACTAGTGCTGGGTGTTAATGCTGTTTTAAGGGGCCCAGTCTCTGCTCAGAAGATACTGTAGGACTTGGTTGCTTGGGAGTGCTGGGTGTTAATGCTGTTTTAAGGGGCCCAGTCTCTGCTCAGAAGATACTGCAGGACTTGGTTGCTTGGGAGGGTTAGAAATAACCCTTTCAATGCTGGCTAGACCTCCTAGGTAGTTAAGATCTATTCTCATGTAATTTTAAATAAAATAACATTTATACCAGTTCATTAGTCATTTCCTGGAACCATCCAATAAAGAAAATTACTATGTTATATAAGCAGAATTTGTCTAAACAGATACTTTATCTTATATTAGAGCAAATCAATACAGCTGGATAAATATCACGATATGCTAACATGTGATATGTCACATAAATACATACTTATCCTAATTCCATCTGCAGCATGGAATGGTTATAAATATATACTTCTTAGTTAACTAAGATTTCTAAATAACGAAATCTGATCGTGATTTACCCAGTCATATATCATGCTATTAGAAAATATTAATTAATTTTAATTAATTAATTGAAGCCAGTATATTTATCAGTTAAGTAGATATTTTCTCATCAGATATTCTCAGGTAGCTAAGTGTCAAGGAATGTTTCTCTGTCTTTTCTTTCTTAGCCTGCTCTCTCTTGATTCTTGATTCTGATGATTGCCTTGAATACTGAATCTCTCAATCTCTCACTCTCTGACCATCCTCTCTTCCCTTGTCTTAACTTTTTAAAGGGAAATTTCTCTGTTCGTCACTAAGTTAATAGACCAATAGCAACACTGGGTGTGGCTTATCTTCTAAATCATAAATTTGTTTGGTATTTGGTATTTGGTCTATAGAGGGCAGTCTTGTCCCACTAAACATACCTATCCAGGAAAGAGTTAACTTTTCCTGGTGGCTATTTTGACGTCATTTTGGTTTATCTATATGTTTGCTATAATTTATATTTCCTTTCACTTCAAAGGGTTTCTTTCAATTTTCTTCAGACTATGTGTCTCCATTTTCTGTAGTAATTCCTAATATGACAGTTTGTAATACTACAAATGACCCCTCAATACAATGGGAATCTGTTAGATATAGAAAGTAAAATTAAGTTATTTAATCTTCTCTGTCACAATGTCTGGGTTTAGAATTTTATTCTATTCCATTAGCATTTAGACAGTCTGTCCACCCCCATTCTCAATTCTTATCTATTTGGTTTGTATATACTAAGCATTCTTTCAGTTCTGGGAAAGCGGTTAGTTTTAGAGAAAGGATGGAAATTTCGTGTCTCTTTGTTAACTTGAAAATAACAAAATGGAGTCTGGTCTGTTCATAGTGAATTCAGAATATACACTTTTAATTTCTATCATAGCACAAAATGTCTGCCGATATAAATACCCTGACAACACTCCATATCCACTCTCTGATCACCACCTCTTATCATTTGCTCTTGCGTACCCCCTCACCCAACAACCTCAGCCTAACCCCCCTCAACTCAGGAGGGACCTTAATTCTCTTGATCTCCAACAGTTGTCAGCTGACATTGATTCACGACTGCTGTCCATCCCTTCCCTCTCCTGTCCTTCACTGGTCATCTCTACATATAACTCTTCTCTTACATCTGCCTTGAACGCTGCAGCGCCCCTCCAAACAAGCACCACGAGGAGGTGCCCCCAACTGTGGCATACTAAATCAACGCGCTACCTGCAAAGATGCTCCCGTTGTGCTGAACGCTCCTGGAGGAAGTCTCGCACCCAATCAGACTTTCTCCATTATAGATTCATATTGTGTTCATACAGTGCAGCCCTTGCCCTTGCCAAACAGTCCTATTTTTCCTCTCTCATTAGTTCATGTTCCCGCAACCCCAGGCGTCTCTTTGACACCTTTAATTCTCTTCTTCGCCCTGCTGTGGCCACCCCCCAAACTAACCTTACTGCTGATAACTTTGCATGCTACTTCACTGACAAGATTGAAGAGCTAAGGAAAGAACTCTCCCCTCCTTGCCTTTCGGTTTCTCAACCACACATAGATCATGCCTTTCCTACCCTTCAGACATTCTTCCCAGCTTTTGACCAAGAGGTGGCTGCTCTTCTTTGCTCCTCTCGCCCCACCACTTGCCCGCTCGATCATGTCCCATCTCACCTTATCAGATCTCTCTCCACTTGTCTCGTGCCTTCTTTAACACACATCTTCAACTGCTCGCTCTCTTCTGGCATCGTCCCTTCTGACCTTAAACATGCCACTGTAGTAACTATACTAAAAAAAACTTTCCTTGACCCATCCACCCCCTCTAACTACCGTCCCATATCCCTGCTCCCTTTTTCCTCAAAGCTTCTGGAAAGACTTGTCTTTACCTGTGTGTCTCACTTCCTCAATTCCAACTCTCTCCTTGACCCCCTCCAATCTGGCTTCCACCCTCTCCACTCTACAGAGACTGCCCTTATCAAAGTTACTAACGACCTAATCGCAGCTAAATCCAAAGGCCACTACTCCATACTAATTCTTCTTGACCTCTCAGCAGCCTTTGACACCGTTGATCATGCTCTCCTTCTTCAAACTCTTCAATCGCTTGTTCTCTGTGACTCTGTACTCTCGTGGTTTTCCTCTTATCTCTCCCAACGCTCATTCAGTGTCTCTTTTTCTAATGATACCTCCTCCCCTCGTCCTGTCTCAGTTGGTATCCCCCAAGGCTCCGTCCTTGGTCCCCTTCTATTTTCTCTTTATACTGCCTCTCTTGGCAAACTTATTACCTCTTTTGGATTCCGCTACCACCTGTACGCTGATGACACCCAGCTATATCTCTCCTCCCCGGACCTCTCCCCTGCCGTCCTGCAACGTGTCACTGCTTGCCTTTCTTCCATCTCTGACTGGATGTCCTCCCGCTTTCTGAAACTCAATCTCTCAAAAACTGAGCTCCTTGTCTTTCCTCCTCCTAATACTGATCCTCCTCTTTCGCTCTCTCTCCAAGTTTGTGGTACCAACATCAGTCCATCCTTGCAAGCGCGCTGTCTTGGCGTCATACTTGACTCTGGGCTCACCTTTGAGCCTCACATCCAGCATGTTGCCAAATCCTGTAGATTCCATCTTAAAAACATAGCCCGCATCCGCCCCTTTCTTGCACCAGATACTACCAAGGAGCTTGTCCATGGTCTAGTAATTTCCCGCATGGACTATTGTAACCCTCTCCTGATTGGTCTTCCCAAAAGCCGTACTGCACCCCTACAGTCCATAATGAACGCTGCTGCTAGACTGATTTTCCTTTCTAGTCGTTTCTCTCACACCTCAACCCTCTGCCAGTCCTTACATTGGCTTCCTGTATGCTATAGGAGTCAATTCAAGGTACTAACTCACACCTATAAAGCACTGAAGAACTCTAGCCCCTCTTATATCTCCTCACAGATCCATAGGTATGTACCTTCTCGGTCTCTCCGCTCTGCCCGTGACCACCTCCTGTCCGTTGTCCGCACCCATACGGCCAACTCGCGCTTGCAGGACTTCTGGCGGTCGGCTCCCTTCCTATGGAATAGCCTGCCTACAGCCATCAGACTCTCCCCTAGTCTTGCATCTTTTAAGAAGTGCTTTAAAACCGATCTCTTTAGGAAAGCTTATGGCCTCCAAGACTAACCCCTACCTCACATAACTGTCTCTTGCCCTCTCCTAAAGGGCAGCCCACCTTATTTGATTGCAAATTCCTGTCCTAATGTGTTTTACACCCCACCTCCTATAGAATGTAAGCTCGATTGAGCAGGGTCCTCTTCAACCTATTGTTCCTGTAAGTTTATTTGCAATTGTCCTATTTATAGTTAAATCCCCTCTCATAATATTGTAAAGCGCTACGGAATCTGTTGGCGCTATATAAATGGCAATAATAATAATAATAATAATAATAACTGATCTGGGTGATTTTTGGGTATGTTGGTCACCCAGATCAGGGCTATCAGGGGATGTGATATTTGTGGGAATATCATGTGTTTTGGGGGTACTTTTGGGGTTTAGTAAAATATGTGTTTTTTCTGCCTGGAGATAATTGGGTTAATACTGTATTTGACTCAATTATCTCCTAGGCAGAGGGGAGGGATTTTATGTTTGTTATAAGAGTGTCATTCGTTTATTCACTGTTCTTATTGGCCTGTATCTTTGTGTTGGAGTCCCCAACAAGGTACATGTGGGCGTACCCCTTGCATGTGGCACCATTAAAATTCAGTCCTGCATTACCCTCACGGTTGTAGGGACCTGCTATACAAGCTTTATCACTAGCTCTTATAAGAGCTGTTCCTGCTACGCTCTCTGGAGTAGGAGAGGTTCACCCACTGGAAGCTGTATCCTGGTCTTGGGTCCAGGGTGGGTGGAGGACAGCGAGTCCCCAACCAAGCTGCGGCGGTTCGTGGGGTCTACACTGCTGATGGTGTCTGGTGGAATGCTTGGAGTCCTCGGTGAACACTAGGAGCATTAATTGTTGGAGGCACCCGGTCGGCGTGGCAGGCGGACCGTCACATAGGGTGATATATAAACACAGTACAGGATAATGCACAAATAAATATATGGCATACACCACAAAATTAAAGGTGTCTGGGAATGCTGCTTCCTAAAAATGCTACTAGAATGTAAAACTTTGGTGTCTCAAAATATAAATTTGATCAAAGACACAAGGCTCACATTACGCATTATCTCTCTTTACAAATCAAACAGCGGCAAAAGGGTTAATGAATAATGTGGAAAGATAAAAAAAACATGAGGCAACCAAGCATGAAAACAATAGAACATTAGCAACAATTCAGCATTGACCATACATAATAAAGGGCATGGCCCCACAGAAATCCCCTGTTTCGAGCTGCGAATAACTGGAACTGAGACAACATCAACATCAAAAACTGTAGAATTTGAGGAAATTGCCATAGATACATGTGAATGTGATTTAAAGTCACATGTTTTAAAAGTAGATTCAGAGTACCAGTCAGCTGTTTCTAGAATGTCAGTCAGAGAAACCTGCTTGAAATACTTTTATTAGGAATAGCCTGATGCAGTGAGCCCCAAATTGAGGTATCAATCCCAGTCATCGTCATAGAAAGACTTACCTTACCAGCTAGAGTGGGAGAATACACTGGAATATAGGCTTTACAATATGAGATATAAAAGTTGAGAAAAGGAAGGATTTCTAAGAGAGGTAGTTTTGTATCCCCTATCAACTGGCATTGGAGTCTATGATAATATCGGGAAAATAGCCTAAAATAGCTTTTCCGTTAGAAATTTTATGTTTTGTAGCCAACAAATTAATTCTTCTTTGGTGTTTTGCGTGAGAGGTATTTTGTTCAAATATCCTAGGCTGTTTCTTAATTGTTGTGCTTTGAATCTTTGGGGGGAATGACAATGGAGTTGAGCAGGGAAAATTGCCTGAATAGAGACTGAGAGTAAACTGACAATACAGGCTATAGCATGGATAGAGATACATTTTTTTGAGAATGGAGTTAAATATTGTTCAATTTCCATGCGTGTTGCTTCCTGATAATTGATTGTAAAAACTAAAAATTATATTTCCAGAGTTGGGATCAAAATGCAATTCTTCTCGTTGAGTCTTTTAGCCCTCTTCACTTCAGAGTATAGATCTTTGAGATCTATTTTGATCATCACGTTGTTTAACTTTAAGAGATCACGAAGAAAAATAATTCCTTCCCTTTTGAAACATTGAAATTTGACAAAATCGTTGGGTTCTCTTAAATTTATTGCTGGCCTGTGGCTGCCATCTTTTTTTTTTTTTTTTTACTAGAAAGATGTTGTTTATAAAACCTGGAAGAGACTTGAGTACTGGAATCACAGCCTGTTTCGCGATTAGTTCTGACATTTCCAAATAAAGTATGTATTGTTTTTTTATGGAAAAAAAATATAAGATTGGGAGCTTGTGATAGAAGCTCTTTTAAACAATCGGAAGTAACGTGACGGTAAGTGAGCGTCATGAAGAACCATTAGAAGATCGCAATTGGATGATTAGAAAAAATGCGGGAATTACAAATGCCATAAAAACCAGAGAACGTATAATGGACAGTGTAGACAGAGGTGTCAATACCTGCCTAGGAAAAGAACATAAGAGGCAAAGGCAGAGGGAACAATATCTGCCTAAATAAGAAGTGAGCTGCGGAAGAGGTCCTCAGAGACTCTAGTCAATCTTTGGCAACTGGGTCTGAAGAGCTGTAGAGTCAATGGTAGCAGAGAGGAAATCTGTTGTGGAGGGGTAAAAATGTCTATCTCGTAACCTGTAACGGTATTGAAAACCTAATTGTCTGAAGTACTGAGTGCCCAAACTTGAGAAAAATAGGAAAGTGGTATGTGGAACGAAAGGGAAAATAGTTTTATTACCTCATGAAGGTCTGAAGCATAAATAGCCTCTTTGACCCATGGGTCTCCATGGCCTCATTCATGGAGGGAAGAATTGGTTGGACTGATAGGATTAGTGAACCAAAACAGGCCAAATGTAAAAACAGACAGATCTATAATTATCAAAAAATTATTATTATTTTTATTATTTTATTATTTATATAGGGAGTGCAGAATTATTAGGCAAGTTGTATTTTTGAGGATTAATTTTATTATTGAACAACAACCATGTTCTCAATGAACCCAAAAAACTCATTAACATCAAAGCTGAATATTTTTGGAAGTAGTTTTTAGTTTGTTTTTAGTTATAGCTATTTTAGGGGGATATCTGTGTGTGCAGGTGACTATTACTGTGCATAATTAATAGGCAACTTAACAAAAAACAAATATATACCCATTTCAATTATTTATTTTTACCAGTGAAACCAATATAACATCTCACCATTCACAAATATACATTTCTGACATTCAAAAACATAACAAAAACAAATCAGTGACCAATATAGCCACCTTTCTTTGCAAGGACACTCAAAAGCCTGCCATCCATGGATTCTGTCAGTGTTTTGATCTGTTCACCATCAACATTGCGTGCAGAAGCAACCACAGCCTCCCAGACACTGTTCAGAGAGGTGTACTGTTTTCCCTCCTTGTAAATCTCACATTTGATGATGGACCATAGGTTCTCAATGGGGTTCAGATCAGGTGAACAAGGAGGTGAACATGTCATTAATTTTTCTTCTTTTATACCCTGTCTTGCCAGCCACGCTGTGGAGTACTTGGACGCGTGTGATGCATGAAAATCATGTTTTTCTTGAAGGATGCAAACTTCTTCCTGTACCACTGCTTGAAGAAGGTGTCTTCCAGAAACTGGCAGTAGGACTGGGAGTTGAGCTTGACTCCATCCTCAACCCGAAAAGGCCCCACAAGCTCATCTTTGATGATACCAGCCCAAACAAGTACTCCACCTCCACCTTGCTGGCGTCTGAGTCGGACTGGAGCTCTCTGCCCTTTACCAATCCATCCATCTGGCCCATCAAGACTCACTCTCATTTCATCAGTCCATAAAACCTTAGAAAAATCAGTCTTGAGATATTTCTTGGCCCAGTCTTGACGTTTCAGCTTGTGTGTCTTGTTCAGTGGTGGTCGTCTTTCAGCCTTTCTTACCTTGGCCATGTCTCTGAGTATTGCACACCTTGTGCTTTTGGGCACTCCAGTGATGTTGCAGCTCTGAAATATGGCCAAACTGGTGGCAAGTGGCATCTTGGCAGCTGCACGCTTGACTTTTCCCAGTTCATGGGCAGTTATTTTGCGCCTTGGTTTCTCCACACGCTTCTTGCGACCCTGTTGACTATTTTGAATGAAACGCTTGATTGTTCGATGATCACGCTTCAGAAGCTTTGCAATTTTAAGAGTGCTGCATCCCTCTGCAATATATCTCACTATTTTTGACTTTTCTGAGCCTGTCAAGTCCTTCTTTTGACCCATTTTGCCAAAGGAAAGGAAGTTGCCTAATAATTATGCACACCTGATATAGGATGTTGATGTCATTAGACCACACCCCTTCTCATTACAGAGACGCACATCACCTAATATGCTTAATTGGTAGTAGGCTTTCGAGCCTATACAGCTTGGAGTAAGACAACATGCATAAAGAGGATGATGTGGTCAAAATACTAATTTGCCTAATAATTCTGCACTCCCTGTATAGCGCCAGCAAATTCCATAGCGCTGTACAATGGGATAAAGGTGAAGAGATAATTTGGGGGGGGGGGGGGGGGGGGGAAACAGTGCTGTTAGTGTGCTGAACTAGGCTACATAAAATGACAGCATATGTGAGTAATTGCCAAATCAACAGTATAAAATAAACTCTATAGGAGGAAATTATACATGCATAAGTACCTAACTGTTCAGGTGAGCAGCAAAGAATTAGGGGTCATGCCCTTTATTATGTATGGCCCATGCTGTTCTATTGTTTACATACTTGGTTGCATCCTATTTTTATCTAACGACATTGTTTGTTAACCCTTTTGTTGCTGTTTGAGTAGTAAAGAGAGATAATGTATAATACAAGCCTTGTGCCTGCTATAAAATTACTGTTAGTGTATAGACAAAAAGTATACTTGCCCTCATATCTGTAATATATAGGGCATTGGAAGCTGCAAAGAATCCTTGCAGAGTCCTCTACCACCCGAGATGTTGGAATGGTGCCATGAATTCTGACCTGAAAAAGATGCTTTTGAGTGAGAAAGTGAATGAGCAGAGAGTACCACAATTTAACAATAAGCATTGCATTGTCTTGCTGAAATGCTAATTGTCACTAGATGTCACTGTAGTGTGATTGATCTCTCTGTTCGGACTTTTATACAAAATGCATTTTCTCTAATATGTGGTTTTCTTGGACCTGTTAAAAATAAGGAGAAAGTCTCCATTATCTCAAAGCAGTACCAGTACTAAAGCTCTAAAAACAACAAAAACAAACAATTTACATGGTTATTTACTAAAATGTGTAATTATTTCAGATGACTTAAAGGTAGGCAGACAATGTAATAGAGCATCAGGAAATGCTAGCAGAATGCTTGGTTGTATAGGGAGAGGTATTAGCAGTAGAAAGAGGAAGTGCTCATGCCATTGTACAGAACACTGGTGAGAGCTCACTTGGAGTATTGTACGCAGTACTGGAGACCGCATCTTCAGAAGGATATTGATACTTTGGAGAGAGTTGAGAGAAGGGCTACTAAACAGGTTCATTGATTGCAGGATACAACTTACCAGGAAAGGTTAAAGGAACTTAACATGTATAGCTTGGAGGAAAGACGAGACAGGGGGATATGAAAGAAACATTTAAATACATAAAGGGAATCAACACGGTAAAGGAGGAGACTATATTTAAACTATATTCAGCCCCCCTCTCCCTAAGCCCCAGGCCCCTCTCCACCCACATCAACCCCCATCTCCTAAAGCCCCAGGCCCCCCCTCCACCCACCTTAGTCCCCATCTCTCTCAGCCCCAGGCCAACCTCCACCCACCGAGCCACCATCTCTATCAGCACCCACCTCAGCCCCAGGCCTCCTTCCACCTGCCTCAGCCCCCATCTCCCTCAGCACCCACCACAACCCCAGGCCCCCCTCCACCCATGTCAGTCCCAATCTCCCTTAGCATCCACCTCAGCTCCAGGCCCCCCTCCACCTATCTCAGCCCTTATCTCCCTCAGCACCCACCTCAGCCCCCATCTCCATCATCATCCACCTCAGCCCCCATCTCCATCAGAACTCACCTCAGCCCCCGTCTCCCCAGCACCTACCTCAGCCCCCTATCTTCCCCAGCACCCACTAAAGCCTGCTGTCACCCATCTCCCCCCAGCACTCACCTCAGACTCCATCTCTACTAGGACCCACCTCAGCCCTCATCTCCCCAGCACCTACCCAGCTGCTTTATAAACCAATCCTATGGACTGTAGAATGGGAATCTATTAAAAAAAACTTGGGGGGCATGGACAAATGCCTCCTCCAAATATTATGAAGCAGGAGGACTACATGCTCTTTCACTATTATCACCCATTCTGTAAACTCCCAAGGCATCTGCAACTGTCACTAGTCTAATACTATCCTTACCTTTTTGTGTCATTTTACCCCACTCCCTCTAGCATGTAAGCTCATTGAGCAGGGCCCTCAATCCCTCTGTTCCTGTGTGTCCAACTTGTCTGGTTACAACTACATGTCTGTTCGTCCACCCATCGTAAAGTGCTGCGGAATTTGATGGTGCTATATAAATACCATAATAATGACAATAATAATCTGGATATAGGGAACTCAGGTAAGGCGTCTGGATATACGGAACGCAGGAAAGGACTCTGGATATAGGGAACTCAGTTAAGACGTCTGGATATAGGGAACTCAGGTTAGGCATCTAGATACAGGGAACTCAGGTAAGGCAATGCAGGCTAGGCAGGACCAGACCAACAACATTAAATAGCATTAATTAATTAAGATCAATGAACTGGCAAACAAGAAGGGGTGAGGCTAAACTACATAGGGAAAAGTTAATCACAAAGTAAGGACAACTGGGAACAGATAGATCTCAGTCTGGGTGCAGCAGCTGGCAATAGCACCACAGACAGGTAGAGGTACTGCACCAGTTAAAGAATTAACCAAATTGTGACACTTTTAGGCATAATACTGGCCATGCATCAAGGGAGATGTAGCCCAGAACATCTGGAGTGCCAAAGGCTGTCTACCCCTGCTTTACTTAGGTTATTTTCAGATACATTTCCAGATACATTTTCATGATCGCATATATAGCCACCAAACTAGGCATTATAAAAAAAAGATTGTTCTTCCACAGAATGAACACTAGAGGTCACATGGAATACAGAAGATTTATCTGGAGAATCATGAGAACTTGTAAAGATACACTCTGTTTTGCCTTGCTGCATCTGCACATTCACAAATACAAACACACATTCTGTATGTATGTGTAAATGTATATCCTAGCTTAGTTGTATACATATGGATGTTGGGTTGAAATGCAGAAGGTATAAACACATTATAATAGGTATGATAATAGAATTGTAGACATTAGGAAAGGTGACCTTTCCACATTAAAAGGTCTAGTCTAAATTTTTATTTATTAAAGAATTCTTAATCCCTTGTCAACCAATTCAAAAACTGGAACTTTCCGTAAAACAACAAAGTTAAATATATGATAACACTGGGGATGGGGGAGGATTATAAAAAGGGATTTCTGGGAAAAGTTATAAAAGTGGAGTATCCCCATGGCAACCAAAATTCCCCTGATTCAAAATTACTTAATCTCAACATGACTATTTCTATAATAGGAAGAAAAAGAAGGCAATGGATACTCTAGGTCAGGCTTCCCCAAACTCCGGCCCTCCAGATGTTGCTGAACTACAACTCCCATGATTTTGATACCGGAGAAACTGACGGAAGCGAAGCACAGAGAGATGGACACAGGTTTCTTCAGGAAGGAAGAGATTCTTTATTGGATCACCGATCGGGACTCAGAGGGACTAGCGTCACCAAAATACCACAAGTTCTGAGTCCCGGACAATAGTGCAGGCTCCTTATATAGGCACATAACTCCTCCCATATTAAGCTCCACCCGCACATTCTCTTGACCAATCAATACAAATAAGAATTAACTTCCTGTTTGACCGCATGGCTTGTCCAGCACAATGGAGGAGGGGAATACTACATCCTGTATTCTTGCACATGCTCCGTACACTACTGATCGTATCTTGCCTCGTGCAACCAACTGATCGATACGTCAGCATATGCACGTACACATGCCACGTGGTAATCTCGGCCTACTAAATTTATTTTTACCGAGATTCCACCACATTCCCCCCTTTGATGCCTCTTGATATTTCACAATTACTTGAGGCATCACTTAACCTTGATTTGCATACACCGCAAGTTACCTTGAACCAGACCAGACTTATCTTATGATGTGAATCTTTTAACACTCATCTTCCTGCATTGGTTCTCCCTGATCTAGAGCCTTATACTTATAAATCGCCATTATCTGTGCAGCAGCCTTCCTCTCTGCTATATTTTCTATCAGGCTTTGCACAGACCTAACTACTAAGGGTATAAGACACGGCAGGAGTAGACACAACATTAAAATCAGTAGGACTCCACCTACCACTGCCTTAAGCCCTCCAAACCACTCATACCAGCTACCAAACCAACTACTTGGATTATACCCTTTCCATACCTGAGTAGGCACATGCGCTAGTTTAACCATATGGCTAGTAAGCTCAGCTATTGCTTGCCCTTCGTCATCTATTTGAAGACAGCAATTGCTCAGGTTAAACTTCCCACATACACCTCCCTCTACTGCCAAAAGGTAATCCAAGGCTAATCTATTTTGGTAGACTGCTGTCCTCATCCTGGTGTTATGCTTCGCTAGAAGATTGAGCGCTTGTGATGTCTCGTTGGTGATAATCTCAACCACCGCCTGTAATCTTATAATACGGTTGAGCATATAAATAGGGGTTCTATAACCAAAGGTACCATCTTCTGCCCACGTGGCTGGCCCATAATAATCTATGATACGCTGGGGAGGCCATTCATTATCTTCCCAGGCGCCTATCTCTATGGGCCCCCTTTTCTTCCTATGATTCACATCATATACTTTAACACCTAAAGTCTCACCTGTTTCAATCGGTAACAAGAAGAAGGATGGTTTGAGCATACCCAACTCCGAATAGGCTTTCTTACCACAGATCCAGTACAAATTTGCTGGGGCTCTCCAGGTAGATGTGATGGATAGGTCAAACCACACATCCTTTAAATTGGCGTATCTAGCAAACGGGTTAGATGGTTCTGAGACATTTGAAGCCGACCACCAAGTTGTATTCTTTGTATCATCATCATAAGCTTTTTGCCCTAGACAAGTTAATTCTCCTACAGAAGTATTATACATTATTCCTTTCCTTGCTATGCAAACATAACCTATGATGGAGGTCTTTAATCTCCACTCAGATTTACCTCTAACACTCATATGATAATCGGCTTGTGTAGATATTAGTTGGTCAACTGCCTCAGAACCGGACATTACCTCCTTTGCTTCCAAAGGCCATTGGTCTCCCATGTTAGTACCTCCACACACATAGCAGTTGGTAACATTAAGACTACCGGCAATACTTTCGGCTAAATCAATAAACAGGTTTTTAGCATTATGGGGGATCTTATTATCTATACTCATCTCTTCATAAAAGGAATGGTATACTTGATGAGTTTGGGAGGATACCGTATCAGTCTCTATCCCTATAAACAATACTGTCCCAGGATCTAAACCCGTCCCGTATATTTGAAACCCAAATAAATTGCCATATTTGTCTAAGAACTTATCGGGGTTATTTATAAGTATATGGATGGGATTACATTCCATAGACTTACAATATGGGCTGGTAGGCAACTTAGTCACTATCATGTCTTTGTCTACTGTCTGTCCCCAAGTCGCCCACCCCACACAAGACCAATATGGGCAAAAGTTATAGTCTTTATTTGGGCATCTAGGACTCACATATTTATTTTTACTACTGGGACAAATATATTTATCATTAGACCCATACGTCCTCTCCCATCTAAGATCCCCACATACATTCCACGGCTTTCTACCACTCGATATCGCTTTACACGCATCAAATAGCAGAACACCCGAAGAATGTACGGATTCTAACACCGTCTTATTAATTAGGGTCCCCTGAGGATCTCCATTCCTGAGAGTCAACCAAATTGTACGAGGTTGATACTCCGGACTGAAGCACTTAGGTTCTCCTACTCCTAAATGGCACACACTATAGTCTATATTTAGGTATCTACATCTCGATACATCTCCTTTACACTCATATTGTGAATGCCAAATTAGGGTTTGGGAAATATGGTTACCTGTTCTCGTAGTCTTAATGCATACCTCACAGCTAGGAGTGTCGGTACCTCTACCTTCCTGAATATAAAAACACACATAAATAAACACTATCAAAAACACATCTTTCGCCGTCATCCTCAGTCTTCGTCCGTGCGAAGGCACCTCAGCTTCCAGGATGTAAGGGCTGCAGGGAATGGAGTTCTGCTCGTCTTCACAGGAGTCCCTTCGAGACTTTCCCTGGCTTATATACTATGTGCTGGTGAGCGGACAGGCTTTATTATGGCCGTCTAAAAAAACACTCACTTCACCAAATCCCTGTAACAATAAAATTTGTAATCCACAATAGTTCCTCGTTACTCCGACTGAGTAGTGCGTTTTAACCGGATCTTGCAGGGATTCTCTGGATCTGCTGTAACTTGCCAAGAATCGACTGCTGCTGGTTTAACCCTGGAGTGATGTATCCACGGAGTCACTTCGGCTACTTTTATCGCTGTAGGGGTAGACAAAAGAACAACATAAGGACCTCTCAACTTGGGCCCTAACGGTACATTATTCCACTCTTTAATCCACACTTGATCTCCTGGATGATAACTATGAACAGGGGGATAAATATTCACAGGTAATCTATCTTGTACCCATTTCTGTACCTCCTCCATAGTCTTACCCAACTCTACAACCTGCTGCCGGGTAATTCCTTCTCCCAACTGACTCAAATCCCCCCTTAAGTTACCAAGTACGGGAGGTGGTCGCCCATACATGATTTCAAAAGGAGAGAGGCCCATCCTTCTGGTAGGGGTACTGCGGATTCGCAATAGAGCTATGGGTAAGAGAACGTTCCACTTAAGTTGGGTTTCCTGACACATTTTAGCCAACTGGTTCTTAATAGTTCTATTCATTCTCTCTACCTTACCAGAGCTCTGGGGTCTATATGCAGTATGAAGCCTCCACTTTATACCAAGCATATGAGTCAGTTGTTGTAGGCACTGATGAACAAAAGCTGGACCATTGTCCGATCCTATAGAACAGGGTAGTCCATATCGGGGTATTATTTCTCGTAGCAGGAATCTCACAACTTCTCCTGCTTTCTCTGTACGAGTAGGACATGCTTCTACCCAGCCTGAATAGGTGCACACAATTACCAGCAGGTAACGATGTCCACCCGATTTAGGCATCACTGTAAAGTCAATTTGTAAATCGGACATGGGGAGTCCCCCCATAAACTGGACTCCTGGTGGCTTTACTGGTCCTTGTCTTGCATTATTTTTAGCACACGTTACACATCTTCGTACAATGGCCTGAGTCAAGTTGGACAATCTTGGTATGTAGAAATGTTTTCTGAGAGATTCTTCTGTGCTGTCTCTCCCAGAATGTGTCCCATTATGATAATTTTGGACAATTTCTACCGCTAGTGATGCTGGTATGACTATTCTTCCATCTTCTAGCTGATACCACTTGTTCTCCAAATACTTTCCTGGTTCAGTCTTTAACCACTCCTCTTCTTGAGCTGTATAAACTGGAGTCCATTGGGACAGTGGAGTTGGTATAAGAGCAGCTATATGCCCCACATACTCCTGTCTTCCTGATTCAGCAGCACGCTTAGCTGCACTATCTGCCATCCGATTTCCCTTAGTTACATCACCATCTCCTCTCAGATGCGCTCGACAATGTATGATACCGACTTCTTTCGGCTCCCACACTGCTTCCAATAGTTGTAGGATTTCAGCTGCGTATTTGATTTCTTTGCCTTCTGAATTCAGTAGTCCTCTTTCTTTATACAAAGCTCCGTGGGCATGAGTGGTTAAAAACGCATATTTGGAGTCCGTGTAGATGTTCACTCTTAAACCTTCAGCCAATTGTAACGCTTGTGTCAGTGCTATCAATTCTGCCTTTTGTGCTGATGTTCCTTTCGCCAGTGGCCGAGCTTCTATCACCTTGTCTATTGTTGTTACTGCATATCCTGCATAGCGGATCCCTTCTTTCACATAACTACTGCCGTCGGTATAATATTGAACATCGGGGTTCTGGATGGGAAAATCACGAAGATCTGGTCTACTTGAGAATACTTCATCCATTACTTCCAAACAATCATGTTGACTTTCAGTAGGTTGTGGCAAAAGGGTAGCTGGATTTAAGGTGTTTACAGTCTCTAAATGCACTCTGGGGTTTTCACACAACATTGCTTGATACTTGGTCATACGGCTGTTACTAAACCAATGATTTCCTTTGTAATCCAACAACGTCTGTACTGCATGTGGGACTCGTACATAAAGTTCTTGACCCAGAGTGAGTTTATCGGCTTCAGCTACTAGCAGGGCGGCTGCAGCTACGGCTCTTAGACAAGGTGGAAGTCCGCTGGCCACTGCATCCAATTGCTTAGACATGTAGGCAACAGGTCTTTGCCATGATCCCAAGTACTGTGTCAATACTCCCACAGCCATTCTTCTTTGCTCGTGTACATATAAGTAGAATGGTCGTGTGTGATCAGGTAGACCTAATGCTGGGGCACTCATCAAAGCCTTCTTCACATCTTCAAATGCCGTTTGTTGTTCTTGAGTCCATAAGAAGGGGTCGTGCTCTGTACCTTTGATAGCTGCATACAGAGGTTTTGCCAGTATCGCGTAGCTGGGAATCCATATCCTACAGAAGCCTGCTGCCCCCAAGAATTCTCGCACTTGTCTTCTATTCTTGGGTATCGGTATTTGGCACACAGCTTCTTTTCTCTCTGGCCCCATAATTCTTTGACCTTCAGAGATATGGAATCCCAGATATTTGACAGTTGGCAAACACAACTGAGCCTTCTTTCTAGACACCTTGTATCCTGCCTTCCAGAGAATGTGTAGTAGATCGTGCGTTGCTTGCTGACAGATTTCTTTTGTAACTGCTGCTATCAACAAGTCATCTACATATTGTAACAATACACACTCTCCTGGGATGGACTCGAAATCCAGTAGATCTTGACTTAGGGCTGAACCAAATAGGGTAGGTGAATTTTTAAACCCTTGGGGCAGTCTTGTCCAAGTCATTTGGCGTTTTGAGCCCGTTACAGCGTTCTCCCATTGGAAAGCGAAAATACATTGACTTTCTGCGGCAATTCGGAGGCAAAAGAAGGCATCTTTGAGGTCTAAGACTGTAAAGTAAGTAGCCCCGCCCGGAATTAAAGCAAGCAGGTTATATGGATTGGGTACAACTGGATGTATACTAACAACCGCATCATTGACTGCTCTCAAGTCCTGCACAGGTCGATACTCATCTGTACCGGGCTTTTGAACAGGCAGCAATGGGGTGTTCCAGGGGGAAGTACAGAATTTTAGGATACCATACCGTATGAACTTATCCAGATAGGATTGGATGTTCTTCTTGGCCTTCTGCGGGATGTGGTATTGTCTTAGGCTCACTGGATAAACCCCAAGTTTTAGTTCAATTTTTATAGGTGGAATATTGCGGGCCAGTCCTGGTGGGTTGTTCTCTGCCCAAACTCCTGGTATGTTAAATAATGTCTCATCACTCCTAGGGTTTTGGCTAGTCAACGCTGTATAAAGTCGCCACTCTTCTTCCTTTGGTACGGATAATGTCATGATACCTGAAGGTCCATTAAACTTTAAGGATGTTGTTCCATTTGGTAGGAACGTAATCTGCGCTTGTAATTTTGATAGCATATCACGTCCTAGCAATTGGACTGGACATTCAGGCATATAAAGGAATTGATGTTTTACTACGTGGCCTCCCAATGTACAGAGTCGACTTTTAAGAACCGGTTTTTCAGCACTTCTTCCAGTTGCTCCTATCACAGTAATAGTCCTTCCAGATGGAGGAGCAACTAGATTAGTCACCACTGAATGTTCAGCACCAGTGTCGATCATGAACGCACTCCTTTTTCCCCCTATTGATACATCGACCATAGGCTCCGCTCGACCAAGGGGGATGGAGCCCGGTCGGTATCAATAGTCCTCCATGACCGTGTCAGCCAATCCTACAAAGTCCCTACCTTCTCTATCGCGGGACCTTTGCGCTGCTGGAATATACCTGTCTTCCCTAACACTTCCTCTGTTCCCATTACTCCCTCTATTACCATTACTCCCTCCGGGGCCTCCTCTACCTCTCGCTCTGCCTCTAAAGTTTCCATAACCTGCCCTGGGTTGGTCTCTCTCGTACTGCTCTCTTTGTGGACATTCGTTCCTCCAATGCCCTTCTTCCTTGCAATACGCGCACTGATTCCTACTCAAAGGCTCCCTATTCCATCTACTATCGCCTCTATCTGGGCCCCGTCTATCTACGCCTGCGATCGCTACCGCTAGCATATCAGCCTTTTTACGCATCTTGCGCTCTTCCTCTTTCTTACTTTCTGTTTCCCTATTCATATAAACCTTATTCGCTACCTCCATTAGTTGGGTGATTGACATACCTGCAAACCCTTCTAACTTTTGTAGCTTGCGCTTAATATCTCCGTAAGCTTGGCTGACAAAGGCGGAGTTCACCATTCGGGAATTGTCTGCGTCTTCCGGATTAAAGGGGGTATACAAGCGGTATGCCTCCAATAATCGGTCATAAAAGACACTGGGCGCTTCATCGCTTTTCTGAATCACCTCAACTGTCTTCGACATGTTAATGGCTTTCTTTCCTCCGGCTTTCATGCCAGCAATTATAGCATCTCTATAGGCTCTGAGTTGAACCATATCAGCACCGTTTACATTCCAGTCGGGATCGGTATTGGGATAATGTGTTGCGGCCCATGCTGCTGGATTAGCTTGGTTCAAAGTACGGGCTTTATCCTCTAGCGCTTTAATAGCCGCTTGATTTATTCTTGTCCTTTCCTCATTGTTGAATAAAGTCATTAATAACTGCTGGCAATCAGCCCATGTCGGGTTATGTGTCTGTACTATTGAGGTGAACAGATCAGTCATAGCTTGTGGTTTCTCAGTATACGAGGAATTGTGGGTCTTCCAATTTAAGAGATCGGTTGTCGTGAATGGGACATATACAAAGACTGGGTCAGCATGTGCCATTTGGCCTGCGGCATCGATATAGGCTGACCCAGGATTCAGACGAAGAGGCATCTGATAGTGTTTTAATTGTTGGGCACCGGTCAACTGTCGGGTCTGTATGGGGCTACGTGGAGGGGCGTCAGTCATAGGTTCCAGTCGGGGAGAAATAGGGTATGGGGATGTGGGAGCTTGGTTTTGGGAAAAGGTTGTAAATAAAACACTTCGAGCCGAGCTAGATGAAGCTTGACCGGAAGTCTGAAGTGGCGCCAAATCAGGATATTCGTTTTTAATGGGGGTTGGTTCTGATTCCGGAAGGGGAGATTTAGTACGAGGGGGGGTGGATCCTGTACTGGAGGAGGAAGCGGAAGTGGATGAGGGTAATGAGGGGAGGGTTGCAGGACTTCCTGCATTTGCGTCACTTCCTCTTAACGGAAAGTAAGGGGGCGGCAAAGGGATCTCGGACTCAGGGGGCGTGTCCAAAATGGGCCTAACACCAGTTCTAGTGGACAAACAAGTCCTAGCTACCATGAGGCGACACTGCTCCTCGTGGCATGTCTGGAGCCATTTTGGCGAGTCATTTACAGCCTGTCTCCAACAATCAATATAAGGAAACTGGCCGTAAAGTTCAGGCCTACCTGATACAGCCACGTGTAAGCGCTGTACCAGAGTTGGATCCAAACTGCCACGTGGCGGCCATGCCGCAACCAAAGTAGGCCACTCCCTAGTACACAAAGTGACCAAACGTACAGGAGACATTTTAACCCCAAAATCACAAGTTTTGAATCCCTTTTTAAAATTCTTCACCATACAACCTAAGGGATCCGGAATCGTTGACTGCGACGCACCCATACTTAACAATGGAACGTCGTCGACAACGGATACTATACACGCGTACTATTCAACAGTCACACCCGTTTCCTCTGGCAACAGCACCACGTGGTACGGTTACCAAGTGAAACGTACACAATAACACAATAAACACTCAGGGAATTCCCGTACACACACAGCTGTTACACCAGTCACTATATAATCAATATTATGCCCTTTGGCGAAACTATACAGTCACCCACGCTGTAATTCTCTATATACGAATTACCCGTCTATAACACACCCCAGTAACATCGTCTTTTACAAATAGCGGTTACAGTACGGTTAGCATAGGTCAAAGCACAAGTTAAGGTCACAATACAATTATTAGTGGTTATGGTGTTAAACATGCAATGGACGACAATGATTAGTACTTATATACAGTGTCAGTAAATATACAGGGTTATGGTACCGTGCACTATAATACAGCAACACACTATTAACACTCTCGCTAGACGGCTGAGCTCGCGCTATCTAACAAGATATACACTTTACTAAACAATCTTTATCACATTTACAATTCCCAACTAAACTATTGGCCAGTACCTTGAATGGACTACCTAAAACTATATACACCCGTTTTGGTTAGCCACACTGCCCAATCACCACATATAGCGAGCTAGAGAACCGAATTTACACAGGCGCCTCTTAGTCGCACTATCAAAAGTCTAGTGGGTTCCAAATTTACACGCCTTCCCACTTAGCCCAGATAGGTTGAGAGCTAGCGAACTGAATTTACACAGGCGCCGCTTAGTCTCCCGGTCCCTCCGACCTAGCGAACGTAATATACACCCTAGAACGCTAGTCTAGACAAGACACCGGTGTCCGGCTAGGGCTATTTACACCAGGACCCCGCCTGACTAACAAAATCAAACGGTCTGACTAAAGAGCGTTCGATCGAGCGGTGCGCCTTCGCTCCTTCCCTCCGACAGAGGGGGCAGATACACAGATTCAAACCCCTTTGGGCCTTCCGCACAATCGGTATACCCCTAGTGGGTCCTGCCGTCTAAAACAGCAGTTGTCTTACCTCCTCGTTCCTGAACCTGAGTTCACACTCATCGACGGGGACACCCCAGCACTTCTCACGTAGAGGCCGATGATCTCCTGGACAAAAGACCAGTGGCGCCGAGACGAAGGGAGGTCCACGCAGAAGTTCAGGGGTGCAGCCGTAGAGAACGTGGGCAAAGATAGACCGTCTCACGCCTCTGCCTCTCAGCTACCGTTGAACGATGAGCTTCCCGGCCAATGCACCAAATGATACCGGAGAAACTGACGGAAGCGAAGCACAGAGAGATGGACACAGGTTTCTTCAGGAAGGAAGAGATTCTTTATTGGATCACCGATCGGGACTCAGAGGGACTAGCGTCACCAAAATACCACAAGTTCTGAGTCCCGGACAATAGTGCAGGCTCCTTATATAGGCACATAACTCCTCCCATATTAAGCTCCACCCGCACATTCTCTTGACCAATCAATACAAATAAGAATTAACTTCCTGTTTGACCGCATGGCTTGTCCAGCACAATGGAGGAGGGGAATACTACATCCTGTATTCTTGCACATGCTCCGTACACTACTGATCGTATCTTGCCTCGTGCAACCAACTGATCGATACGTCAGCATATGCACGTACACATGCCACGTGGTAATCTCGGCCAACTAAATTTATTTTTACCGAGATTCCACCACAATTTTATGAATGAAATAGGCTGAGAATCATGGGAGTTGTAGTTCAGCAACATCTGGAGGGCTGGAGTTTATAAAAGCCTGCTCTAGGTGGTAAAAGGTGGCAGGCAAGGCTAGGGTGTGTATTTGGAAAATAATAACTTTACCCTTGCCGAGTGGTCTACAGAGGCTGTTCATAAAACTCTGTTTATGTGCGTTTACTGCTGAACACTTTAATAAAAACCCTTAAAATAATAAAATGTAAAAACAATGAATCAAAAAAAGCAATATGTTAGGCAATGAAATTAAAAGCTGGGGTAAGTGGAGCACTGCAACAAAATAACACAAAGCCGGATGTCAATGATACCAAAGTGGCATTTGGCTAACAGATAACACCACACACACATAGTACATAATCCAGAAGTGAAAGTCCCATACCGGTATATGCCAGATGTTACTTTATCACTGACATACGGCTTTGTACTGTTTTGTTGCAATGCTCCACTTGCCCCTGCATTTAATTTCATTGCCCAATACATTGCTTTTTCTGATTCATTGTTTTTACATGTTATTATTTTAACCCTTAGCCAGTTCAGGTATTTTAACCCCTTAAGGACTGAGCCGAATGTACACGTCAGGGCCGCCACCAAAAATTTTGGGGCCCCTAACTCTGCTCAGGGTCTGGGCCCCCTGGGGCCCGCCTCCAATCCCGCCCACAGTGCATGAGGATTTACACATACATACACCGACATTACATACATACACACAGACATACATTAATTCATACTGGCATACATACATATATACATACATACAGACATACTGACATACTGGCATACACACACAGACAGTCACAGACATTCTGACATACACACGGACATTCTAACATACGTACAGACATACTGACATACGTACAGACATTCTGACATACGTACAGACATTCTGACATACACACAGACATTCTGACATACACACAGACATTCTAACATACATACTGACATACATACATTCTAACATACACACAGACATTCTAACATACACACAGACATTCTAACATACACACAGACATTCTAACATACATACAGACATTCTGACATGCATACAGACATTCTGACATACATACAGACAGACATTCTGACATACATACAGACATTCTAACATACATACAGACATTCTAACATACACACAGACATTCTAACATACACACAGACATTCTATCATACACACAGACATTCTATCATACACACAGACATTCTAACATACATACAGACATTCTAACATACATACAGACATTCTAACATACACACAGACATTCTGACATACAGACATTCGAACATACACACAGACATTCTAACATACATACAGACATTCTGACAGACATACACACAGACATACATACACAAATACACTAATTTTTCTTACCTTTTTTGCAGGTGGAAGGCTGTGGCTGATGGGAGTCGGCGTGGCTCCTGCGGGCTGCGGCCTGTCTTTCCTGCCTCCCGCGCGGCGCTGAGGGGAGGGGAGGGAGCTGGGAGGAAGTGACGGCCACTTCCTCCCAGCAGTACTTTGCGGTTGGGATTTTTTTTAAAGGGGCCCGGTCGCGCAATTGCACGGCCGCAGCGCTGACCGGGCCCCTGAAGATACAGGGCCCATCGGGTGGCCCTAAGTGAGTGGGCCACCCGATGGGCCCCATCAGCATGCGCTACACGTGGGGCCCGGGCGGCCGGGCCCCCCAGGGCCGCCGGGCCCGTGACAACCGTTATGGTTGTCACCCCCTGATGGCGGCCCTGGTACACGTTGTGAACAAAACAAAACGCAAACAAAACCTGGCATTTGCGCTACATGTCTGTCCAACCGTAATTCACCTCTTTCATATTAAATGCACCCACACTTATTATATATCATTTTATTCAGGGGAAACAGGGCTTTCATTTAATATTAAATATTTAGCTATGAAACATAATTTAATATGAAGAAAATGGGAGAAAATAAGAAATTATGTTATTTGTTTAGTTCTACATGACATTTTAACTGTCAATGTCATAATACTGTTTACTTTTACTGCAATAAAATACACATATTTGTATTCAGCAAAGTCTCACATGTAAAACAGTACCCCCTATGTACAGGTTTTATGGTGTTTTGGGAAGTTACAGGGTCAGACATAGCACGTTACATTTAAAATAGAAATTCGCCAGATTGGTTACGTTGCCTTTGAGACTGTATAGTATCCCAGGAATTAAATTTACACCCATAATGGCATACCATTTGCAATAGTAGACAACCCGAGGTATTGCAAATGGGATATGTCCAGTCTTTTTTAGTAGCCATTTGGTCACAAACACTGGCCAAAGTGTAAATGTGAGGAGGTTTTGGAAAGCAATGTCACTTTAATTGTAATTTTAATTTGATATAGAGCAGATATATGACATACAATACATTGTGAGTGTACACATCTAAACACATCACATTAATTGTTTAGTTTTGACACTGCATTTTTCTGAATTGTTTTCATCACATTAATTTTGCATTATATGTATTCACAATGCTCTTACAACAGATTAATTAAATACACTTCAGTACATTTCGCACTAGCACTATTAGTCTACCACGTTGGTATTAGTCTAGGGCCCACCGATATTGGGGTACAGGGAAGTAGTGATGGGCTTAACACGATATGGCCATATAATGGAACTGAATCCTTAAATGTGTTTGTTTAAATAGGTATTTTAAGTAGCTTTATAAAATGTAAAACGTTTTATGTGTGTGTGTGCTGTTTCTTAATCAGAATTCTAAGTATAGTCACTTTATTTTCCTTAATGAGGCCAAGTACACATAAAGTTGTCATTTCTCCATAAAATATTATTATTGCTGCTAAAAGGTGACAATGTGCTGTTAAAAAAACACATTGCACTAAAAAAGCTCACTGTACTTTCCTTTACTATGCAATAAAAATGCAATTTATGACAAGCAATGACAGTTATGGCAAGGTGTACTTGCAAAAACTGCCCGTGAGATACATCTCCAAATGATTTCTACTTCCGTCCAGGTTGCTTAACTGCCTTTCAGCTTACATAACTATCTTAGTTAATATGCCTTCTGGGAGTCTGAACCGGTTATATGCAATAAGGATCCTATCTACATAGTCCAGCAATTGTGTGTCAAAGAGCTTACTCCACTTTATTACAAAACCCTTCATGTGATACTCAAAAGATTCCCGTACACCACAAAATTCCCCACCTCTAACAAAATACCCGCTGCACTTGAAAAAACATCTCCTACTGCAGGCTGCAAAGCGTTTTTTTGTTTCAGAAAAAGTTACTGTACACTTTGTCTGTAAGCTCATATCACACCATTCAAAGGACCTATGCGAAATTCCATCAAAATGGCCTGGTAAAGGGACACTTCAGACCCTTAAAGCACTTTAGCTTGCTGAAATGTTTTATGAATGAAGAGTTTGTCCTCTTTTTTTCATTTTGCAAAAAGTGCAGATCTCAGTAGAAATTGGCACTTTTATAAATAAAGCTGGCTACACCCCCGTGACTTTCAAGCAAATAACTGGTCCTGTTACTTCCTGGTTTGGTTAGCTCAATCTTGAGCTAAACTCAAGATGCAGCATTTACCCAGATCACATTCATTGAAAATACTTCTTGTTGAGTTGCATTGGGAAGTATGTGATTGGACAGCCACAGAGAGTCTGGGCGGGATTAAAAGGGAGGGCTTACAAACTCTGCAGACAAGAAAACTGTTTTAGATATACCACAATTGAAAAAAAAAAAAAACATAATTAAATGCATGCCTTCCTTTATTTGGGGTATATCTACTAAAAAATGATTCATATTAATTTTGTATTTGGACATTGGAGTGTCTCTTTAACATTTTATTAAAATGACATCTTCTTTTATCATTTTAAGCATTCTTTGAGGATATGCATAAAAGTAGATTAATCCCAGAACATGGAATTTCATTCTCACTCATCTAGTACACATTCCCAGACTTCTCTCCAATAAGAAGATTATTTACAAAACAACCTCACCCCAAACAGTGGGAAAAAAATATCCTCACCATATGTAATTATTTTTCTAACAATGTGCCGAAAGCAATGTACATGTTATGTTCATATTGGTATACAATTCTCATTCCACATTTTTAAAGTGTATTCCTATTCTTCTTTTAGTCCTTTACCGTTTGATATAATGTTTTCTTATTTCTGTGGAAATGTTATTACGTCTAAATTTTTTACATAAACAAAGCATTTACAAATTGTTCAAAAAGTCCCATAATGTACCAAAATATTCCAGTTCGCTGTGCCAAAAAGCACCTTTAAATTACGTCTTACCATCAAACTGTGTCAACGGTCCAAAATGACCCACACGCAATGTATCAAGAGGTCAGCCTGTAAGATATGACATTAATCCTCCTTAGAGCGACACATATGCCACCAATGCATAGAAACATAGAATGTGACGGCAGATAAGAACCATTCGGCCCATCTAGTCTGCCCAATTTTCTAAATACTTTCATTAGTCCGTTGCCTTAACATATAGCTAGGATAGCCTCATGCCTATCCCATGCATGCTTAAACTCCTTGAATAATGAGTGCATTCAATAGCTTTTAGCCTAAACAACCTGTGTATTCTGTGCACAATCAAATGTCAACTGTTTTTGCAAAAATAGCTAATAATTGAACGACAGCTTCCAGTAACTTCTGGACATCACTTTAAAAAGTCCCCAAGACAATCATTACGGCTTCGTTATTGGCTGTCAACTTCCTAGTTTAGGTGGTGCAAATATCATATTATCATATTATGTGTATTTTTATAAATATTGTGTGTATTATTATTTTTTTTATATTATTATTATGTGTCGTCTCAAGCTGCAGTGTTTTTTTTTTGTTTTTTTTTTAACTGTGTACTGAAATATAACATGCAAAGTATTCCACAGACCTACATTTTTGCATGGGTAAATACTATTGCACACTGTAGAAAGAAGCTGGATGCAAAGTTTTAAAAGGTTTCATGATGTGCATCCTGCACAATGGATACAAACTGCACGCTATTGCAAAAAGACACCTAGACTAAGAATGCTTCCTGCGCAATGTGTACTGTGCCAAAGTTTTACTCTGTTGCATGTACACTGTGCGTTCAATCTGACAAAGTATGGGTTCCTGTAGAATACGGGAAGAAATGCCAAAAGGCATGCCTGCACAAAGTTCTTAAAGCTGTGCCAAAATGGATTGTGAACGCTGTCTTTGTCCAATTTTGAATAAACTTTCTTAATATTTTTTTAGAGACTTGCTTATTCCCATTTTTTCTCTACTAGTAGGGTTTCTTTGGAATTAGTTATTATTCTTCAATGCTCTGTGGGTTATGCCCTTGCAGGTTCCCCAACACGACTATTTTATCCTCTATAAGGATCAATGTATACATTATTTTTGTAGTCTAAATGGTTCCATCAAGGATATCCAAAAAGGACCAACATACACTTGGCCGAAAGGGTCTTCACAGAATATCGAGAAAAACTCACTGACCTAGAGTCATGGGTCAATTGCCAGTAGAACAACAATAGTATTGTTTAGGATGTAAGCCTTATACATCAAAAAAGGGAAATAGAAAATGTTTCAAAAAAATGTGTCCTCTAGTGAATAATAACAGCCTGTTTATAAAAGCATGTATTCAATGTTCCTAAAAACTATAAACACTGTAACCATACACCAAACAGTATAAACCTATACTGTGCACAAAATATAGACAAAGGACAATTACCCTTCTTTATATGTGTACTGGAGTAATGGAGGGTCAAGAGTTCACCCCATCCATCACTTCCATAGCTGGTTTGTGATTCGGCTGGCGATCAATATGGTCAAGACGCCAAAAACTTAATTGTATTAATCTGCCCAGCTTCCACTCCACACACTCTTTCTGTTATTTTATATTATATTTCATAGTCTTTATTTGAAATTTAAATTTGCCTGCCTAAATAAATAGGGGGGGGGGGGAGTTTAATATGGGTTGTTGTATGCCACAATGTCCGTGTTATTTTTCCCTGGTGTTAAATGCCAGGTAATTATTTATGTTATTTAAGTCGCTGTGATGTCAGATAGAGGAGATATTAGCAGAAATATAGAAGGGATATCACTACATATATATATTAAAGTACCTCCCTCAAATTAAATTTAGTAACTTAAAGAAGATTATCTTGGTAATTGACAAAAATCATTAACCTTTAATTTATTTGCATGAAAGACAGTCCAGTAGTAGACAAGACGTGTCTAAGACAATGGCTGCAAGCTAGGACAATTTAAATGTTCTTGCTAGACCAACTGAACGTGCAAACAATTAACAATAGGGGTATCTAATATAAAAGGAAGAACATGACGGCTAAAATCAGAGGCATAACTAGAAAACACCAGCCCCCAGTGTGAATTTTCCCCGCGGCTCCCCCATGCGTCTTATTCTTCCCCAATCTGTCTCAGCACCTCCATGTGTCTCATTCTCCCCCTCCCCTCCATGTGTCTCTTCCCCCTCAGCACCTCCATGTGTCTCATTCCCATCCCAGCTCCCCCCATGTGTCTCATCCCACCATGCATCTCAGCCCCTCCTTGTGTCTCATTTCCCTCTGCCCTCCATGTGTCTCATTCCCCCTCCCTCCCGCTGAAGTTATGGCAGGACATCGCAGGGGTTGCAGCTGTTGTTATGCCTCTGGCCAAAATTGTATAAGAATAGCTGAGCCAGATGAGTTATGAGCTCCACAAATGCATAGACCCTTCCTACCTACCCCATTATTAGACATATGTCTGCTCTAGTTGCAAATAGTGGACACCCAGAAAAGACCCAAATCTGTATATTCTGACCAGCCTGCAGTCCTACAGAACATCGCTGCTGGAGACCTGATTACATATGTGTTATATAAGGTAGTGTCTGCTCTAGTGACTAAAGCAAACAAGTAGGGAATACCTCCATTGTAGCTAGCAAGTACCAGTAGCCTAAAATACCATACAGAGGAATGAACTGCTAAATAGCAGATAAATCCCCCCATATTAAACATTAACCCCTAGAACTCCAACAGCACCCAGGAACAATTAAAACAAAAAGAAATGCCTGACATGTTTCAGAGCTGCAATGCACTTTCATCAGAGGTCCCTGTTGGGTGTTTCTTTTTTGTTTTATATTAACCACATTACACTTCGGATGCTTCCGAATGGCCGAAGTACCAAGTGCCGAACAGAATTTCTGAAGTGTCAAAGTTCTGAATTTCCGAATTGCTGAAGTGCTTCAGACTTCTGAAAAGTGGCAAAACAGGTAGTGGTGGGTTAGGGATTGGGGTTGGGTTAGGGGTAGGGTAAGGAGTAGGGTTAGGGTTAGGGTAGGAGTAGGGTTATGGTTGGGTTAGGGGTATGGTTAGGGTTGGGTTATGGTAGGGTTAGGTTAGGAGTAGGGTTAGGAGTAGGGTTAGGGTAGGGATAGGTTAGGAGTAGGGTTATGGTAGGGGTAACCAACCCTTACCCTACCCTAACCCTTCTCCTAACCCTACTCCTAACCCAACCTTAACCCTACTCCTAACCTAACTCTAACCCTACTCCTAACCCGAAGTTCCAAATTCGGAAGTGCCGAACCGAACCGAAGTCCAGAATTTTGAAATGCCGAACCGAAAAAAATATTTTGCCCATGCACATTCCAAGGAAACCTAGTTCTTTAACTTTTGTGGGTTTGTTTATTATTTCCTCCAGATTTTGTATTTTATTTTCAATCAGGGTCTCTTTAACATCCATAGTATTTATTTAAGATATATTTTTACAGTACAGTGCCTCAGCATATACTGACACTACATAAGTACTAATGCCTCCAACTGTTAGTGTACTGGTTACAGTACCTGTTCGAACCTTCAAAACATGGTGGTCTAAGCCCTTCTTCCTCAACTATGAAATTAGTGCTATTGATGTAATATAACATCTATGCAGCAGGATATAGTAAAAAACTTCTGAAATTGAACTTGCCACTATGCTCACAGTTGGCAAAAAACATGAATAAATATAGTTATTATGTGCATCATATGCCAATCACAAGACAGGACATGGAAAAAGTCTGCCTTTGGCACAGCCATAGATATCCGAGATATCATGTTTCCACAATGCTCACAGAATGCTCTGTTGTATATGCAAATCAGCTCATCCAGACAAGATCAGTAATGATAAACTCAGCCATTGACTTCCTTTTGGATCACAGCCTGTGTTTAAAAAGCTTTTTCCTGGTTTCTGTATTTCTGTAAAACGACATTTGCCTACTGTGTGTACATTGTGTGCATGGCACATGAACTATATCAAAGCGCAGCCTGATTCCCGAAACAGCAGCTGCATCATGCCAGCTCTCAGTCTATAATACAGTCCCAATCATTCTGTGATGATTTGAACTGTGGTATTGGATAAGATCAGTCCCTATAGAGCAGAATGATTGGATTGTTCATACTGGCGTGGCAAGCAATGTGTTTTTGCTAAGGTTGCCTGCAGAAATGTAGGATATACAGTTGTAATCAGAATTATTAGACCCCAATAAAAATCAGATTTATTGTCAAAAGTTACAGACTTTCAGTTGTTTGCAATGAACAAATCAAACTGAACAATTGAAATAGCTCAACACAATGGATGCTTCAAGTTATTTCCCCAAATTCAACTGAAAATGCAACTTATAATGACTTCTCAAGTCTCAAAATGATTCAACACCCTGAATAAAATCCATGACAACAGCACAACTACGCAATACAGGTGTTGTCTCAAGCACACCTAAAGCAACTAATCAAGGGCTTTATTAGTTGCACCAGGTGTGCTTGACCTGAAATGCTTGAAATATCTGACCTCGCTAAGGGTTTGTTGAGTGTCGCGTTTGACTGCATGTTAGAAGTCAAAAGTTTAAAGTTGAAAGATCAGTGTCTGAAGGAAGAAGAATGAAGCATATGCTTAAAAAGAACACTTCCTAGTTAAGTTAAGCGTGGTAGCGGCTTGGTGATGGTTTGGGGCTGCTTTGGAATTGAAAACTGTGGAAGGCAAGATGAATTCATTGAAGTAATGGGCTAAGATTCCTCAGGAATGCTGCAAGAAGCTGGTGTCTGTGACCTGTTTGCAGCAAGTCATAACAGCATAAGGGTGCTTTACTAAGTACTAAAGATGCTTGCCATGAAGGGTTTGAATAATTTTGAAACTGGAAATGTCATTACAAGTTGCATTTTTTGTTGACTTTGGGGAAACCACTTGAAGCATTTGTTGTGTTGAGCTATTTCAATTGCATTTGTTTAATTTGTTCATTGCAAACAGTGGAAAGTATGTACATTTTGGCAATAAACCTGATTTTCAATGGGGTATAAATAATTTTGATTACATCTGTAGCTGGAAACATTATGACTGTCATAGCTCATTTCTCATCATTTTGACGCAAATGAGGTAACTGCTTCCTGTTAAATAAGTGTTAAAAGACTGGTTTACTCCTGAATCACGCTCGCAACATCAATCAACTTTATAGAACCTTAAAGAATTTCATACAGATATATATTATCTAACAGCATTTTGGGGCGGATACAGAAAATTAGCCTGGGGTTTAGGACAATCCTAATCCGGTCCTTGGCAAGCATACACACACTCTCTTTGTAACACAGCTGTCTCGATGTTCCAGATGTGCCTTAGGATAAAAGTGTTCTTTTGTACTGCAAATCCCTCATCAGGGGAAAAAGTGGTGCGTGTCAGCAAATAGGTATACTAGTTGAATCATGAGTCTGTATTTACAGTCAGCTATTTCAAGGGGGGAATTATTTTTTCTCGTCTTTGGTGGGGTAGGTGTGATTAGTCATGGAAGAGTGGTAAATAGTACTTATCTTCTCTTGAGAATACTTTAGCGCTGATGGAGTTTATTATCTTCGCACATTTAGGGTGAAGCATTATTTTTTTTGGTTTTGCACACTTAGTGCAGTGCTTGTTTTATTTCGAGCTCTGCATGTTTGTAGTGAAGTATAAATGTTTTGTGCACTGCACATCTATAGCATTGCAGGGGCTATTAAACTCTCTGTCTGTATATGAGGCAAAGTTGTGACTGTTGCACATGTATAGCAGATCAGAGGTTATTTTGTGCAAAGTCCAAAACAGAGCAGTAGGCCGTGGTTGTTCTGTTGTACATCTATAGCAGCACATGAATTATTTTTAAGGGTATTCACTAGCATTAGAATTCAAGGTGAATTCAAAATGTATTTCGAATTTAAGGAAAAATAGCCAAACTTGAAATATTCTCTAAGTAAGCCATGTTTTCAGTTCAGCTACTCTGGCCTTAAATTTTAAATCCACTTGGAATTCTCACTTTAGTAAATAACCCTGTTAGTGTTCCGTACTTTTATACCGGTGATGGAGTTATTATGCTCTGTCTGAAGTCAGCTTGTGCTCCGTTGTTGGGAAAATGTTATAGCATGTCTATGAAGGTGAGGATGTAATGAAGATCTTCATGGAGCTTAAAGGCTTAGTCAAACATTTACACTATAGTTATGATGTATTTTATGTATAATACATTTAAAAAAAATCCAATTAAAAAAAATAAAAATAAAACCAATTACTTACCTTGACATTGTTCCTTGTTGCACTGCTTAGTTGGTCTACATTCAACTGCTGGCAGAGCTAATCTCACACCACGATGAGGCAATCCGATGAGTAGTGTCTCATTCTGGTATATATGGTGACCTCATCCCTTACGCACAGTTCCAATTATCTCAACGAATGATGAAACTGTATTAAAAACTCAGAAGAAACATGATGCAGCTCTTGTATAGGGAATCAGGCTGTGTTTTGCAATAGGTTGTGTAACAAGCACACAGTGTATAGACTATAGGCAGCCAATTGTAAAAAAGAAACCTGATTGAAAACCCTAGTGGACTGTCTTATTGTAACAGTGACTTTAAGCCAGAAGTAAGAGTGGTTTCAGGGTGGTCTAAGCATCACGTGGTTTACAAAATGTTTATGGTGCCTAGATGAAACCGTTAATTTGTTCACTGCATGTCTTTAGAGGCGACAAAGGTATTTGTATTTGTAAGTATATAAATAATGTGTTTTGTCTTTCGACAGCAGCTGTCTCTGCAGCAAAGAAGAAGCTAGTTAGTTCTTCTCCAAGAACCAAATTTTGACCAAATGACATACTTGGGAAATCCCAGACTATATATCTAAACCAAATGACTATATGTGCAAGACAGGAACTCAGACTTCAATCTAGAAACATTTTTTCTATCACCACTACCAAATAGAACATTCACTGGCAGTATAATTCCACTGCGTAGTTGTAAATTCCACAAATATTAATAGCCTCATCATCCTTCTGTAAAAGAAAAGTCTTGAGTCATTATATACACATATACAGGGACATTCTACCATTCTAACGTGTTGATGGTGCATGGAGTTCCCTGCAGCCCCATGGTCCAGTGTTTTCCAATGGTTTCATATGGTTTATGACTGCATGCTGATTCCAGGGTAACTGCAGCCAGGACCATCTCTGTTGTTGAGACAAATGCTCCCTTAGGCTATCACTGCCTCCATGAATGGTGTGAATTGGAATGGCTAATGCAGAGCTACATTTTATCTTATCCATACCTCCATTGTTAAGTGGAGACATTATTGGCCGGTACCCTCATATCTCTGTTAAACCATTTGAAAATGGTTAATATTGAACAGTGGACAGGCACAAGTGGAATCCATGCATGATAACATCTACAGATGAAGTGGCTATGGTGTCTAGAGCACCACTTTAAAACATTGTCAGAGTTTAAAGTGTTTTTTCGATACTGAAATAACTCCATTAATAAGAAATTAGAAATGCAGTTTACAATTATGATGTCACCATGGTAATAGTAGAGTTTGGCGAGTTTGAAGGCATGTTGCTCCCAAAATCTAAAGCCTTGTACATTTTAATCCTAAATCCGTCTTAACCCATCCTAATTCTCCCTTACTTTCAGCACCCTTTAACTGTAATCCTAAACTCCAAAACTGACCCAAAACTTACTACAGGGAAATAACTGCTATACCATTTCAGTATTTGTAAGTATGCCTATAATAAACTATACTACAATTAGTAACACACTGTAGCGGAACCCCTTTGTGGCTGTCCCATCTGTAACCCTGTTTGGCATTTGATCTGCATCAGCCACTTACCATGTTACCTGAGAACCTCTACCCTTTGTTTTATTACCATCATCCACCATGCCTTGCACTTAAAGACAAAAACTGTTTCTGGCCATTTTAATTGTGTGGTGCAAAGAATGGGTACGTTTGATAAGACACTTCGGATGCAGCCGAAGTGCCGAAGTAGTCGAAGAGGCCGCCATTAGACAATCCAACACGTGGCGGCGGCCATTTTAATGCAGTCGAACGCGGTCGACCTGTACCTTCCCCTACCCTTCGACACCGCGGCTGGAGACTAAGTCCCGTTCGAAGATTCGAACACCCGTTCGAATGGGACTTTGTCATCTTTTGCATGGGAAATGGATTGCCACTCGACTAATGAACACCGCAGCAGTTTAACCCCGTTCTACTTTGACACTTCGACAGAAGTCGAAGTGCTTTCGACTATTCGAACGCCGCCTTCGGATGGGACTTTGTCAATTTTCAAGGCAGAAATAGACAGACCACACAGCCTGAATCTGTGGAACTGTTTTGGGCATGGAAACAGGCGTGCGGTCGGTCCAAAGAGACTTTTTCAATATCTCGGGAACCACTGAACCGATTTGTACACATTTTTAATATGTTTTTCCCCAAGTTGTGTGGTTCATAAAAATATAAGTTTTATTCCTGTGTGATACAAAATCATAAAGTTATAAAATTGTATAAAAATGCATAAGTTTCAGCTTGGAGATAATTTAGGAGATACAGTAAGAAACTCAATTATCTCCCAAGCAGAGGGGAGGAAATATGTGGGATGTAACCGTTATATGATTGGTTAATGCCTAATTGCCTGTGGGTGTCTCCCTTGCAGGGGAGCAATGCATAAAAGCAGAGTCCCTGTCATTAAACATCAGTTCTGCTCCTGATGCTGTGTGTCGTCCAGTCATTGGGATCTGTATGGGGATATTCGTGGATTACTTTATTTGCTGGAATTACTGCTTCATGGTGTTTTTACTGCTTGTTCCTGAGCCTCACTGGGATCTATAGTGGAGTTAACCTGTGGAATATCAGGCCTCTGCTACACACACGTCTCAATAGGCCTCTCTATGGTGATGGTGACATGTTAATGTTGACATTTTTGAAGTAAATCCAGACATTTTATTCCTATTATCAGCAAAATTGATTAAGTTCCTACAGGGCTAAACATACCCAAAAGTAGCCACAATTTCCCCCATAAAAATTAATAAACATTGTCTCAGTTTAGTACAAAAATATTTATTGTAAAAAAATATTAAATAACTTACAGAATTTATAGAGGTCTGACCAGCCAAACTCACAATGCGTCCGCAGCTTTGCCGCACACTGCACCCACCACCCTGTTTCATAATGCACCCACCACCATACTGCTTGAAGCATACATTAAATGATATGGGATAGGGTCATCATTCATTCTGGTGCTTAACAGTCATAATTAAGCTTTGTGTAGATTAAAAATGTTGAGACACGTTGATAAAGTACACACTTCAAATGTAAGAACTATTCTTTTTTGATGCAAAGAACATTGAGTTGGGAATAAACAAAACTGATATATATATATATATATATATATATATATATATATATATATATATATATATATATATATATATATATATACCCTGTTTCCCCAAAAATTAGACATCCCCGAAAATCCCCCAACATAGATTCGCGGAATTCCATTCGTGAGTAAGCTAATCTATGTTCGGGGAAGTTTCTCCAAACATAGATTTGCGGGATTCCATGCCTTAGTGAACTGGTCTAGTGCACTTCTGCGAATGTAGACCTGCTTTATAGCACATGCTTGCTACCATTTTTCCCCGAAATAAGATATCCCCCAAAAATAGGCCCTATTGCATTTTTTGAAGAAAACATTTAAGACCCGGTCTTATTTTCGGGCAAAGACGGTATGTATATGTATATATATATATATATATATATACATACATACATATAGTATACCAACCAACATTCCAAATATACAATTTTAGGGGACTGAGTAGGATAGTGGTCAAGGGTGGGGCTGTTCTGAGAAACTTGACTTAGTAAAAACAATTTATGCAAACAAGATGTAATTTAAAACAGCAACATGAATTCAGATTAGTCAGCCCGGTATAGAGTTCTGGACATACTGGATCACAGCTACCGGAGGTGGGGTTACACCTCTGGCAGCTTGATCAAATATCTCTGCATGTCCATAATGAAACACTGCACATACAGACTCCCTGCACTATGACATATTCAAAATGTTGAAGTGGTCATGATGCTTGGTGTAACCCCTTAAGGTGTTTATTCACGTAATACTGCAACCTTTTAAATAGACAACCAAAAATGCAGGAGTTAGGCAACAACAGCCATGTTGTAGAAAATTTCCCATGCAGCCATTTTTCCTGCTCATCTATTTTGGTCTAAATTGTGCAATTCGTGTTTTGGTGAATACACACCTATAGAGAGACACATTTGTAGAAAGCAATTTTGGGGGAGATTGCTACAACTGTAGCAACTACATGCAAATGTAATGTCAAATGTAATTGCCCTAAAATTGATTATTTGGCAATTTTGGGATGGGATGTGGAATTTCAGAGGATATACAATAATTAAAGAAGGAATTGCATCCTCGTTAGAAAAGATTGCATATTGCATTCATTCTTAATACATACTCCCATTGTTTGCTGGCCTTCACTAGCACCATTTAACAATCGGGAAGGAGAATATGATAGATGGGTCTCATGTTAACACAGTGACACGAGCTTGACACATTTAAAGGACCACTCTAGGCACCCAGACCACTTCAGCTTAATGAAGTGGTCTGGGTGCCAGGTCCAGCTAGGGTTAACCCATTTTTTTATAAACATAGCAGTTTCAGAGAAACTGCTATGTTTATAAATGGGTTAATCCAGCCCTTAAAGCCTCTAGTGGCTGTCTCATTGAAAGGCCGCTAGAGGCGCTTGCGTGATTCTCACTGTGAAAATCACAGTGAGAGCACGCAAGCGTCTATAGGAAAGCATTGATAATGCTTTCCTATGAGACCGGCTGAATGCCCACGCAGCTTTTGCCGCGCGTGCGCATTCAGCCGAATGGGAGGAGAGGACGAGGATTGGAGGAGAAGAGTTCCCTGCCCGGCGCTGGAGAAAGGTAAGTTTTAACCCCTTTCCTCTCCCCAGAGCCCGGCGGGAGGGTGTCCCTGAGGGTGGGGGCACCCTCATGGCACTATAGTGCCAGGAAAACGAGTATGTTTTCCTGGCACTATAGTGGTCCTTTCAACCGATTACTTTTGTGTCGTCTTTCTGAGTTTGTTAACATACTCATCCAATAAAATATCCATATATTTTGAATACAGTATTCAATAGTTTTGTTAAAAAGTTTATCACATGTAAGCAATTCTTTTAATGCATCCACGGAGTAATGCACGCTTGCAGAATTAGATTAATTTCCATAGAAGTCCTTCTGAAATGAATCCCAAACTTGTGATGGACAGACTAAAAATAATTTGGATTTCTCGTCATGCAGTCCCGGCACTGTAGATTGGATTCTTACTTAAACACGTGTGTATATTTCTTCTCAGGTTGATGGTAGGTTGTTGCTTGGTACCTGCCTCATTACATCGTGTTAAAGAGAATGATGGAACTTTTCTTTTGTTCTACTTTTTTTTGTAACCACAATCCTCTGTTTTTGCTGTTTGGAGGTTCCCGGGCATGTTCCATAAGGTATACATGACGATGGCATTGAATTGCCCACATCCCTGAATAAAGTTCTTAAAACACCCTCTGAACATCTTATTAGCATGTATAGCTGCAGTTGTAAAATTTAACGTCTTTCCCCTTAAAATTGGAATGTCTTTTCCTCACATTGGACTCTACCAAGCTGTCTTTGGCTAGACCCATTAATTGCTGGAGATAAGTCAGGTACTTTGATATGTCTTAATGTATCTTCTTGAGGTAGGGACAGTAATGGAGTTGCCTGTCTTCCAGGTGGAGGACTTACGGATTTATAACTGGGTGTTTTTACTTGTGGCGGTTGTGGTGATGGGGTAAGCGAGCTGTCGCTGTGTTCATCGGTGAGCCTATCATACTGATTCCGCGGAGAGGAGGATTTACCATGTAGGATATCTGTAATCTGATAAAAATAAATAGGTTGCTAGAATTGCAGTAACTAATATTATACATACATTACAACCTAACCAGACTACTGTCAAAGAGTGAAGAGGACCCAACATGCAGAATCTGAAACTAAGACTATCCTAAGTAAAGTTGTAAAAAGGAAAGATGGCCACCGGTCTTTAGGATGGCCGGGTTTAATGTGGTGTCTATAGCTAGGCTTAAAGAAGAAAGAAAGGTCAGAATGCAACTGAGGTCAAGGAATACAGAAATCACACAAACAGTAGGCTTGTCCAAGTCAGGGGATGTCGGCTAATAGGTTCAACAAGACAAGTTGGGTCATTTAACAAAAAGACTATGAAGTAGGAACCACAGCAGGGCTATGTGCTGAGGCGTGTGAAAGGTTAATATAAGCTGTATTGCCTGCAGATTGGTTTACATCATTCCTGCATGCCCAGAATGTACATGTGTATTCATGTCAGAATGACGCTGGGCTGTCTTCACAGAGATTTGACATAGCTCGCAATAAAAGGTGCGATTTGCCAGTGTCATACGTCAGAAGTGATGTTCTGAATGAAATATTGTGCAATGTTCCCATGTCCCATGTTCTAACCTTTAGTAAATAAGGTTCAGGGGTCATTTAATGGATTAGAGTAAAGGTGAGAGAGAAACAGAGTTGAAAGAGGAATGGCCACACAAGGAATGGCCACCAAAATGGTGTTTACCCTTCGGTTCTTTGCGACTGTTATTGAGGTATCATTATGGCAGTTTTTTATTCCACTGTCTGCTCCACTCCGTAGCAGCATTCGTGTAATTTCTTCAAGGCCACGTCCACTGGCCACATGGAGAGCTGTGTTGCCTGCATATGTTTGTGCATTGACTTGAGCACCACGCTGTAGAAAAGCCAAACATCAAACAGACACTGTGTAAGTAACATTGTGGTAATAAATGTTAAGATTGAGTTACCAATTTACTCCTTTGCATTTCTTTCCAGATCTAATTAAATAATAAACCTCCCCTCCATCCAAATCTATTTAAGATCATCTGAATAGAGTAGCAAGTGGGATCGTAACTACAGGATTAACAGGACATTTAGAGATTTGATTTATTAAATTGTTAAATGGCCCAAGTGGGCTGGCAAGGATGGAAGGGGGTAATTGCACATTGGATCACTAGAAAACGAGGATTTTTAAATACAAATATGTATTTGTAGATTTAAATGGTTTGATGCACATGTGACATCAAATTAAATGGTTTGATGCACATCCTTCTCCAGGAGACAGTAGGTAACATATGTTTAGCACCTTTCCTAGTCTGGCACTTTGACCTGCATTACTCATTTATAACCTGCATTCTTACTGTTCCCTAGTTTCCCAGGCCTGGACTAGCCTAACGGAATATTTTCCCAGGAGGCTGCAATATCTGGAATTAACCAAGTTGTGATAAGTATGTATGGTGTTGGTAAGAGATGGGAAAGTGCTTATCACAGCCATAACGCATACTGGACATCATTGGTGTACAATACAAAATCCGTAAGGTTTTTTTTTTTACTAGAGTGTGAATTCAAAGTGAATTTTACATTTAAGGTTAAAATAGCTGAACTGGGAAAATTAGCTATGCTTTCAGTTTGACTACTCTGGCCTTAATTTTGAAAATCACTATGAATTCACTTAGAATTTTCACTGTGTGTGTCTCTTAGGTGTGCAGAGACCTCTGCAGAAGCTCCAGCATGCTATGACATAACGTCAGCAGACTTTATCTGAAATAAGTACCTTGTGGGTTGAACTATGCACAAATAGATTAGTAATTTTAGTATGCAAGAAAAGGCTATTTGTTAGTACTAGCCACAGGCAAAAAACTTGTCAGCCCTTCCTTGTTATGTATTAACACAGGAGTCAATATTGGTTTCAAAATGCATTGACATCTGTCCTGAGATCGTATATTGGAGATATGTCTACTCATATGCTCAATAAGTTCTTACCAAGATCATTTTTGATTAAAATTCCCATTGGAGTTATGTGCACTTAAAAGGACACTGTAAGCACTGCAACTGCTTCACCTTATCAAAGTGGCTACAGTGTTTGGAGTCCCTTTGCAACTCCCTCCGATTCAGCATTAAACAATTTTTTAATGATATATTGCTATACAAGTGTACCCAGGATGTATTAGTCTGAGTAGCGATGGTTGGCTGTAATAGGCTGAGAGTGTCAGCTGATCGTTTTCAGCCCATCACAGTGGCATTGCAGGTATGAATCCTTATGAATACAAGGAAGTGTGTGATCTTTGCCTTAGCCACACCTCCAGTGGGGGCTGGGCTATGGGAAACCAGGGACCCTCATCCAGTGCTTAACTTCTTGAAATGTAATGGAGGGGCAGTGCCAGAGTGCCCCAGGCACTATAATCAGTTTAATGAGATGCAATTGTTAAAGTGTCTACAGTGTCCCTTTAATACAATTGAGGTTAGTCTGCCAGTTCGACAAACCAGCTCATCATATTTTTTATTTATTCATCCCAGAAACCACCACAACATTTCCCTCCCTATCTGAAGCACGGGGACTTCCCAAGATATCTCTTTTTCTGCATATTATTAGCATTATCGTTCTGTGACCATAGCCATAAAGCTGTACATAAAATACCATAATATCACTCACTTGGAGGAGAAGACATACTAGTTCCTCACACCCATTCTCCACGGCTTGGATTAGGGGAGTTCGGCCACTTTTTATTTCCTGTTAAAATAAATGGTAATGCAATAATGAGATATGATTGCTGAAACACAATTCATCCTTATTTTACATAGGTTACAGAGTTGCTCCCTCCAAATAAATTGAATTGACAGGTAAAGCTCTCTCTCTGCAAATCCAAATTCACACAAGGACTCTAAACTGACTTGTCTGTGTGATTTGATTTTTCAGCTTACTGAGATAGTTTGAAATACAGTTTGGTAACTAATGAAATACTGTAAGTATGAGACACAACTTTCTTGCTCTGAGGATAATATATACTGCAACGCCTGGATACACAACTACCTTGTTATATGAAGAGAAACCAATTGGCCACACAGACAGAAGGTACAGTCCCAGCCAGATTATATATTATTTCTAACTACTGTGTGTAATAAAACACTGCAAATACCCATAGGTTTTGTCAGAAGCAAAATGATATTCAGAGTTATTTACCAAAGTGAGAATTTTTGAGGATTCGAAGAGAATTCAAAATGAATTTCAAATGTTAGACCAATTTAGCCGAACTTAAAACCACAGCTGAACTAGAGATTTATTTTTCTTATTCATCTATTCTGGCCCTAAATTTTCAATTCACTTTAAATTCTCCTTTATTTCCTGACAAATCTCATTTTAGTGAATAACAATATAAAGTTAACTTTTTAAGGATGTCCTACTTTGCAAATTCCAAAACATAAAATAGATGGCTCAATTTGTTATGTATTTTATGACTGGCTTGAATTTATGAAATACCTATAAATGAAAGTTATATGAAGTGGTCATTTTGGAGTATTGGCCCTGCAAATGTGGGACTTGCCCTGTACTTCAAAATCTGTCCAGAAATTCAAATCTGGTAGGGATAGGGCACTAAGATCATGCATGAAGTGCGTAAGCAAAGCTCAGTGCCTGGTCTGCCTTTATGGGGCACTCTGTTGGGCCAATTTCATGGGCAGTGTCCTCCCCTTGGTGCAGTCTGCCCTTCTTTGTCACGAAAGGTGGACAGGAAAGAAATTCAAAGTGAATTTAAAACTTTCGATATGCCAACTATAGTAGAACCAGAGGAGGATCCATCTGAGACACAATTGATGTGGCACATATCCACCAGAATGACAGACCAGCCAATCAGGGTTTTCCATATGCCGAGCACTACTGAAGCTCTTACTTATGGGTTTAACAGCCCTGAAATTGGTCAAGTGCATTGCAAGTGCAGTTAAACATCAACATGTTCTACATTTTTCTTCAGTCCTCCCTTCAGTCTACTGAGTGATCGGGGAGACTGAAAAAAACTGGATGTCACATGGCGTCACCACGTGACTTGGACGATCTGCTGCCATAGTTAAGCTGGAAAAATCCTCACTATTTTGGCATAAAATTAGAAATTTACTTTTCAACGATTCACACTTTAGTAAATAACCCTGAAAGCTTGCGGATGTATGTAATTGTAATCTTATCTACTTGTCTGTCTATTCATAAACACACACACACTGCGTGTTACTGAGTGACATGCGCTGTAACAATTTATCAGTATGTGTCGCACAGTAAGACATTCTGATGGTAGGCTGCCTGGTCAGTACAGCAGTTCAGTAGGATCATACCACAGCGTCAACGTCCATTCCATTATCCAGCAAACACTGAGTGGCATCTGTGCGTCCTGTACGGATTGCTATATGTAATGCAGTCATACCTGGGGAACAACAGAAAAACAGACGTTTAGTTAAATGGAATCACCTACAAAGATTCCAAACTATTTTGCATATGCATACAAGTTTAAAAACATTAAACATCTACAGACAACATTTTCTGTTCAGTAGGCAGATAGAAACGGAGTACAGATCTTATATATCATTAGATTTGATATTCCATATAAAACATTTTGGATCCATACCTCTGAACAATGAGAGATATGAAATCTGGACAGGTGGTGAGTGGAATTATGGGGGAGTGCTGATGGCATCACTGTAAAGGGGGGATGCCCAAAGAACGTAAATGTCCCCATACAGCGACCAGCACAGCATGAATGAGCATATTGATGTACTTGCATTGCACTTGCTGGGGTCAGTTTCCTGTTGTCCCATATTAACCTAGGATGGTGAAATCAGGACAGTCCCACTAAATCTGGGAGTTTAGGAGGTGTGTGGAACAGGCATCCCTTGATAGAATGAAGAATTCAGCTAAAATGTCCAATAAAATATGTATAATCCTCTCCTGCATTATACACAGCCTAGATCTGCACAAGTTCACTTAAGGTCGCCATCGCAATGTTTACCTGGACACATATCACACCTTCATGATGAGCAACACATTAAAAGTGTTGTCCTGCATTATGTAGAATTAATTTGATTTAGGGTTTCTTCTTTTTGCATACAGCATGACAGCCTTATCTTTGTATATGTATAAGTGACATCATCCATGAAAAACATTATGGATCTGACAGCCCTAAATTAAATAGAATCGTGAGATAGTTTGCATGTGATGCAAAGCACTGTCACGTGCATTCCTATTTGCTACTATGTTATTGAGAAACATGAACGAGGTTAATTAAGGCTGTGTTTGTTTATGCAACAGACAAGGAAGGAAGATGGTTTACAGAAACTGCTTTACTCAAAGTACTAGCAATGCTCTGCGATGACAAGGCTGGGAATGTTCACGTCTCAACTTTAACTTTGTTTACAAGGAGTGTGGTAGTTTTCAATAATGGCATAGTTAAAGGAAAACTTGAAACACCATAACTAATACAAAGCACTGTAATGGTTATGGTGTCATTAGTGCCCAGGCCCTCCCCCCTCAATGTAAGTAGTCAACCTGTTTTCAACAGCTTGACAAATTACCTGGGTCCAGTCATCTCTGCCATTAAATGCTGGAAGCTCCTGCATGGAGCTTCAATTAACACTCCCAAGCCTGCTCTAACAAGCAGACCCCAGGTAAGTAGCAAACGGTTTAACTACTTACACTGGGAGAGTGCCACGGCACTCCTGTGCACCATAACTACTACATATGGTACTTTATTGCAGCAACACATGACATTTGCAGGGTTATTATCTAAATTCTGAACTGTAGCAAATTGAAACATGAGTGGCAAAATAAAGGTTATAAAGGCCATGATGTGACTGTAGTTGTATTGGATAATTTCTTCAAATCAGTTATATCTGCATACAGTGTTCCACTCAGATTTTAATTTGCTACAATTCAGAATTTTTATTTATTTATTTATTATTGCCATTTATATAGCGCCAACAGATTCCGTAGCGCTTTACAATATTATGAGAGGGGGATTTAACTATAAATAGGACAGTTACAAATAAACTTACAGGAACAATAGGTTGAAGAGGACCCTGCTCAAACAAGCTTACATTCTATAGGAGGTGGGGTGTAAAACACATTAGGACAGGAATTTACAATCAAATAAGGTGGGCTGCCCTTTCGGAGAGGGCAAGAGACAGGTATGTGAGGTAAGGGTTAGTCTTGGAGGCCATAAGCTTTCCTAAAGAGATGGGTTTTAAGGCACTTCTTAAAAGATGCAAGACTAGGGGAGAGTCTGATGGCGGTAGGCAGGCTATTCCATAGGAAGGGAGCCGCCCGCGAGAAGTCCTGCAAGCGCGAGTTGGCCGTACGAGTGCGGACAACGGACAGGAGGTGGTCACGGGCAGAACGGAGAGACCGAGAAGGGACATACCTATGGATCTGTGAGGAGATATAAGAGGGGCTAGAGTTGTTCAGTGCTTTATAGGTGTGAGTTAGTACCTTGAATTGACTCCTATAGCATACAGGAAGCCAATGTAAGGACTGGCAGAGGGGTGAGGTGTGAGAGAAACGACTAGAGAGGAAAATCAATCTAGCAGCAGCATTCATTACGGACTGTAAGGGTGCAGTACGGCTATTGGGGAGACCAATAAGGAGAGGGTTACAATAATCCATGCGGGAAATTACTAGAGCATGGACAAGCTCCTTGGTAGTATCTGGTGCAAGAAAGGGGCGGATGCGGGCTATGTTTTTAAGATGGAATCTACAGGATTTGGCAACATGCTGGATGTGAGGCTCAAAGGTGAGACCAGAGTCAAGTATGACGCCAAGACAGCGCGCTTGCAAGGATGGACTGATGTTGGTACCACAAACTTGGAGGGAGAGCGAAAGAGGAGGATCAGTATTAGGAGGAGGAAAGACAAGGAGCTCAGTTTTTGAGAGATTGAGTTTCAGAAAGCGGGAGGACATCCAGTCAGAGATGGAAGAAAGGCAAGCAGTGACACGTTGCAGGACGGCAGGGGAGAGGTCCGGGGAGGAGAGATATAGCTGGGTGTCATCAGCGTACAGGTGGTAGTGAAATCCAAAAGAGGTAATAAGTTTGCCAAGAGAGGCAGTATAAAGAGAAAATAGAAGGGGACCAAGGACGGAGCCTTGGGGAACTCCAACTGAGACAGGGCAAGGGGAGGAGGTATCATTAGAAAAGGAGACACTGAATGAGCGTTGGGAGAGATAAGAGGAAAACCATGAGAGGACAGAGTCACAGAGACCAAGCGATTGAAGAGTTTGAAGAAGGAGAGCATGATCAACGGTGTCAAAGGCCGCTGAGAGGTCAAGAAGAATTAGTATGGAGTAGTGGCCTTTGGATTTAGCTGCGATTAGGTCGTTAGTAACTTTGATAAGGGCAGTCTCTGTAGAGTGGAGAGGGCGGAAGCCAGATTGAAGAGGGTCAAGGAGAGAGTTGGAATTGAGGAAATGAGACACACGGGTGAAGACAAGTCTTTCCAGAAGCTTTGAGGAAAAAGGGAGCAGGGATATGGGACGGTAGTTAGAGGGGGTGGATGGGTCGAGGGATGGTTTTTTTAGTATAGGTACTACAGTGGCATGTTTAAGGTCAGCAGGGACGATGCCAGAGGAGAGCGAGCAGTTGAAGATGTGTGTTAGAGAAGGCACGAGACAAGTGGAGAGAGATCTAATAAGGTGAGATGGGACAGGATCGAGCGGGCAAGTGGTGGGGCGAGAAGAGCAAAGAAGAGCAGCCACCTCTTGGTCAGTAGCTGGGGAGAATGTCTGAAGGGTAGGAAAGGCATGATCTATGTGTGATTGAGAAACAGAAAGGCAAGGAGGGGAGAATTCTTTCCTTAGCTGTTCAATCTTGTCAGTGAAGTAACATGCGAAGTTATCAGCAGTAAGGTTAGTTTTGGGGGTGGCCACAGCAGGGCGAAGAAGAGAATTAAAGGTGTGAAAGAGACGCCTGGGGTTGCGGGAACATGAACTAATGAGAGTGGAAAAATAGGACTGTTTGGCAAGGGCAAGGGCTGCACTGTATGAACACAATATGAATCTATAATGGAGAAAGTCTGATTGTGTACGAGACTTCCTCCAGGAGCGTTCAGCACAACGGGAGCATCTTTGCAGGTAGCGCGTTGATTTAGTATGCCATGGTTGGGGGCGGGTCCTCCTCGAGGTGCTTGTTTGGAGTGGCGCTGCAGTGTTCAAGGCAGATGTAAGAGTAGAGTTATATATGGAGATGGCCTGTGAAGGACAGGAGAGGGAAGGGATGGACAGCAGTTGTGAATCAATGTCAGCTGACAACTGTTGGAGATCAAGAGAATTAAGGTCCCTCCTGAGTTGAGGGGGGTTAGGCTGAGGTTTTTGGGTGAGGGGGTATGTGAGAGCAAATGATAAGAGGTGGTGATCAGAGAGTGGATATGGAGTGTTGCAGATATTAGATACTGTACATGCATAAGTGAAGATTAGGTCAAGGGTATTGCCAGCTACATGGGTGGGAGAATCTGCCCACTGCGGTAGCCCGAGGGAGGAAGTCATGGAAAGTAGTTTGGTGGCTGCAGAGGTCAAAGGTGGGTTTATAGGAATATTGAAGTCCCCGAGAATTAGGGATGGAATGTTAGAAGAGAGGAAATAGGGTAGCCAGGCAGCAAAGTGGTCAAGGAAGAGAAGAGGGGAACCAGGGGGGCGGTAAATAACAGCAATGTTAGCAGAGAAGGGTTTGAAAAGGCGAATTGAGTGTATTTCAAATGATGGGAAAGAGAGAGAAGGGGGGGTGGGAAGAGGTTTAAAAGAGCAGTGAGGGGAGAGGAGAAACCCAACACCACCACCTTTACATTCAGAGTTTCTTGGGTTGTGGGTAAGTTGGAGACCACCGAAGGACAAAGATGCAGGGGTGGCAGTGTCAGAGGGGGAGAGCCAGGTTTCTGTTATGGCTAGTAAATCTATAGAACGAGAGATGAAGAAGTCATGGACAGCAGTGGATTTAGTTATATTGCAAACAGAGCGTGCGTTCCAGAGGGCAGTATTGAAGGAGGATTTAGAGGAACATGAGATGGGTATGAGATTAGTGTGGATCCTTGGGTTAGTATGTGCTGAGTTTGTTGCGAGGGGGCCGGGGTTAGGAGAGACATCACCAGCAGCTAGGAGCAGAAGGATAGAAAGGAAGTGAAGGTGGGAGTAGGATTTGAAAGTTTTGTAGGAGGGTATGTATGTAGAGGATTTGGGAGGAGTTGGTGGAGATAGGCTGGAAAGGTATGTGTAGAGTGCATGAGATGAATAGAGAGGGGAGGGGAGTAAGGTGGAAGTAATAATTATGGTGTTGCTAGGGACAGGTGAGTGAAAGGATAGGGATATTTTAGTGATGAGAGAAGTTAGTGTTAAAGTGAAAAATAGAAGGGAGAACATTAGAAAAAGTGTATTATATAGATATGTAGATCATATATACAAACACACAAATATCAATGAGTGATTAAACCAATGTAAGGATGCAGTGTGTTAAATAAATTCAGGTGAGGAGAGGTTTAGTGATTTGATTGGTGTGTTAAGGAAACCAGCTGATGTGCACTATCTATAAGTAAGTTGTCGACCATGGGGTGGGATGGTGTGGGGAGGGGTGGGTGGGCAATCTTCCAGAGATGATACCTCTGCTCTGAAGATTCAGCAGGACTTGGTTGCTTGGGAGTGCTGGGTGTTAATGCTGTTTTAAGGGGCCCAGTCTGAAATATAAGGTCTGAGGTTAGAAAAAAAAAAAGAAATAAAACACACTATTATGGGTGGGGAGACATGGGGCTATTGAGGTAATTAATTAGAGATGAAAAACTAAAAGGAGATAACATTTGGGATAAAAAGATAGGAAGGATCAGATAGGTGAAAGTCATAAACCATGAACATAAATTTACAAGATTATCAGTGAGTAGTAACACTAGGTAAACAAACAATTAACAAAAAGTCTTAAAGAATGAACATAAAATGACATGATCACAGCAGCTTTAAGCAAAACAAGAACAGAAGATCAGGATGGGAGATATAGGTATCAATTAAGTAGTGATAGTATAGGGAGGGAGATGGAATAGAACACAATTTTAAAATAAGAGTTTAAAGGAAACAGTAATACAGGTATTCTTGAGTAGATCTTAGTGAATAGATCAAGAATTTAGTGAATAGATCAAGGATTACTTACTAAACTGCCAAGAGACCCCATGTTTGCCAAATTCTGTGAAAATCCCGAAAGTTTCCATAGAATTCCCATTCCACATATACTAAAGGCAATGCAGGGGTTAGTTCGGGAAATTGTACTAAGTGTGCATTTCCTGTTTAGAGCATGTTGGTGTCTTCTAAAAACCTTGCAGAGAATTCATCCACATTTTATACAAAGTATGGAATTCTGATATTTATTAACACTGATAAAAGATATTATCTCCAGTCTATAACAGTTGCAGACTATCTTTGCTGAGATCTCTGCAGAGATGTTAAATAAAACTCTATAACATTAAATAAACAAACTACTACGAGAGACCAAGTAAAAAGGTAGCCTTGCGCTTACTGACACCAAAAGGCAGTATGAGGACTAATAAAAGAATGGGAAGTCACTATCGCCCATACACACACTCCCACCCCCATGACATTATAACAGAACAGCAATATGATTGGCTAGGTTAATTCAGCCAATCATATTGGCCTGATACAGCATACTGCAGCAGGTATATGAAAGGCAAATTATAGCATCGTGACTCCATTTAAAATTATTATTATTATTATTAGAGAAGAGAAGACAAATGTGTTTGTGGATATATGTGGGAGTGGGTCAAGTTATGCAAGTGTAGGAATGAAGTTGGGATGTATATTTCTGTGTGTGACGCTAGTTAGGCATGTGTGTGCTTAATAAAAAGTGTGTGGGTTTGAGGCACACAGAGTGTGCCCAACTAGTGTATGTGTTTGGCTAATAAGCTATATTAGCTCGAGCTATGTATGCACACTTCAAGATTATTTACTAAAGTGATAACTGTGGAGAATTCAAAGTGAATTTGAAATTTAAGACCAAAGTGACCAAATCTGACTTGGAGAATGTTTAGTACTTACCTATGTTGACCTTACATTAGAAATGGACTTTGATTTCCCCACAATTCTCACTTTCGTACAAACACCTGATACATTTACTCACGTACAAATGCATTTATATTACACCCATTGCACATATTACAAATGTGTTTTTTAAGAGGCATGGGTACATTTGGGAGTGATAAGGTGCATGGGGGGAGGAGGGCACATAGATCTCACTATGGCAGCTAAATACTCCTGGTATTTCAATAGAACAATTGGAATTCTATTAAGAAATCTGTATTTATTTAAAGAATCCTGAAGATCTATACTATTAAGAAGTTTGAGATCTTTATAATCTGCAGATATCCTATCCAGCTAGTGTTATCCAGTTTAGATGCAGTGCTCAAAGTTGTTATTGTACTTTTTGTAACCTGCAACATATGTGATAAAACCACAATTGTGAGATTTATGAGCACCCATTTCAAAATGGCCAACTAACTTATTTTAGTACGTTTTATTGCAACAGAGAGCACTATTATTTTCCTTCTAGATTTTTGTCATTTTGGGTTCTACGATACCTTTTCTCCTACGGGCACTTACGCACATATCCACTGTATGCTTTCAAAACTGGAGTTGGCCATAGCTCCATTAAATGTGAGTAAGCTGCAGCTGATTTACTACATATACTATGTTTAAGTTGATATATTGCACTATTGGATTTTTGATTTCTTGTTTTACATATTTGTATGGACTTTATACTAAGAAACATATACTTTTATCATCCTACTTTCTGGTACAAAAATGTACCACTTACCCGAGAATTCATACTGAACTTCAATTCATTTAAAGGGGTATTTCTATTTGAAGACTTTTTTGGACTATATTATTTATTTACACATATCGTGTTTTGATCACTGGTAATAGTATTTAATTGTATTCTTGTGGTGCAGCCTCTTTTTCTCTGTTTATTTCTGTTGATTTTCTGAAGGGAAAACTTTTTGGTTTGCTGACCTGTCTTATCTGGTTAATTAACCCTAAATCTATTTTATGAAATTTTTGGTATTCAATAGTGTCCCTTTATTTGGTCCTACAACTTATGTTTGTGGAATGCTTTCTATCCCATACATCAGTTTAGGACTTGATTCAATTAGTAATGTAAGGGTCTAATCTTCTAATCAAATAGCTATTTTCCCATTAGCTTCTAAGGTGGGATTGCTATTCAGTAAAATGGCTAAAACCGTACTCTGCTAAGATAATTCAGTCCTTAATGTTTTCCTGAAATTAACTACATGAAAATATGTAGTCCTTCAAGATTAATTGTTTTAGGAAGTTGTCCAGACATGCTTAATGGCTGTGAAACGTGAACCTCAAGCTTTACATCACTCATCATTACTACCACAATGAATAGGGTAAGGTAAGTGCTTTGATATGTGTATATTTTCATACCTTGGTAGTTTGTTGCTTCTGGATCCCACGTTCCCCCTTTTAACAACACTCGCAAGCTGTTTATGCTTTCATTTTCACACGCTAGGTGAACACATGTCTGTCCATTGCGATCTGGAATTTTTGGCGAGCATCCATTTGACAAAAGGAGAGAGACCAGGTCCGGCTGGTCAGTGATTACTGCAAGATGTAGGGGTGTCTGTGATAGGAAGAAAGGAGAAGATGAGATTGTTAATGTAAGGTAAGTGGATCGGCAGAATTACAGTGAAAACACGCTTGAGGTAGGTTGATCACTATAGTGCAAATAATGTGTGTCGGGGAATAAAAGGTAATGAGGTATATATTTGCAAGTCATAGTAGGAGAGGTTAAAAGATGTAAAATGAAAGGAAAGAAACAGGGTAATAGTGAATGGAAAGAAATACAAGGTTATAAAAAGTAAATACAGTTTTATATAATCAGTTGGAGAAGCAAGGCAGATGCGGATCAGTGGTGCAAATACCGTAATATCAGCTAGGGATTTATATGAGTCATGAATATGGTTAGACTGTAATGAAATCAGTGTACCGCAGGATACATCCTTTATCTCTAATTAAAGCACTAGTATGGTCAGCATAACACAACAGGTTGCAGAAAATATAAACAGAACACAGGGCATCCATACATATTACCAATACTAAAGTGTGAGTTTTAGGAAATTAAAGGAACACTATAGTCACCTAAATTACTTTAGCTAAATAAAGCAGTTTTAGTGTATAGATCATTCCCCTGCAATTTCACCGCACAATTCACTGTCATTTAGGAGTTAAATCAATTTGTTTCTGTTTATGCAGCCCTAGCCACACCTCCCCTGGCTATGATTGACAGTACAAAACAAAACTGGTTTCACTTTCAAACAGATGTAATTTACCTTAAATAATTGTATCTCAATCTCTAAATTGAACTTTAATCACATACAGGAAGCTTTTGCAGGGTCTAGCAAGCTATTAACATAGCAGGGGATAAGAAAATGTTAATTAAACAGAACGTGCAATAAAGAAAGCCTAAATAGGGCTCTCTTTAAGGAAGTGTTTATGGAAGGCTGTGCAAGTCACATGCAGGGAGGTGTGACTAGGGTTCATAAACAAAGGGATTTAACTCCTAAATGGCAGAGGATTGAGCAGTGAGGCTGCAGGGGCATGTTCTATACACCAAAACTGCTTCATTAAGCTAAAGTTGTTCAGGTGACTATAGTGTCCCTTTAAGATGAACTCCAAGTAGTAATGTATAACTATGTTCTCTGTTCAGTAATTTAGCCTAAAAGTTTCAATTCACTTTACTGACAGGTGACGTCACAATATAATGGATAACCCCAACTGCATTTGTTATGAAATTGCAATGAATTGGATCATCGACACAGGATCTTCAAAATGGTGAGTTTAAAACATAATCGAGCGTCATTATAGTGATGCTGTAATGCAGCTGCTGTGGTAAGACAACACATCATTATCACACCGTCTATACTAGTATCATAATGTCCCCATATTGTCACAGTACCACTGTACGGGTGTGCCCCTTAACTTTGTGCACAAAATTAATACTGTGGACTGTAACTCCGATCACTCCTAGCAATGCAAGATGTCACGGTCCACAGCACCACAAGTACAGGTGTACCTTTACTGGTATATTTATTCTCCTAACCCTACAAATGACATTACAATTACACTGTAAGCACCTAGTATGTCAATCATGTTTTGTTCGAGTTTGAATTTATTGTTAGTTTTGCTCACCTATTCTACAGCGCTGCAGAATATGTTGGTGCTATGTAAATAATTGTAATTGTTATAATCACTACATATCACTATAATTACTATATATCAGTGGTTCCCAAACCAGTCCTCAAGGCACCCATACCAGTCCAGGATTTAGGGATTACTCAGTTGTGTCTAATGTGTTTTTTTTTTCTTCTAAAAAAAAAAAAAAAAAACCTTAGACACAACTGGGTAATACCTAAATCCTGAACTGGTAGAGGAGTCTTGAGGACTGGTTTGGAAACCACTGCTCTATATATACATCTATATTTTTTGGAGAATTAATATATGCCTTGCCTGCTTCCCTGCTTACATTTATTCTCTTTAAATTTTAAATCTACGGTTGTAATGCTCCAACATAAAGTGCACCATAATGATCTATAGTCTCCAATTTTACACATACAATCTACCCTGGTCCCGTAGGTCTGCTATCAGCTTTCTTCTGCCCTCTGTATGCATCCTCACCTGCAATTGTCTCCTACGTGAAATTTTAGAAGAATGCCTCATTCTAATGGAATGCCTCTCCTCACTATTAGACCTTCCACCACTCCTTAAAAACCCTTTTTATTTATTTAGGGAAGCATATCTTTTTAATACATCTAATTATAGCAATTCACCCCATTCCCACCTCACACAACTTAATTCTCGTACACCAGGAACACATTTTGTATCGGCAACAAAGAGTTGTTTTAGAAGACGGAATTTAAAGGTGATTAGTAATTTTAGGAGATTAACAGTCTCATCTCTTATTTCACCTTTTTGCTCTGCTACTTTCTGAAGTCACATATTTATATAATTATTGTATATTTTTAATACTTGTAACAATCTACCTCCCCTTTATGGTTCATTGTGTTTTATACCTTTTCTGCAATCATATCCCACTTCCTTTAGCCTATAAGCATGTCTGTGCAAAGTTTACGTTACCTCTTGTTCCTGTTTGTCTAACTTGTTTGTTAAAGTTACTCATTTGTATCACACACTGTTCAAAACTGTGAAATATTTCCCTCTGTAGCAGATTGTATCACATAAGTATTGATCATACAATGGTGTAATACAATAAGGTTGGGCACCTTATACTCATTTTTTGCTTCCTTTCAGCATACCTTCCCTGGGGGAGGAGGATATAGGTTCAGTTATAGGTTTGTACGTGACAAGTGAGATAGAAGGTGCTAGCTTGCATCATATATCTATCTCATTCCCTCCTAACATAGTGAACAAGGTTCCATTGAGGCTACAGATCTCCTATTTCCTCTTTTGTATTACACAGAGGATACCGATTTGAAAATCATGGGAGTTAGAGTCCACATCAGTTTGAAAGTAGTTACCTATTACCATATGTTCTTCGAAGTACCCTAACCAGAATCACCCCCAAAACCTTTAGCCTTCCTGGTTGCTACGCTACGCCAACCCTAAACTTCCTCAATCCTAAAATACTAGCACAAATTTAAATTTATCTAACCCTAAACTTACTTTAGCAGTATCCTTTTCAAAGCAGCATCTTTTTTGTGACACTCAAACAAACACATCATCATTTGAATGCTCACCCTTAAAGAACCACTATAGGCACCCAGACCACTTCAGCTCAATGAAGTGGTCTGGGTGCCAGGTCCCCCAAGTTTTAACTCTGCAGCTGAAACATAGCCGTTTTAGAGAAACTGCTATGTTTACACTGCAGGGTTAACCCAGCACCCCGTGGCTGTCTTCCTGACAGCCACTAGAGGCTCTTCCGCGATTTACACTGAGTAAATCACACTTATTTGATACTGGAAGTCCTCGCGGACCTCCAGAGTAAAAAAAGATCCTGATAGGAAAGAATTGAGTAATGCTTTCCTATGGGCGGGTTTGAATGCGCGCGCCTCTGGCCGCGCATGTGCATTTGGCTCCACTCGGAAACTGACGTCGGCGGGGGAGGAGAGATCACTAGCGCCGGATTAAGGTAAGTGGCTGAAGGGGTTTTAACCTTTTCAGCGCTGAGGGAGGGGGCCCCAAAGGAGTGGGGCACTCCAAGAGATTATAGTGCCAGGAAAACGGGTTTGTTTTCCTGGCACTATAGGATCCCTTTAAAATGGAGCTGTTTAACCCCTTAAGGACACATGACATGTGTGACATGTCATGATTCCCTTTTATTCCAGAAGTTTGGTCCTTAAGGGGTTAAATGTCCCTATTTTACAGGGTGATCATTCAAATGTGTAAGCTTTCATTTGAATTACACTGTAGACACCATAATGCCTACAGTGGATTTAAGTGGTTATGTTGCCTGGAGCGGACAGGCACTTGGTGCTGCAGTTTGCTCACCAATTAAAAATGGAGATGCTCGGTTTTCGGCAGCTTGCAGCCTGACCCCTAAATATGATATGGCAAAGGCAGAGTTATGCTTTGCCTCACACCATACCAATTCATACCAGGGATAGGGCAGTGATAGGCTGATGCTCTCAGCCTTTAACTGATCATAAGCGTGAAGTGCAGCATTATTATGCCTTTGCAATATTGTAATTGTCGACCAGGCTGCAGGAGACTGAGAATGTCTGCTAAACATCTAACATTCAGGACACATCGCCTGCGACTTCAGACACCATAACAACTTCAATTTCTTTAATCAAGCACAACTGACTCACTACGAAACAGACGGCATGCCGGTTCTGCCCTTTGCTCTACTCACGTTTTTCAAATACAACTACGTTTTCATATACTACAGGATTTGATATCTAAGTACATCTTTATTAGTTTAAGAGGGGACTTCGGTGGAGGTGACCCAGTTTTTCACTTTACCACCGGGTCCAGGTACTCTGATCGGCTTGTGAGAACAATGTATATTTTTGTATGTTCACTTTGCAGACATGTGGTTTTTGTGTGTTACAGGATCTCAGCACAATTACATTGCAGCCCTAATAAAGGAGGGGTCAGGAGGAAGTACACAGTTCAGAACAAAGGGGAAATCCCTAGTCACATGACTTCCAGCAAAAAAGGCAAACGCAAGAGTGGGGGGAGCTCTACAAAAATAGATATAGTAAACGGTTTTACATAGTTATACAGGCAGTGTGTTTATTAGCCCTGCTGTTTGATGGCCGCTAGCAAGGTTTTTGGCTGGCAGTGATTCTTGGGAGTAGAAGTTAACTCTCTGGGAGTAGTCTGCATAGCTGTAAGTGGTTAAAAGTTGAAATATGAAGTCATTTAATTAATTATAAAGAGATTTTACACCTGGCAGAACAAATATATGACAATATTTGGAGTTTTAACAAGATATTTTATGAAGCATTAGAAGTAATCAATGCTTTAAAATGTGGCCTCACGTGTTTTTTTTCTCTCTCTGGCAACAAGAGAGCTCCCACTGGATTCAATTATTTTGATCACCAAAAAACAGATACAAAAACAGATATCAAATTCATGTTCCTAAAAGATACCAGGTTTGCATTCTGCTATGAACTTTGTATAACATTCTTCTCTAGCAACCACAGAGAATACTACAAGGGGTTTCAATGGGGACTGTCACTTTTATGTTTAGTTATCCCTAGAGTTAACAAATACGTATTTGCAAGATGTGAAAAATAAAATGTAAATGCAGAAATCCGCAGCACTTCACGTTGTTAATATATGCCTCCATCATAGCTCCATCACAATCATTGTTATTAAAACTGTCCTTTACACCTGGCAGTCAGCTCAGGGAAAGCATTCGATGAAGAGGAGAAATTAAACTTTTTTTTTTGTCTCTCATTTCATTTGTATTGTTTCTCTGGCTTTACCTTGTTTAAACTGGATTGTTATATCCTTTTGCAACTCTTAAACATAAATTTGAAAAAAAGTGAACCATCGTGTGAAAAAAGATAAGAATGAGTTATGGGAGATTTTCAGTGTTTTATTCAAAGGTGTAAATACCAGAGAAGTCATAGTTATTATTATTATTTTATTATTTATATAGCGCCATCACATTCCGTAGCGCTGTGCAATGGGATAGTTCCCTTTTAAGAGCCACTCCAAAGCCCAAATAAAACAATACAATGAAAATCACTGTTTAGTTGATATACCCCAAATAAAACATGTGTGCATTTAAAGGACCACTATAGGCACCCAGACCACTTCAGCTTAATGAAGTGGTCTCGGTGCCAGGTCCAGCTAGGTTTAACCCTTTTTTTTTTTATAAACATAGCAGTTTCAGAGAAACTGCTATGTTTATACTGAGGGTTAATCCAGCCTCTAGAGCCTCTAGTGCGCATTCAGCCGATGACGTCGCGAGGAAGGGGGAGAGGAGGAGGAAAGGAGAAAGGTAAGTGTTTAACCCCTTCCTCTCTCCAGAGCCCGGCGGGAGGGAGACCCTGAGGGTGGGGGCACCCTCAGGACACTATAGTGCCATGAAAACAAGTATGTTTTCCTGGCACTATAGTGGTCCTTTAATAATGTATTCTTTCATTTGGGGTACATCTGAAATTAAATCTGCAGTTTTTGCAAAATGAAGAGGACACACTCTTCACACATAAAGCTATTCAACGAGCTGTAGTGCTGTATGGGTCTGGACTGTCCCTTTAAAAGTAACAGTATGATAATTGAGAAGAGCTGTTTATGGCGGAATTAAACCTGCTGTTGTAATTTATTTTCTGTTATGTAAACTGCTGGACTGATCAAAAAGTAACACTGTAAGCAGAAATTTATACAAATATGCCCTTCAGTTTTAAAACAAACTTTTTAAAGGAACACTATAGTGTTCGGAAAATAAATGTAAAATCTTAACGCTATAGTGCCTTAGCCACTGTTTAAGTAACCGGGCCCCCGCTGCCAGGGTTAAAAGGTGATTTTTAATTACTTAGTCTCCCTCGCAGTGCTGGTTTCCTGCGTTCCACTCTGCCTCTTTGTCTGACATCATCACAATGAATTATCTCACCCAATCCAATACTCTCCTATAGTGTTTTACTTCACTATTTTGGCTGAATTGCCTCTTGTGGTTCTCAGTGTGACCACCACTAGAGGCAGCTAACAATGCAATGAAATGATTGCTGTACCTGCAGAATTACAATATTTTTAGCTGCAGCCTGCAGGGTTAAAACGACAGGGGTGGGGGTGGGGAGTTGGCGCACGTAGAGGTCATTAACTGCACCAATATCAGAATATTAGAAGGGCAATCAATAACAGACTATATCAGATGAAGAGATATAGCCAGATTTGCCGTGGTTATCTATTAACCCCTTAAGGACCAAACTTCTGGAATAAAAGGGAATCATGACATGTCACACATGTCATGTGTCCTTAAAGGACCACTCTAGTGCCAGGAAAACATACTCGTTTTCCTGGCACTAGAGTGCCCTGAGGGTGCCCCCACCCTCAGGGACCCCCTCCCGCCCGGCTCTGGAAAGGGGAAAGGGGTTAAATCTTACCTTTTTCCAGCGCTGGGCGGAGAGATCTCCTCCTGCTCTCCTCCCCCGATCCTCCTCTTCTCCTCCCCGTCGGCTGAATGCGCACGCGCGGCAAGAGCTGCGCGCGCATTCAGCCGGTCACATAGGAAAGCATTCATAATGCTTTCCTATGGACGCTGGCGTGCTCTCACTGTGAAAATCACAGTGAGAAGCACGCAAGCGCCTCTAGCGACTGTCAATGAGACAGCCACTAGAGGACATAGAGGGAAGGCTTAACCCATTCATAAACATAGCAGTTTCTCTGAAACTGCTATGTTTATGATAAAATGGGTTAACCCTAGAAGGACCTGGCACCCAGACCACCTCATTAAGCTGAAGTGGTCTGGGTGCCTAGAGTGGTCCTTTAAGGGGTTAAAGACTATGGAGTTATTTATTAAAGTGATAATTCACAAGAACTCAAAGTGACTTCAGAGTACATTTAAAATTTAAAACCAATGTAGCTGAACTGAATGCATAACGGACGTTCGACTATTCTTGTCTTAAATTTGAAATTTACTTTGAATTAGCCATGAATTACCAACGAGTCTCATTTTAGTGAATAACCCTGGCATCATTACTTTAAAAACTGAAGGGAGCCTTTGTTTAGATTACTTTTTTGTAATTACCTAATTTTAAGACCTGCTAAGGAACAGATGATTGTAATTATGTCCTGATATGTAAAACCATAGGATTTTTCCCATGATTGTATATACAGCATTTAGAGATCTAAACTGGAGAACTAAAGAATGAATCGCTATTAAATGGACATTGTAGTCACCCAAACCACTTCATCTCAATGAAATGGTCTGGGTGAAGTGTCCCTGTCCTTTTAACCTTTTTTGTTTTTAACCTTTTTTTGTTTTTGAAAGTGCAATGTTTACAGTACAGGGTTAAGTCCACCTGTAGAGGCACGTTTGCGTTACGGACCGAGTAAAACGCAGTCACATGACACAAAAGCCCCATAGGAAAGCAGTAATGCTTTCCTATGGGGAATTTTGAATGTGCATGTGACACTAGAGACACATGTGCTTTAGGTCCCCAATGCTCCTCTATGAGCATTGGATCGGACATCGGCGCAGAAGGCAGGGAGGTAAACAGCGCGTGGGAAATCTTAAAGTTTATAAAATTTTAATGCACCAGAGGGGCATGAATGAGAGTAGGAATAAGACTACTATAGCACTTTTGTATTCTTAATGCCATAGTGTTCCTTGAATAACTTATGTTAGCAGTATATCATTTTATGTCAAGACACGGAGGCTCATATGGCGTAACCCTTTCTCTTCGCAACAACAGAAAATAATAAACTATGTCAATGTAAAAATGTAATATCTACATGGTACAAACACTCTGTGACACAACTAACAACAGAAAATAAACTGTGTGAATGTAAAAATGTAATATCTCCGTGGTAGACCTCAACTCAAAACTGCAATAAATCACCCGGCGGCTCCAGTTAAAACTTCAATCCATTGACAAATCAAATACGTACGTCCTATAGGGACAAATTCCCCTTATATGAATCAGCCCTGCTATATGAACCGGGCTCTGCATCAATATGAAACAACCATGGCCTGCCTCTGTATGCAGCTCCTAGCATTGACAATAACGGAAATATGAACAACGTAATATCGCTTCAGCAGAGGTGTGAAAGAAAAGAGAATCTTCCCTTTCTATCAATGTAAATTGCTGTGGTTTATGTTGGTGATATATAAATACCATATAATAATATAATAATAATAATTCATAGCTAATATATGACACCCAGAGCTTTAATCATGGCACATCATTAGACTCATAGGGAAGGTTTCACAGGAGTGATTAAATAAGACATAAAGCTATTCTAGAATCCTATAATTATAGATACCTGTTGCATAATGATCCCACAAGAGATTTATATTAATGAATGCGTGTCTAGAATATGGTGTAAATGACAGGCAGAACTAGTGTCTACTAAACTATTTTGTTTATTTTCCTTTTACCTTTATGAGTTCTACATAACTTAGAATAGGCTGAAGATTATAGGGAGGAGAATACTCTTGATGAGTGATAAGTCTGCTTTACTCCTATCCTTGTGAGAGTGTCAGTTTGATTATTTTAGTCCTATAACACAGACAATCTTGCTTTTAGATAGGATTCTTTTAGACTATCTACTTTGTTGCGTGTTATACGTTTACCGAGGTGTATTATTTTCTTTGACCTTTGTGCACTTCTACTTCCACCTAAGTCTGGGGTCAATTTTGCATTTTAGATCTACTAGACGACACAGAGAAAAACAGCAAATATCCCATGCTAAAGTATCCTTTTGGGTTAATTTATTTAAACAGTGAAATGCAAAAAATGCAAAATAGAAATGCAAAATTTTATCCAAAATATCTGCTTTGGAAAAAAACATTCCCAGTTAGGCTATATTAGCTTGAATTTTGGACGTTTTTTTTTTTTGCGAAAAACAAATCAGAAAACAAATGTTAGGTAATGGAACTTTTCGTGTAATCGTGGAATATATTCTACCTTGGGTGTAGTTACCGGCAAAGTCTTTGTATAACTGCGTCTAAATTGTGTACTTTTTCAGTTACTGGAAATGGATGTTTTAAATAAATAAGAGAAATGAAAGTGATAACTCTATTTACCATTCATATCACTGGTGTTAATCTCCATTGTTGCAGAGCTTGTAATTTTAAATAAAAGCATGCACTGAGACTTGAAGGCAAAGTGAATAAAAAATGATATACAAATGATAGATAGATATATATATACACAATCACGTGAATGATCAGCCCAGAGATAGAAAGGAACAAGATGATACAATTTAATAAGACATGTACGCTCACAGAAAGACTGAGATAAGATGGAAAACACTGAAAACCTCTGGTATCCGTGCTTTAGTCATAGTGCCACGCTATTTCTGTCTTTTTCTAGCTTATTTGTCTCTCTCACCGGGCGGCCATTCTCAGTCCAATTTCTTGACCTTAAGTCCATGTCTGCCTCTTAGTTTTTGTTCCATCACATTTCCAGGTCAATATCTTGGTGTGTTTTCCACTAGTTCCAGTCTCCCAATGTATCTTTCATTTCCATTTCCCAGCAATTCTCACTTCAGTGAATAACTATTTCTATTTGTCTCAGTCCTTCCAACTGCCTTTATGTAATATTGTCAGTCCTCACTATTAGACAGTGCATCCCCTATCCAACACTACAGCCCCTATCCCTAAATGTATCCCCTAACTCCCTACTACAGCCTCCTAACCCCCACTACAGTCCCTTTTCTTTCTCACTACAGCCCGTTACCCTCCTACAACAATCCCTACCTCTCCACAGCAGAAAATATCCCCTATTACAGCCCCTATCATGGTGTGTGTGTCTGTGTCATGGGGTGTGTGTCTGTCTGTGTCATGGTGTGTATTTGTCATGGTATATGTGTGTTTCTGTGTCTGTCATGGTGTATATGTGTGTTTAAAAATAGTGTTTTTGCTCACCTTTTTTTTCCCCATGCAGCGTGCTGGTCTCCCCTCGACTGGCCCTGCCTCTATGGCTGAGATCATCAAGCTTGATGATCTCAGCCAATCCAATGCTTTGCCATTGGATTGGCTGCAAAACATTACACCAATCAGCATCTCCTTATAGAGATGCATTGAATCAATGTATCTCTATGGGGAACGTTCAGCACCTACAGAGTGTGGAGGCCCTGAATGTAGGTGCACTGGCACAGGAAGCACCTCTAGTGACCGTCTGAGTGACTGTCACTAGCGGTGTCACTTTGAAGCAATGTAAACACTGCCTTTTCTCCGAAAAGTCAGTGTTTACGTTGAAAAGCCTGTAGGGACATGCATATATAGATTACTCAATCATCTGTCATGGCAAGACATTGCCTTACATATTACACGCGACAATATATGGCGCAGCGACTTATGTGGCTGGCATACAATTTTTTTCCAGGGCTGCTTTGTATCCCCAGTCCGGCCCTGTTAGACATTATAGTTTCGCTTTGTTTGCTACTGACCCCGTCCTTCTGCCTCCATCTACCTCTGTGTCATTTCTTACAGTTGTCTCTCTCAGCCCGGCCACCCTATGACTTGTAGAATATTTGGTAATTTCAGTATTCACAAAAAAGGTTGTTTACAACAGATTTCTATATATTGATTTGCCTTAAATTACATTGCAATCAGAGAACCCGAGAAAACTATTTGTCAACCTTTATGAGCTGTATGGTCAACCTTTATGAGATGTAGATGGAAGTAGTATCTTTTGCCTAGTAGATTTTTAAAAAAAAATTTTTTGCATTGGAAGCTTTTTGAATTATGAGCCATGAATCTTTGAGTAAAGGTATCTAGTATAGCAGATCACTCACTTACCTGCCTTAGATTGTTGACGGGGTCCATGTTTTTATGCCCCTGATGGAGAAGATAAATCACCCACTGGGCAGCTTGAATGTTTCCATGTACTACGGCAATGTGCAGTGCTCTGCTCAAAGAGAAGAAACATTGAGTTGAGGTGTTTAGTAGTTAGGGAGACAGAAGACTATATTGTGCACCAGCTTTGGACACATGGAGATATGAAGTGAGCATAATACCTATTTACATTTTATCTACGATATCTTTGAATCAACTATATTACACATTGAATGTTTCTATTGTTTTTATCTTCCCGAAGAGGAATTTCAACAAGAAATAGTGGTGGGATGCTGCCCTAAAAAGCATACCAGTCCAGTTTACAGAGCCAATAATATAGGCTC